>NC_142806.1:52997782-53367065 GCF_049724085.1 Artemia sp. Qi Xiang Cuo | reverse complement strand
TTTTTTTTTAAAGAGGGGGGAAACACCCCCTACAAGTGACTGAATTTTAATGAAAATCACACCGTCGGATTCAGCGTATCAGAAAACTCTATTACATAGCTTTCAAATTCATATCTGCAAATATCTGCAACTTTTGTATTTTTTTGCCAGAAGAAAAAATACAGGAATATGGAAGTTAATTTGTAAAGATATCAATTTATGAAAATAAAAGTAAAATTTTTGTGCAAATAAAAGCTACATTAACTAAAAAACGAAAAGAAATTAAATAAAAAAAAGTTTGTTTTTTTTTAAACTGAAAGTAAGGAGCGACATTAAAACGAACAGAAATTATTCCCTATATTAAGGGGGACTGTCCCCCTCCTCATCGCATCGCTCTTTACGCTAAAGTTTGACCTTGTCTCACAACTTTTTTTTTCAAACAATAAAAAACTTTAGCGTAAAGAGCAAATCCTTATGATTTCAAATATATCAGTTTCATCAAGTTTATCTATAGCGGTCAAAAACTACGCGCCTGAGAAAAATTTGCCTTGTTTTCGAAAAAGGGGGAAAACACCCTCTAAAACTCATAGAACTTTAATTAAAATCACATCATCAGAGAACCCTACTATAGAATTTAAAAGCTCATATCTGGAGCTCCATTCTAACGGAAATTAAAATTTCTAATGTACTTTTTAAGTAACCCCAAAAAAAAAATGGCGGGCCTCTAGACCCCCCTCTTACCCGCATGTTGTCCCCCAGTCCTCCGCCGGGCCCTCGGACTGCGACAAAAACCCCGGGTTTATCACTATCCTGTGACATGTAACTCCCCCCCCCCCCCACCAATCTAACACTCGTTGTAACACGCAAGCTTTTCAGTCAAAGCAGAAAAATACATAGTGTTAGGAAAAAGCTTTATTTCTGAATGATAATGAACTGTTTTTTCAAAACAATTAAAACTTTTAACAATACCTTTTATGTATGTATTTTATTTACATAATAGAAAAAAAAGCGTGATTTGAGGTTTCTATTGAATAAAGTTTTCTTGGTCTTATTAGTTTGTTTTTTTGGAGGGGAGGGGGGGCTGTCACCCTGAAATGTGAATTTAATCGTAATTCGTTTTTCTTTATTTTTTTTTGGGGAAATAAAAGAATGAAAAGTGTAATCACATTGAAAATAGACAAATCCATTTTTTTAAAAAGTTAAAAATATATGTTGTACTATAAACAATGTCTTAATGCATAATGAAAATTGGAATGCAGTGTGGGGACATTATATCGGTTTTTTTTTTAAATTAAGTACATTGTAGTATGACAAGTTTTTTTTTAGAAAACTGACTGATCAATTTATTATATTGGACAAACCGCGAACTTTCTCTAATCAACTGACACACAAAAAATCAATGTCATAATAAAAAAAAAACATGTATATTCCTTGAAAGAGTGTAATGACCTGTTTACCTAACAGAAAAACCTGTTTGGTACGGGGGCCTTGTAGAAGTAGTACCTTGGTATATACTTACATAAAATGATTATGATTATTAAAAGTTAGCTGCATGAGAATATTTGTACGCATGTTATGGCTGTAAAGTCCAATTATAAGTTTTATTTCAGAAGGGGTCTACAGATTATTACACAATTTTGTACCTTATCGTCTATAAGAGGGGGGGAGAAGCTGAAGTCTCGCAAGCATGAGTGCTCTTGGATAAGGAAACATGAAGTTCTAGCACCTCAAACTTAGAGATCCTCTGATATAGTGTTATGTACTCCGTACCCAAAATAATTACATAACATGATAAAAACTTCAATTTTTCTTTTTTTTTTTATTAAAATGATCGATAGAGAGGATCAGATACATTCCTTGGAAACAATCTCACAACTTAAACTTTCCGATGTTTTGGCTCCTTCAAAATTTCATAGAGACAATCCAACCAGCTTTACAAGACAGTGTTATTGGCATAATTGACAAACAAATCAAAGTTTTTGTGGTGGAAGTAAAGATCGAAGTTGAAGCTTAAAACAAGCAAAACTATTTCCTGCGCAGCCTATGCAGAATATATCTGACAAACTGGTCCAAGTAAATTAATTCGCCATACTCCCGTATATTTAAACAGTTCTGAAAAACTACCGCTTTACTGAAAACACGAAACTAACACAGAAAACAGGATTTGGAGCGGAAAAGACCTAAAAAACCATGCAGAAAATAAAAGACTAATTTATAGGCAAGCTCAGTTTTCAGTAAAGCGCTGGTTTCCCTAAATTTTACTAACATAGAGAAATATCACGAGTCAGTTTATTAGAACCAGTTTTACAAAAATATGTTATATTAACTACAAAGCAATAATTTTCGTTCGTTTTTAGGTTTAAAAAATATGCACAATAAACCTTACACTAAGATGTTTGTACAACTTGGGCAAATTAACTAAAGAAGTCAACCTGCTCTGCTGCTAGTTTGACTTTCGAACTTTCGAAATACCTGACTTTCGAAAGACCCTTAGGCACCAGATCAAGAGGGAGGACATGGCTTGTGATACGGACAAAACTAGTTTGTGTGTCATGAGGATAATACTGTCATAAGGATTATAAGATGTCAAAAGATATATTATAGATGTCACAAGAATAATAATTATTAAATGTCATAAGAATAATAGGAAAAGCTTAGGAGAGCCAGCCCAGTGTTACATAAATGACAAAAAACATAAAGAAAACATAAAATAACATAAAATATATAAAATAGCGTATATAAAATAAAAATATATAAAACATTTATAATAAAAAATAAATAAAATAACATAAAGAATAAACTTGTCAGGTTGTTCGATCATCATGCCAGATAATCATTATCAACGGATTTTTTTATTTCGAGAATATTGACAGTCTTAAATTTTTTATAAGCCTTAGAATGTGTTCTAGGAGCCAATTATGGATAATTACTGGTTGTTACTTTTTTCCTAAAATTGCTCAGAACTACAATTTTACCCCTTATACGTTCATACTAAACATAAATAGTTCAGACTTTAATTCTTTCTGCACTTATAACACAAAGAATTGACAAATTCTCTCTATTATCCGTTTTTTTTAACACGAAAAATAACATACAATTGATAACAATATATTATAATAATATAATAACAATATAATATAGCAATAATAATAATATAACAATAACAATATAATATATAATAACATAACAATAATATAACAATAATAACAGTAGTGTGATAATAGGCACCACAGAACCTACAGGAAAACCTACAAGAATATGGTCAAAAGTGTAATAGATTGAAAACCTACATGAAAATATACATTGAAATTGCGCAAGAAAAACCCATGGTTGTGTCATTAAACTCACGCGTGAATATTTTAAAAGTTGGCACACTATAACGCATGTTATGAAACTAAAGTCAAGGTTTTTTAAACTTGGCACTGTCTAATATGGTCATACATGTTTTGAGAGTATGGTCGTAATAATATAATGTGGTCAAACAGGTTTTTTTTTCTGTTTTTGTTGTCAATTGCACAATGAATGTACGTCACGAGTTCACGTGTACATTCTTAAAAAACTGGTATGATATAAAGTAGTCAAACATGTTTTGAGGGCATGCATGAAATTATATAACTCAACATCCGTTTTATATTCATCCTTGAAACCCCGTATAAAATGTTCATGCATTGGAATTTAATTTTCATTATGTTTTAGCATATTGAGCATAGTACACTGGATTTTATTAACTCAGAAACAGTGGATAGTTCTATTTTAAATGTGAGTACATTTTCATTCTATATTTCCAAAAAAAAAATCGTTTTACTAGTAAATTCAAATTTCAGGAGGACTTTTCCCCCCTCCCCTCCAACAAAACAAACTTTTAAAATATGATGAGTATATTCGATAGAATACGCTAAGTATGCTCTTTTCTATTATGTAAAACAAAAACTCTCTCATCCACTGCTTTGTTACGATCATAATTCCTTACTTTTAGCTATTTCGTTCATAAAAAAAATGCCCCTTTTTCCCAAGTATCAGAAAATCTTTTTTCCAGTCTAAAAAACCCCATGTGTTTATAATTACGGAGAGTCCCTTTTGAAGTCAGAGTTTAAACGTGTCTTATCTGAGTTATGAAAACAAAAGGTTGATGATTAAGACAAGGATTTGTGTAATTCTAAACGCTTTGGCCATTCAAAAAGCGAGGATTTCTGTTAAATAAATAATTCTTATACATTTTAAAATAGCTTATTTCGTTCCAAAGCTTGGCTTTTTCATAACCAAAGGTTCACATTTGACCCAAAAAAATGTATTTTCTAAAATTTTCTTACAAAAACTAGTGTTTACGGTCAAAAAAGCTTTATAGTTTAGTTTTTACGGAAATTGCTTATTTTCGTTCCAAAGCTGCGCTTTTTCATAACCAAAGGTTAACATCTGACCCATCAAAATTTATTTTCTATAATTTTCTCACAAAAACTATTGTTTACAGTAAAAAAAAAAAAAAAAGCTTTATATTTTATTTTTTACGGAAATTGTATGTTTTCGTTCCAAAGCTTGGCTTTTTCATAACCAAAGGTTCACATTTGCCCCAAAGAAATGTATTTTCTATAATTTTCTTACAATAACTAGTGTTTACGTTCAAAAAAGATTTATAGTTAAGTTTTTACGTAAATGGCTTATTTCGTTCCAAAGCTTGGCTTTTTCATAACCAAAGGTTCACATTTGACCCAGCGAAATGTATTTTATTTAATTTTCTCACAAAAAACTAGTGTTTACGTTCAAAAAAGCCTTTATGTTTAGTTTTTAGGGGATTGGCTTATTTTTGTTCCAAAGCTGAATCTTTTCATAATCTAAGGTTTAAAACTGACGCACCAAAATGTATTTTCTATGATTTTTTAACAGAAACTAGTGTTTACAGTAAAAAAAGCTTTATAGTTCAGTTTTTACAGAAATGTCATGTCTTTCTTCCAAAGTTCGGCTTTTTCATAAGCAAAGATTCGCATTTGACCCAAAGAAATGTATTTTCTGTATTTTTCATACAAAAACTAGTATTTACGTTCAAAAAAGCTGTATAGTTTAGTTTTTACGGAAATGGCTTATTTTCGTTCCAAAGCTGGGCTTTTTCATAACCAAAGGTTCACATTTGACCCAAGGAAATGTATTTTCTATAATTTTGGTACAAAAACTAGTGTTTACGCTCAAAAAGGCTTTATAGATTAGTTTTTACGGAAATGGCGTATTTTCGTTCCAAAGCTGGGCTTTTTCATAAGCAAAGGTTCACATTTGACCCAAAGAAATGTATTTTCCATAATTTTCTTACAAAAACTAGTGTTTACGTTCAAAAAAGCTTTATAGTTTAGTTTTTACGGAAATGGCTTATTTTCGTTCCAAAGCTAGGCTTTTTCATAACCAAAGGTTCACATTTGACCCAAAGAAATGTATTTTCTATAATTTTCTTACAAAAACTAGTGTTTACGGTCAAAAAAGCTTTATAGTTTAGTTTTTACGGAAATGGCTTATTTTCGTTCCAAAGCTGGGCTTCTTCATAAATTATATTATGGGGAGATTTTTTTGAAATCTTCATTCGCCCCAAACTATAAAATTTCCAAAGTTTTACTTTAAAAGCTTTTCTTTTTAATTATTTCTGAGGGACTAGAATATAGAGTAGTACGAATATCAGAATAAACTTTATTGGGTAATTTATCTTTACAAGAGGGCTTATCATTTCCTTACTAAATTTTTCTTCTTTTTTAAGGATGTGGAGGTGGATTCATACAATTACCCTCCCTCCGAAAAGAGACCAAGATGGGGTGATATCACATCGATGCAAGCTGCAAGACCATCAATCATCAGATATGCTAGCTCCATTACAAGTTCTCTGGACCAGCCAGGAGCCTCTCAAGCCAGTGTCAGCTCTGCAAAAACCTCTATGCGACCTGGCAGAAAATTCAAGAGAGAATGGATAGATTCTCATAATGCATCAGTCTCATCTAGTCAAGATCGGGGGGTCACCCCCTATCAAGCATTGCCGGGCCTTTCACGACCAATGCAAGGCGAGAATAATGTGGCCCCTACAGCTCTCGACATGCAAGCTGCAAATTTAAATGTGAGTTTTCAAATAAAAATTTCTCGCTAATGATTCTTTTTCCCAAGTCAATTTGAAGGAGTGTGTGTGAGCGGTACATGCGCCGCTTATTTTTCTGTATACCCGATAATTCATGGAGATAGTATAATGAATATTGCAAATTCAATAACGTCGTAATGATTGTTGTATGTGTGTGTGTGTGTGTGTGAGCGGTGCATGCGCCGCATCTACTCAATAATTCATTGAGATAGTATAATGAATATTGCAAATTCAATAGCGGCGTAATGATTGTTGTATGTGTGTGTGTGTGTGTGTGTGTGTATGTGTGTGTGTGTGTGTGTGTGTGCGGTGCATGCGACACATATACTCGATTATTCCTGGAGATACTATAATGAATATTTCAAATTCAATATCGGCATAATGATTGTTGTGTGTGTGTGTGTGTGTGTGTGTGTGTGTGCGGTGCATGCGCCGCATCTACTCGATATTTCATGGAGATAGTATATTGAATATTGAAAATTCAATAACGTCGTAATGATTTTAATTATTTTGTTGTTTGTGTGTGTGTGTGTCTGTGTGTGTGTGAGCGGGGCAGGCGCCGATTCTACTATATAATTCATTGAAATAGAATAATTAATAGTTCAAAGTCTATAACTTCGTTTTGTGTGTTGTGTGTGTGTGTGTGTGAGGTGCATGCGCCGCGTCTACTCGATAATTAAGGGAGATAGTATAATGAATATTGAAAATTAAATAACTGCGTAATGATTTTTTTATGTGTGTGTGTGTGTGTGTGTGTGTGTGTGTGCGTGCGTGTGTGTGTGTGTGTGTGTTTGTGTGTGTGTGCGGTGCATGCGCCGCATCTACCCGATAATTCATGGAGATAGTATAATGAATATTGCAAATTCAATAACAATGTAATGATTTTCACTATTTTATTGTGTGTTTGTTTCTATGTTATTAACAAAATTTGTCATTTATTATGCATTTGTTATGTAAATAATGCTTTAAGCAAAAGTATTTAGCTTAAATAATTATTTGTGGAATTGAGTCTTATTGGTGGTATGGAAAAAAAAATGAACATGATTTTTCAGCTTTATTAAATAATGCTTATTTCACATAGAAAATAAAATCCTTTTTCTACAGATTAATGATATAGCAGCACCATTGGGTGATGAGACATCAGCATTTACTGAACCAATTCTATCACCACTAACGGAGTTCAGTGACGAAGCTATATTAGTTCTAGAGAATATGGAGTGGCAGAGAGGTTTTCTTAATGATTTTTTTTGAGAATATGGCTAGCCTAGACGCCTTGACTAGTGATATTGACATGTTTGAAGATCTGGAGTGGGCAGATAGATTTATGCGTGAGCATTTAGGGGATGTTACTAGTGCATCTGAACCGGGTCCTCATAAAGAAATTACGTCACAGGACAATACAGGCTGGCTCGATCAATTGTCCCCAAACACCTTGGAATATGTGCTAGCAGGCCTAGGGGACCTCAAGCCATCTCCATCCAATGTAATTGAACAGACTGGGGATGGTGCTATTGACAATTCTGTGTCACCCCCCACCATTCCGCTTAATGATATAGCTAGTAGTAGTAGTAGTAATACAACAACAAAACCAGTATCCCCTCTTCCAGATTTTTTTCTGTCGAATTCTGTCTTGTACATCACAAAGGTGTAAAGTACCAAATTCGGCGATCTCTTCAACTCTCTAGTGTCGCGGGATATAGTAACTGTTCCCTCGGCCATTACAAATTCATATACTAATAAGTTTCAAGCCATTCTTGAACAACAAAGGGGGGTGTGGGGAGTTGGAGTCAGTTTAAAAGCATCAATAGCACTAAAAACATTTTTTTTAATGAGAATGTAGGTGATATGTATTCGAAATACTTGCACACACAGATATTTGCAATTCATCCAAATTTATCAAATTATGGGGAGGTTTTTCTAAATAGGGCTTATAATATTCAAAGTAAGTGTGAAAATTATAATGAAGGGGGTAGTGGATCTGTGGTTTATTAATTGAAAGTTTAAAAGTTAATATTTGTAGATTCAAAAAGGATTTTATTTTAAGAGGTGGGCATGAGGGAGGGAGGGAAATTGAATTAAAATATCATTTAGATTTAGAGGTGTGTAGGGGGATACAACGAATCTGTTTCGATACGAGGCTGCAGTATTTCAAGTATTCATTTTTAATTGCCGCATACAGACCACTTCAAATAGATGCATCTAGGAAAAAGTTGGATAAAATGGCAGTTAATGGTAGGGAGGGTTCAAAGTTTTCCAAAGTTGATGTTAATTGTTTAAATGGTCAATTTCCCGTGACACTAAAAGGAATAGATATTTTTGAGCAGGCTAATGCACATTTAAAGATTGGTGTCACGGTGTTACAGTATGAAACAGAATTTGAGGAGGGTCAGCCTTCCGATAAGAAGGGTGTATTATTTCTAGTTCGGACTCCTTTAATTGAATCAGTAGAACGCTAGGTATGGCTTCTATACACTCCACCAACGTACTCCAATTCAATTGGTGATTTTTATCGGCTTAAGGATATTAGTAGGGCTCTGAGTGAGGGTAAAAACCGGGATGGTGATTGTTATTACTGTCCAACATGCCTCTCAACATTTCGCTCTGATTTAAAGTTAAAGCATCACACTGTAACACTATAAACGTCATGGATATCAGGCTGTGGAGACGGTAAGCGGAGATAGAGCGATCTTACGTTTTAAAAATTTCTAAAACACGCTCCTGCAGAGCAATAAGATCGCTTTAGACTGCGAAGCAAAACTGACAGACGTGTACGATCCGTCAAATTCAAATCCTGTTAAAATACACGAAGCCATAGGGGTCTCTTACGCTCAAGCGCAACGAGATTCCAATAATACCATGCAAGTGCTGGATGTAGTTGAGATGTTGGGTGACGATGAAGACTGCATGTGCTCGGCATTGGTTAGTCTAATCAAAACAGCGAACGGTGCAATTTCGCGCCTTCGTTATACACACTATCCTATGCTCCTATTACCAGATGATATAGTGGCTATTAAAAATCGTAAAGTGTATTGGGTTTGCAAGGGGGACTTTGATGATGGTGTTGGGAATGGTGGGAGGAGGACGGTGATCGACCATGATCATTTGTGGCAGGAAATTACATCGGGAGGGAGTAGCTTTAGGGGGGTAGTACATCAGCCATGCAATTGAAATGTGAGATAGCAATATTTCGTACTTGTTTTTATACACAATTCCAATTACGATTTAACATTTATTCTACCGGCGTTGGCCTTCATCGCTAAGGATGGATCTATAGATGAAACGTGAATAGATTGTTATTTTTCATATAATATTCCAACCAAATAATCGGAGAAGCTACTGCCGCTAGAATTCATGTCGAAAACAGTTGACAAGGGTAACACGTGCCTGAATAAAATCCGTTTCTTAGACTCATCCAGTTTCTTCCCCAAGTCCTTAAGTCAATTGATTCAGGAACAGAAAAGTTCAATTTTGATAGCTTTCCTCTGCTCAAAGAATATTTTCCCAATGATAAAATTTAAGATTTATAAATAGGTAAGGTTTTATAATCGTATTATTATTATAGCTCCGACTCAAAGTTAGATGAGGTGTTATTAACACCCATTGAAGTCTTTTACAAGGTTCTTACAGAGAGTGAATGCAACACTAGCGACTATGAATTTGCTAAGAGGGTTTGGGCAAAGAGTGGGTGTAAAAATGGGTGGGATTATTATAAACTATACTTTGCCAGTGACGTACTTACTCTTCTGGACATTGTGTGCAAAAATACGGATAAAATCTATGGGGAATTTGGGTTGTATTAAGGTTAATATTTTTCCACTCCTCATCTGGTGATGGACTTGATACTTAATATCAGCAAATAATAAATAGGTCTGATCGCCGATTTGGATCAGAATCTGTTTTTAGAGAGATCAAGGAGGGCGGGGTATGTTTTTCACGGGGATCGTATCATGAAAACTGATCCGAGTGGACAGCACACCGATGAAAAGTTGGACGCAGTTTTTTTGGATATGAACTCTCTTTACCCATCGGCAATGTCTCACTACTGTTTCCCGTGTGGCAATTATAAATGGCTTGACAATCCATGTGCTTCGAATTTCCCCGACATTGCCAGTGTTGAGGAGAATGGGGCACAGGGATGGTCTTTTGAAATTGACGGTGAAATACCCATGGAAATCCATGACTCGGTAAAAGACTTTGTTTTTCCGTGCATAAATAGACCGGTGGGTAGGGACTCTCTGAGTCCCTACAATTTATCTTTAGTAGAGGACGGGATTATGCACTGGGTAGCTTCAAACCAAAAACTAATTGCCGACCTCAACCCGAAACATAATATCGTTGTTCATCACGTGCTATTGAAAATGATGGTGTCCAATGGTTTCAAGGTCAAATAGATTCATAGAGCCTTCCAATTTGATCAAAAGCCTTACAGGAAAACGTTTTTTGACATCTTTGTCTGTCAGCGTTCATAAGCGAAAACGAAAGTTGAAAAAGAAGTCTATAAACTCATTTTGATCTCAGCTTTCGGTAAAATGTGCGAGAGTGTACGAAACAGAAGTCGATGTGACATTGTAACCAATCCCAAAGATTGTGCTCGAATCATTGCGGATCCAAACTTCACATCGTTCACAATCATAGACTCTGATATGGTGCTCCTACACCGTAAGAAAAGAAGCATTGTTTTAAATAAAAACATTGCAGGCGGAAGTGCAATAACTGAAACATCCAAGAAACTCATGTTGTAATTTTATTATAATGTATGCAAGGTACAGTGGCTGATCGAGGGACAAGTTCAAGTGCATTACGGGGACACTGATTTGCTCCGGTTAAAACTCAAAACTGAAAATCTATTGAATGATTTTGAAAATGGCGAGTATATTAGCTCACGAATGGACTACACTAATTTGGACGAATCCCTCTACCCAGAGCTAGTGAAACGCCAGGCCCCAAATCAATTGTTAATGCTAAAATCTGAAAAAGGTGGCAATATGATATTCACTGGTGTGTTTTCTTGTATGATGGTTTGGTGCGTGGGAAAGCATAATAATGATATCAAGCAAGTTTGAAAGTGGTTGTATACACACTGTTTACGAAATTAATTCTAATATGAGTTTTTACAGAAACTGGACTGAACATCGTCTAGTTCCGCGGGTAAAAGTAATGGCTAGTTTATCCCTACGATTGAAAAACGACACAGTTAGAATTAACAAAAACACAATGTTAGCCATATCGGACAAAGTCTATATACTTGAGGATGGTTTTAAGGTACTACCACATGTTAATTATTTAATTTCAGACCAATTTTAATTTATAGGTTACATAAAACAACTCTGTCTTGAAAAATTAACTTAAATTCATTTTAAAAAAAAATACAAATTGGATGGGAGGGTTTTTTGGGTAATTGGGTGTTTTTAAAATTCTTTTTACTGTTTTTTTCTTTATCACAAACAATTTTCAATGTGTGTGTGTGTGTGTGTGTGCAAGGCAGAGCAATTTCCACTATTTAATGCCCCCGGCCCGGGCCCGCCACAGCGGGCCCCGCTTCCCAACCCGCCGCCGTGGCCCCCCGGCTACCGCCGTGCCCGCCCCCCTGGGGGAGGGGGGGATCCAATACAAAATTTTGGAAATAAAAATGATATCATTTCAAGTGCATTGTTCTAATAAATGTTGTATTTTTTTATAATTAAATAAACAAAAAAAAAGTGCATTCATTTAAGTGTTTTTTCTCTGTGTCGATGTAAATGTTGTATTTATTATTATAGATAAATTAAAAAAGTGTATTTTTTAGTTTTTAATGTGTTTTCATGTTCAAAGTAATATTTTTTAAGAATTTCTACTTTTTTAACTGTTAAATAAAAGAAAATATCATTATTTGTTCGTCTTTTTCTTCTTGAACGGAGTAGCAGTAGTAGGCGAATTATTAAGTCATTAGACAGCTATAGCCTACAGTTAGTTTTCTTGGTGAACTGTTGAAGGGAACATGTATCAATTTAAAACACCATTTAGATCGTTTCTGTGTGGGCCGTCAATGACAGGCAAAACAACAGTCTTTACTAAACCAATTAAAAATTGCGACAAAATATATGTGAATAATCTAAAAAAATACTAGAAGTATTACAGTATTTGGCAGGAATCATGCTGTAAGATAAAAGCAATTTCCAAAATGGTATTTGTGTAGATAAAATTTAAACATGGATTTGATATTTTCAGAATTATTGAAGCATAATCTTCGCTGATTATTGAAGATCTGACTGATTCTATTTAAAAATGCTCCAAGGAAATACTACAACTGTTCAATGTTCGCTCTCATCATGAACAGATTTCCGTTACTCTGGTTCAACACAATCTCTTTCATCAGAGCAAATATATGCGAACACTTTCATTGAACTGCACCTTTTATATCATCTACAGAGTTGTTCGTGCTTCTCGCTCGCTAATAACTCTCAATAAACAAATCAATCCAGGTGCTCCCAAATTTATACTCTCAGCATACAATCAGGCACCTAATAAACCCTACGGCTATATCCTATTGGATCTTAATCAAAATACACCGGAGGATTTGTGTGAAGTCACAGATATTTTTGACAATGAAATTACAGTATATCTCCCTGTGAACACTAAAAAGACCAATTATTCTCTATCGTGGCAATGAAGAGACCGCGAGAAAATAAAAATCTGTTTCCAGTTCTATGCGCTTCAAAACTCTCGCTTAGGAAAGCCATACTTAAACATGGTATTGACAATGATTTCATTAATCTAATATCTGAACTTTGTTTAAATTTGACCGAGGGTAATTTTCAACTATCAGAATTAGTTAAGCAACTGTCAAGGAAACATCGTTCTATTTTACGTAAACTGATCTTCACATGGGTAGGAAAGAGTTTAAAAAGGAAAAAGCTTCTTCAGGTGGGCGGCAGCTTTTTCTCACTTTGATTGCCAATAAATATAAGATTTGTGAACAGTTTTTTCTAGAGAGAATTGCAAAACCATATAAATTAAATCTAATAAAGCTCACTCTCTCACCCGTGGAACACCTTGAGAACAATCTGAGTAAAGTCATTGACGATGAGAATATTGAAGATGATAAAAAACTGCTTTTCCTTCAAGATGTACTTCGCCGAGTGGACACACATAAGCACTATCATGTGAAGGTAACTGCTGCTGGTATTGTTCATAAAAAAAATCATCTCATCAGGATTCTGCTGTTGGAACAGATTTAAAGAAGGAGGAATTAGATTCAATTGTACTGAAATTTAGAAATCTAATGCCTCACTCATAGCGTTAACAATTAACACGTCTCCTAACCTTTATCATGGAAACTGTTCAAGATCAAATTCAAGTTGAGAGCAAAGGGAAATGGATTATACTTCAGGGCAAGAGCTATAATCTACTTGATTTAATCTATAATATGGTTACAAATCGTAAAGGACTATTATCATTTGGCGCTTATCTATAGAACTTTCTAAATACACTAAACTTCCCCAAAAGTCTTATTAGCAATAGACAAATTCTAAAAAAATTAAATGAACATGCATCATCAACAACAACAACAACACCATTAAAACATGAACATGAAGAAGAAGAAGAAGAAGATTTTAAATCAATCTTGGAAAATACCAGCAAACCTAGTGGAAAAAACTTGACAATGAAGGCGAGGAAAAAGCAAAAACGTATCATTTTACAAACCCCAACTAGCATACAAAAGGGAAGCGGACGTTACATAATATGTTTATGTTAAAAACGTTTGAAGTTCTGAAAGGTACCTATATAAATATTAGTGAAGCGGGGAGTTGAAGTTCCCCCACCACTCTTTCTAAGGTCACTTGTGTTCACACTAAAAGTGTACAAGACTATCTACAAAATGAATCAATTTACACTCTGCATAGAAATCATAGACTTCGTGCCAATCAATAGCGAAAACTAAAGCCTTTTTCCCACTGCATACAATGCAAGCAGATCTCCTGACTCAACGACGATGAGATTCAACGATGTCACAATACACCGTACAAGTACATCCTACTTGCAATCAGTATTAATAGTCGCTATATATATACAATTCCACTACGGTCAAAGAAAGGCGTTAAAGCTGCGCAGGCCATCGGAAGTTCTCTCGAACAGGATTCGTATAAAAAAATTCAAACGGATCGCGGTAGTGAATTTGTGAATACTTATGTTGCAAAAGTACTAGTGAAATATAGTACACTGCTCTATCATAGTCACTGCCCGATAAAGGCTTCATTGACCGAATGATTAACAAGAAAGATGCAACTTTCAATTTCAATATATTACACATTGAAAAATAAAGCGGCTTCTATTCATTATTTAAAAAAATTTATGCAGATCTATAACCAACAAGCTCATCGATCATTGTACAACTCTACGCCAACGAAGGTTCATCATTCTGATCATGACACAATTTACACCTTTCTTAAAAAATATTTTAATGAAGCGATTGTCAAGAAGAAAAATAAATTCAATGTTGGTAATACTGTTAGAATTAATAGAACAACTAATGTTTTTGAAAAGGGGAATTACTTGTGGTCCACAGAACTTTTTAAAGTGGCAAAAATCCTAGACACTAAACCCATAACTTATCGTTTGCGTGATACCAAAGATGAAGAGATTCTCAGTGTCAAAAGCATGGGTTTTTCTTGCGCAATTCCAATGTATATTTTCATGTAGGTTTTCAATCTATTACACTTTTGACCATATTCTTGTAGGTTTTCCTGTAGGTTCTGAGGTGCCTATTATCACACTACTAATAACAATGTAATAATAAAATAATAATAACATAACATAACGAATAATAAACATAACATAACATAATAAAAATACAACAATAACAATAACATACAATTAATAGTAATTATTGATAATTGCCTTCTCGAACGCACCCTTAGTTTATTTGGAATATCATCTTCCCCAGAGAATATTTTCCGCAGAAAAACTTATAGCACAAAGGACAACAAAATCATAATATTTGCTGCCGATCCCCTGGACCCATCGTAAGAAGAATCGCAGAGGAATTTTCTAACATTTTTTTGGTTGTTTCAAAATTAAGACCAATACCTTGTTTTGGTCAGTGTTGCCACGCTGAACATGAAAATAAATAAGCAAAACTAATTATGTAAGTTTGACAACGCTTTTGTTTTGTAAATATTCAAACATTGAAAGGTAAGTTAAGTACACTTTCGAAGAAGAGCCGTACCTTCTTAAGCTGTTTGGTGCCACATTTTTTTTAAGCTTAATTTAAGCTAAGCATTCTTTTTAAACTTCTTTAGCTTATTCTAAAGCTATTTGGTGCCACTTTTTTTTATCTTATTTTAAAGTAAGCATTTTTTTTGCTTATTTAGCTTATTCTTGAGCTATTTGGTGCCACAATTTTTAGCTTTTTTTTTTTTTACTGATTTTTCACCCACTTCTTTTTTAAGATTTGGGTCCCACAAGTACAAAAATTACATAGCTTTGTATGGAGGTCTTTTGCATTGAAGTTATATTCCTACCTTTTCCTAAATTCTAAAGTTATATATGGCTGTGTGAGTTTCTATTCACACAACTCAAACAATCAAATTGCTTTTTTATTGGCCTTGGTATTTAAATTCCAATAATTTTTCGAAAGTCGACGAGACAGATCTTCCATTTCCTTCAGTCTTGGAGTGTATTCCAAAAGCCAATTATCATTAGTTATTTTTATTGCCGCATCCAAGGGCAGGGGACCGGGTTTGACCCCCCCCCCGAGATTTTTCTCCAACTCATAAAAACGTAACAAAAATGCGTATAAACAAATTCTTGATGCGTTTAAAAATTCTTGGGGAAGACCCCCCCCCACCAAAATTCCTGAATACACCCTTGATCATCTATTATTACCATCAACCTAAAATTGCTCATAGCTACAAAATCTACCCCTTAAATGCTCAGAGTAAGCAAAAAGTGTGCAAATCATATTTTCCTGCCCTTAAAACACAAAAAACTGGCCAAATTCTTTTTACTACCAGGTGTTTTTGAACATAAATAACATATAATTAAACGTAATATTTTATAATTGTCTTCTGGAACATATCCTTAGTTAATTTACAACAACACTGGTTCGGGATATTTTGCTTGGTATATTTGTTTTTAAATAAAAACAAATTTTATCTTATTCTTGATTCTCTAAATCTTATGTTCAGGAAATGCTAAAGAAATACAAATAGGACACCAAAACAAACGGGAATTTCCCAAGGAACACATAACTAACTCGATTAAAGTAAAAGAGGAAAAATTAGGTAAGAAAGCACAAAATTAGGTGATGTAGCAGAAATAAAAGAGGACCTTTACTTTTTCTTAAGGAAAATTCAGTTCATAGAAATCTGAGCTACAGATAAAAATTAGATATCGTAAGTATTTATAAAGAAAAAAAAAAGTTTAAAACTCGTATTCAAAATGGATCCATAAACAGATTAAATAAAAAACAAGTTTTTTCAATTGAAAATAAGGAGCAACACTAAAACTTAAAACGAACCAAAGTTATTTCATATATGCACAGTTGCCTCCTCTTCAATACCTCGCCCTTTACGCTTAAGTTTTTTAGTGCTTAAACTTCTTATTCAGATTAAACGATCCCTGCGCTTCAGCAGTCGTTCTTAAAGAATTGGGACAAAATGTTAAACTTTAGCGTAAAGAGCAAGAAGTTGATATGGGGGCAGCCCCCTTTTATACGGAATAATCTTCTGTTCGTTTTAATTTAGTTTCTCCATACTTTCAGTTAAAAAAAAACTTGTTTTTATTTAAGTTCTAATCGTTTCAAAATCATTCCGGGAAATTCCCCTCCCCCGTGTAAAATTTCCCAAGACAATTCTTCCGGAAGATTTCCTCAGCACGAAAAATTCTCCCTATGGAGAAACCCACCCCCCCCCCACACACAGAAAATAACCCCTCAAAATATTTCAGCATGTTTCCCAATAACAAATAGGTCTACTATAAATGGGCAATGGGCAAATTGCGTATATTACAGCCCTTCCCCCAGGGAGAATGAAAGGGGGGGGGGTCATGTCATTCAACTATGCCTTTCAACTATTGGACCTTCCAACTATGCTGAAAAAATAACAATGTCAAAATTTGGATCAAATGTCTGAGGGAAAAAAGGGAGTGGGAGAGGGGCTAGTTGCCCCCCAATCTTTTTGGTCAGTTAAAAAGGTTACAAGAACTTTTAATTTACGATCAAATGAGCCCTTTCCCAATCTTCTTGGACCATAAGTTTTAACACAATCACCAATGAAGGAAAAAAAATATCAAATATCTAACATAATGAAACAAAAATTCATGATCTTTCTTCTGATTTTTTTTTTTTTTTTTTTTTTTTTTTTTTTTTTTTTTACAAAATTCCACATTTTTGTAGATAGGAGCTTGAAACCTACAGTATTCAAAAATTCCACATTTTTGTAGATAGGAGCAGAGAACCCTACAGTAGGGTTCTCTGATATGTTGAATCTGATTGGCTACCTCTTCGTAATGAATGTAACGGATTACACAAAAGTCCACACTACATTTTTCTAATTAAAAAAGAAAATCGATCAGTATTGTTTAGTTTCGAGTTGATCTTGTTAGGCGGAATAACATCGACTCATAAAGCTTGGATAATAATTTTTTGAAAAATAGTTTGCGAAGTAGCAGAGAGGTGCCCTAGGTATCGTTTTTGACCAATTAACTTCTCCATAGAGACCCCCTCCTCTATCTCGTACAGACCTGACTAGAGGTATAAACATTACTGAGGGCGGATAAAACTGAACTCATGTCGGAATCTTTAAGACTAGTAACGACGTGATGACCCTTGTCCGACAGTCAAACTTTATCTTGACAGTTTTTTTTTCCTGTTGCAGGCTCCGAATGAGGCTATGTACCGAAAGTGAATTTCAATTGCACTTAAATATGTGAGGTAGGGGGGCTTCTTGATTCTCGTGCTGTTTCACAATATTTTAGTCACCTGCCAGAGAAGTTTTTAATCATGATGGCCCGTAGTTGGATGGTTATGCATGAAGGTTGATACTCAACCTTTGATGAATTGTGTGTGAGGAATGTGATCGTTAAAGAGTTCTGATTGTCATTCATACATAGAAATTGTATGATTGACAAGTTTGTGTTTACCCGGAAAAATACGTAATTTTAAATCTGATGCATCACCCGATGTTTCAAAGTAAGATTCAAATATTTTAACCGTGCATTTTTTGGCAGGTTCTAAATGTTGCGTGATGAAAGCTGAGGTTATTCTTGTAGCATCGAAAAAAATACCAGGCTGCCAGATACTTGTTGAAAAAAATATCTACTTTTGTCCGAGACTGGCAAAAAAGCCAAAATTGCCTATTTGGCAACTACAAAGGTTGCCCCGGTTGATGTTGGTTTAATATTAAACATGGTTGCCACCTGAGTATTATTTTTGTCAAACACAGTATTTACTTCTACTTTTATTTTTATGTATTCGTTTAGATAGACATGAAACTGAAACATTTTTTAAAAAACTACCTTTAAAAATTGGAATTAACTGCGGAAAGTGAATAACAAATTTTTCGAGCAATGTTTTTTAATTATAAACCATTTAAAGTCTAAAGTTTAAGCGGTGCGAGTTATCAGTTTCGTAATTGAACCTTTAATAATTTACCTCTTAAACACTTAAATTTGAATCTGTTTTTTGGGTTTAAATTTTTCTGCTATTGCATCTCAGTCATTACCAGAGATGATGGGCCTAATGCCCGGGCAACATTATAATCACACTAGCGGATAAAATCGGAATTTCTCACGGCTACACCGCCAATCACGTATTTTATTCTTAATTTGTCACCTTCAGCAATGTTTAACTTTTAAAAATTTATGAATTTTGATTGACCGATCAGAGTGAGATTTAAGTCTCTCTTTTTTTGTAATTTAAAAAGATGGAATTTAGTCGGGAACAAATTAGTGTTGGAAGAAGCTTTTCAAACCGATTTCCTGCCGTTTGAATTTTCGATCCTGTCGTACTGTTAATTTTTAATGTTATTTTTTAACATGTTAACATTTATTAATGTTAAGAAGGTGTGATTTTCATTAAGAGCACTTGAATTTTTCGGGTGGTTTCCCTCTTTTCAAAAATCAAGCAAATTTTCTCAGACTTGTAGGTTCTGATGGGTAGGCTATGTTAAACTTAATGAACTTTACATATTTGGAATCAGCATAAAAAGCCAATTCTTTTGATGTGTTAATTGTTTTCAAAATTTTTTTTTTAGAGTTTCGATTAGTATTGGGCCAAGTCGCTCCTTTCTTACAGTTCGTTACACGAACTGTTCGAAAATATTTTTTTTCTCGTCTTTATTATAAAATATTAATATTTTTTATAATGTAAAATATAATGTAAAAATATAATATAATGTAATATAATGTATATAATAAATATAATGTAAATTATATTTATAAATATTAAACATTATATAATATAAACATTATAAACATAACATTATATGAAATATAACCTAATAAATATAAACATTAAATATAAACATTATATAATAAATATAATGTAAAAATAATATAAAATATAATATTTTTTTTTCTCAAATATTTTATGAGTATAAGTAATAACAAAAGGAGCAAAACGGATTGTGCTTCACATAACAAAGATATCACATTGATCACATTGATCACATTGATCTAAGTTATAAATACATCAATGAAAATTTTCGGTGAATTGAGAAGAACAGGTTAAAACGAGTCAAAAATCGAAAAAAAAATAGTTAGTCCATTTTGAAAATGAGTTAAATTTTTTTATATTTCATTTTAAATTTTTTTTTAATATTCTCTTAGAACAAAAACGTTTTTTTAATACTCTCTAAGACAAAAATTTCCCTTATCTAAGATTCGAACCTAAGTTGCCAAAGGCCGGTTTCTTACTGCTGCACTATCAAGTCTTGTACAATACTACTTATTTTAAACTTTTTGCTGTGCTCAATCACCCGTTTACGTTGTTGTACCAAACAGTTCGTGGTAACTAACTGTAAGTAAGGAGCGATACGGATCAATAGTAACCGAAACTCTAAAAAATGAAATTTTAATATAAAAAGAATTGGTTTATTATATTGATTCCAAATATGATCCATAAAGTTTAGTGCTACCCATCAAAAGCTACGACCCTGAGAAAATTTGCCTGATTTTTGAAAAAGGAGGGAAAGACCCCGTAAAATTCAAGGATTCCTAATAAAAATCACACCATCAGATTCAGTGCATCCGAGAACTCTATTTCCCCAGGACAAAGGGTCGAAATATTCATTCAAATATAGAATGCCACTGTCTTGCGAAAAGAATTCTCTATTGTTCTTCTTGTTTTTGATGTTTATCTTTCCGTAGGTGGCGAAATTTCCACGGCAAAAATTCTCCATGGGGGAGTTTTCCACAGGATAAATTCTCCAGAGGGAATTTTGTGCGGCAGCATGTTTCTACTAGGGGGCAAGGGTGGGGGGGGGGTATTTGTGGGAAGAATTTTCCAAGAGGGGGGAAATCCATGATTTTAAAACAAACAAAAATTAAAATGTTTTCAAATGGAAGTGGGCAAAGAAACACAATTTCAGCCGGAATTGTCCACAAGAAATTTTCCAGGGGTAATTTTCAGCTAGAATGGAATTGTCTGGGGGGATTTTCCTGGTTGACAGTTTCTGGAGGGTAGTTTTGGAGGTGAACTTTCCAGAGGAAATTTTGCACGGGGGAAAAATTTGCAAAAATTAACAGGCAAATTTCATTTTAATTTTTTATGTACGGTGAGCCAAATTCGAAACTGCATTAGTTGAAAAACGTTCAGAAATTAAGGTTAAAAAAAACAGTTTTTTTAACCGGAAGTAAGGAGCGACATCAAAACTTAAAACGAACAGAAATTATTCTGTATCCGAAAGGGGCTGTCCCCTTTTCAACACCTCGCTTCTTATGCAAAAGTTTGAATCTTTGTCACAATTCTACTATTTAAAGTAATAAAAAACTTTAACGTAAAGAGCAAGAATTTGAGGAGGGGACAGCCCCTTTTAAATACGGAATAATTTCTGTTCGTTTTAAGTTGTAGTATCGCTCCTTACTTTCAGTTGAAAAAAACTTGTGTTTTATTTAATGTATACAAGGGGGAATATATAAGAGGGGGAATTTTGACATTGTAATATTGCACTGTCATCGGAAGTGCATATACTGGCGAAATTTGGAAGAATTTGAACATTCGGAAGAGGTAAAGGAATTGCTCACAAAATTAACAAATTTAAGTGACAAACATATCGGTTGTCACTTAAATGAGTTAAAACGAGTGAATAATAAATAATAATAAAATATTGAGAGAAAAAACAAGAAAATTGGATTTACACAGTTGATTCTACAGCTCTCTTAATTCTTGTATTGTAAACCTACAGAAGAAATACAAAAACCCAAACCTTACAAATGAGAATTTTTGGACAAATTATTAAGGAAACCTAATTTGAAAAAAAATTAAAGAAGAAAGATAACCAAACTTGAAAGAAATATAACCCTAAATCTCCCTTTAATTGCTATTATGAAGCTTTTTCGTTCAAATATCATGAGAGAGAATAAAAAAATAAACCACTTGAAATTACCAAACGTTAAACTTGTTGCATTCCAAAATGATTCCAGGACACATTTGCAAAACTTTAGCGCAAAGAACAGAGCAAATATTTACACTCTTCATATATAAGACAGTTTCAGTTTTAGCATCGTTTTTATCTTTATTTAAAACATTTTTTTTCTTTAATGTAACTCTTAAATAAGCAAGGCAAAAGAAGTTGTTTCTAACTCTTACTCCGAAATAAACTTCAACTTTTGTTTGTTCATTTTAGTTGTTCAAATCTAATCTACTGTTCATTGTCAAAAAGTTATGACAGGAAAAATTTTATTTTCTTAGCTCACTTTTAAAAATAGTTCCCAAATAGTGTTATTCAAAAGCGGCGTAAAAAAAATGTTAATAAAAAATGCAAAGAAACAAGCCACCTTTAAAGGTAAAAATGCAACCTAATTTTCTGAGACAAGCACATTTATACACAAGGAGAATAAAGTAAAATCCTCATAGATTTCCTCAAACCATCCCAGACTAAAAACTGGGTTTAAAGACCAATGTTTATTTTAAAAAATAATTTTTTTTAAATCTTTCGTTCGAGAAAATAATTTAAACTAAAATCTATAGCTTTCCTATTGCATATACTTTCCTTGTTTGCTACAGCAAAGAAGTAAAAAGTTTGTGACACTTTGGAAGTTAAGTAAGATTTATTTTGTGAAGAAAAAATAGTTTTTCAAAAGGGGATAAGTCCATTTGTTAGACAGTGAAAACATACAAAAGTCTGAATTTTTTGTCTAATAAATAGACTTATCCCCATTTGAACATTTATTTGTTCGTCATACAAAAACAGGGTGGGCTTGGAAAAAAATACATAATTTAAGGTATTACGTCGAAAACATTTTGAGAAAAAATTAGTCACAGTACTAAAAGGATTGAAAATTATAAATCCCCAGTGCTTATAGTGAGGTAAATGAGTGTCGTAAATATGGCGGCAGTGAAGTTAGAGATTAATTACTGAAGACTATGAATAAGATTTTTGAAAAAGCGGAGGAACCCAGCAATCATAGAAAAAAAACAACTAAATATCTCTATAAGAAAGGTGATATGGTAACTATAGAGGCATATAGGATGGCAGGATAAGAGTTTTAGGAAAGGGAGAGGATGCGTCGACCAAATTTTCACTCATAGATTAATAATTGAGAACTACCTGAATCCTCTAACCCCTTTTGTCCTCGGTTTTACAGATTATAAGCAAGTGAGCAAGCGAGCAAGCGTCTGTATTTGCCAATAGAAGAGCTTTAGCGAAGGTCCTATTCTTCTTTTATGGTATACCAGATAAATACATTAAAGTGATTAGTGCTGTGTACAAGACCAACGATGCTTCGGCTAAGGTTAGTGCCATAGCGTGCTGCGGCTGCGGCTAATACCAGATAAATACATTAAAGTAATAAGTGCTGTCTACAAGAACAATGATGCTGCGGCTAAGGTTAGTGCCGCAGCGTGCTGCGGCTGCGGCTAATACCAGATAAATACATTAAGGGATTAGTGCTGTGTACAAGAACAACGATGCTGCGGCTAAGGTTAGTGGCGGCTACGGCTAATACAAGATAAATACATTAAAGTGATTAGTGCTGTGTACAAGACCAACGATGCTGCGGCTAAGGTTAGTGCCGCAGCGTGCTGCGGCTGCGGCTAATACCAGATAAATACATTAAAGTGATAAGTGCTGTGTACAAAAACAACAATGCTGCGGCTAAGGTTAGTGCCGCAGTGTGCTGCGGCTGCTGTGTACAAGAACAACGATGCTGCGGCTAATTGTGCTCTATCCCCATTTGCATAGATCATTTTGATAGATTTTATCCCAAAGAGTAAAGGCTATGGGAGAGCACGAAATCAAATGGGGAAGTAAAAATCTCCTAAACTTAGGCTGCACTGATGATTTGGCCATTCTAGACAAAAATGTTAGAAATATGAATGAATTTTCTGAGGTTTTGAGAATTCAGGGTGCAAGAATAGGTTTGAAAATTAATGTTTAAAAGACTAAGTGGCTAAGACTGGAGATAAGTGAAGGCGAAGAGCTGATGTTGGGTAACGAGAAGATCGGTCAAGTGAACAGCTTCACTTACCTAGTTAGTAATATCAGTAAAGACAATTGGTGCAGTGAAGATATTAAAAGTAGATTATCCAAGGCCAAGAGTATTTTTTCACAGTTGAAAAAAGGTTGGAAGAACAGGAAGATAATTCTGCTAATGAATGTTAGAATATTGGAAGCTACAGTGATGACCGCGGTCAAGTATGGTTCTCAAGCGCGGGCACTCCAAATAACGGAGGAGGATTTTTTAGATGTTTACTGGAGATTTTGTCTACGAATTATTCTGTGCAACAGTCTGACTGATCGTATTTCAATCAGTAAGCTGTGCGAAAATATGGTTCAGTCTTACTTTCTAGGGCTTTATTGAGAGAAAGTTTAAGATGGCTAGGACACGTTCTGTGGATAAAGGATGACAGATTGCCAAAGATCGTTTTGCCGACCAATCATTTAGGACCAAACGAAAAACAGGTCGTCTGAATGGAGTAGAAGGATGCCAAAAGGAAAAAATTAAGGGAAACTGGAACTTCTTGGGAGGGTGTAAAGAGGGAATGTAGAGTGTGTGGATGTAAAGAGAGCTTTAAATATATTGGAATGTAGGAGGAGCGTGCGTAGCCGTGTTGGCCTCAGGCGGCTTGGCGCTGCAGTGAGTATTAGCAGTAGTATAGTAAATGGTACTTATCTGTTATCCAGTACACACTCGAGAATTTGGATCGACAGGTCCGGCGTTGAATCAACTGCGACGCTTGGGAGGTAATTTAGGCTGTATATTTGGACATTAGGGGGGAGGGTTGGGGGTTAAGTATAGCGGGGTTGCAAGCAAAATGTAACCAAACCTAACTAAAATACCAATTAAATATTTATTAAAACATAGCTACAACATAGTTTTTCACTGAGCCGAAGCTAATTGTCTCCGTATACATACAGCAATAAACCGGTTATTTTCTGATTTTATAGATCCAAATTCTTGAGTGTGTACTGGCTAACAGATAAATACCTAGTAAAGTAAAGAGTAACGATATTTATTAGCATATGGCAGCGCTGCACTATAAGACGATCAATATTTTCTTGGTTCCAACCCCAAAATCAATTACATATCTAGGTTACAAACTTATTCTTTTCTTATATGAATCTGAACTACTTTTGATTACTAAAAAGTTTTTACAGGTAAAATTACATTTTTCTTTTTCAGACTTTTTCAGAATGATCCCCAAATGATATTATTCCCAAGAGCTTCCAGTTCTTGGTTTCTTCGTACAATTCTTTTCCTTTACAATTTCAGTTTCAAACAAAAATTAAAAATTATGGAAAGGTCTATTCTAAAATATTGACATAATTCTTATACAGGGTTACTACCCCAAGCAAGTACGTGTGCAGGAACTTTTTTTTTGGGGGGGGGGGTATAAAGTATTTGATACTTTAAATAATATTCACCCAGAAATTCAAGGAAACTTAAGATTTCGTAGGGGGGAGGGAGAAGAGTAGGCCCCAAGGACTTTCTCCCATTATGCAAGTGCTTGACTTAAGCAGTTTTTCCAGAAACTTAGTAGTTTTATCTCTCATTTATGAACATTTTTGTCTCAGGGTTGTTTTCCGTTATTTGTAGCGTTTTAATGTTTTCGCATAATTGCCAAACTTTTTCTGACTACTCAAATTTAGTGAGTTACGTTTACAAATGGGAACTAGCTTTATTGTTTAATTATCATAAAAAAGGCCAAATAAAGCGGCTAATTCAACAAACGTGAGTTATTTTTGTGATTTTCCAAATTACTATTTTCTCAGATCAGTCCGTCAGTAGCGACCGGTAGTTTTAATAATAGGCTACACACATGCATGATAATTAAGAAGCTAATATTTTCCTAAAGTATAATTTTGAGATAAGCCCAAATACCCGCTTCCTCATTTCACATAATTCTTTCTAAGTGACTATTGATTATCAAAACGTGTAGATTGAACGAATCTCATTTCCTTTGCTCACATTTCAGAACAATTCTCTAGCAGACATCCCCAAGAGTTTTCAACTCACGGATCGTCCATGTAATTCTTTTCTTTTACAATTCCTGTTCCAACCATAAATTAGAAGTTATGGAAAGCTCTTCTCCGAAACAAAAGAAAACACTAAGTTTAAACAGGGTTGACACTTCAAGGAATTTATTCTGGACCTTAGTAATTTTTCTGCTTTCTACAAGCATATTTGTCTTAGGGCGACTTCCTGTTATTTTGGCGTTTTCATGATTTCGCTTGTCTGCAGAACTTGTCTATCTTAATTTAATATGTGACGTTCACAATTGAGGACTACTTTTAATTGTTTTAATTAATAAAATGGCAAAACGAAGTGATAAGTCCGACAGATTTGATTTTTTTGTGATTAACTGAAAAAAAAAAATTTCAGGCCAGCGTCATCAACGCTTTCCTGAAAACGATTTTGTTTCAAGCAGCGTGTTTTATTTATACCATAACATCAACAAAAAGAAAAAAAAAATAATATTCGCTACTGGAAGTCTCAGCAATTTTAGATTTATTAATGCTACAGAAGAAAAAAAACGTTTAAAATATATTTTGTTTTCGGTAAAGCACAAATGGCGCTCTAGTCACAAGAGGGCTTAGGGAGCGTTAATCCTTCTCGAATTTGGGGTAGGTCCTGTTCGTTTAGGTTTCGACACGGTATGCCATTCAATCCTCCTCACAAAATTACATTCATTTGGAATACATGGTGTTGCTCACGATTGGTTTTCATCGTACCTGACTGATCGTAGGCAGTGTGTGATTGTGGAGGGTAGTGTGTCGCCAAAATTACAGGTAAAATCTGGCGTACCTCAGGGGTTGGTACTTGGACCGCTCTTGTTTATTTTGTATATCAATGACCTAACAACATGTCTTGCTACAAATGCAAACCCAATACAATTCACTGATGACTCAAATTTCTTCAATGCTACTGAATCATCCGAGTCTGGTGCAAAAAAGGCCCAAAAAACTCTTGACGAAATATCCAACTGGTGTTTTCGTAACAAAATGCAGGTAAATGCTACAAAAAGCTGTATCATAGTCTTCCCATCTGTTCCTTCAAACTCCTCATTGTCTCACAATGTCGCACTGTCAATCAATGGAAATCCCATTCCTCAGACCACAGTCACAAAGTTCGTTGGCGTATTTGTAGATTCCCCTCTTTCATTCAAACATCACATATCCTACCTGTCTTTAACAGTCTTAAGGTAAACATCAATGTTACACAGAGCTAGCCTGCTTCTAAGGGCTAAAATGATGGAAATGCTTTATAATGCTTTTGTCTTCCCCTACTTGAACTACTGCTCTTCTGTCTGGGGCAATACATTCAAACCTCATCTAAAATCATTAAAGAGATCACAAAACCGTGCAGTCAAGGCCACATATTGCCTCCCCAGGCTATACCCCTAAACAGACCTATACAGAGACACTGGAACAATAGATATAACGGAGATAATCAACGTTAGTAATCTGCGTTTAGTATACTCGGCAATATCGAATAGAATTCCTCAAGGTCTTTCCAGGTACTTCGAACTTTGTATCAAAATTCATCGAGGAAGAGCTCTCCGCTGCAACAAGTACAATTTTATGCTACCGAAAAGAAGGTTTACAAGGTCTCAACACTCTTCAGTTTATAGAAGTATTTCTGTATGCAACTCAATTAATTAATCAATTAAATCCATAAAATCATTTGGCACACTCCAAAAACGATACCTCTCTTATACAGTATTGGGTACTGCATGAGTTAATGTCTCAATTTTTGGTTCTTATCTTATCCTCTCACTCTCCTTCTTTCACTCCACCTCGTCTCAATTCTTTCCTTTCTAATTCTTTATCCCTCTCTTATGTTATCAGCTCTTCTTCTTTCATTTCATAGTGTGATATAAATTTGTTTACCAATATCGGGTGTGACTCGTACAAGCATTGCTTTGAGTCGAAATGTTTGTTAATTGTTCCGTTTGTTCATATATTTAAAATAAAAGATTGATTGATTGATTGATTGAATTTGATAATTCATAGTGTTTCTGTTCGTTTTGAGTGTTTTATTTGACTTTATTTCTGCTTGTCTTGGGTTTAATTTTGCTCTTTACTTTCCTTTGAAAGACTTCCTTATTTGGACTTCTTTTTTTTTAAATTAATCATGGTCTTTTATAGTTGACATGGTTTTATTTTTAATCGTTAATAAAAGAAATATTGGCAAAGTTTTTTTCGTTTTTTTCTGCTTAACAGTTAAAATTTTGGCTTGCTATTTACACTTTAGCCGAAATTATGCAACATATTTTAATAATAGCTTTACCATAGAAGATCGGATGGGTGGGTAAGGAGAATATTATTCAACCAAATGGCATTGAAAATCAGCATAGTGCCTGGTCCTTTTTAGGGCTGAAATCATCCTGATCTCCTTCGTGTTACAACTTTGCATATAGACGAATATTGGTCGACAATTTCATTATAAGAATCTTATTGACTTATACTTTGGTTTAACTACTTGCTTGTTCAAATAAATAAATTTTGAGCTTTAAAAAGAGCTGATTTGTTGTTTAAAAAACACAAACAAAATTATGATGTCAAGAATCAATGCAAAGAAATTTGTTTCTGATTGATGCTCCCTTAGCAGGGTGTCTTTGTGGCCGAAAATTTTAAGCAGATCAACATAAAAAACAGAAAGTTTGGCACTAAGAATACAACCGATTTTGTCTTCAAATATTTACTGTCCTTGATAAGCTCCCCTTTGTCCCCTCAAGTCAAAATTCCAAATCTACTTGATCACCCGTCTAATGGTTCCCCAAAACTTTAGCTGGATCCCTTAAGATGTACTACAGATACACCCTTTTGACTACCTGGATGCCCATCATGTCTTTGATTTAGTTCAACATCCCCCTCAGCATTCCCTTGAAGTTTCAACGTAATACACTTAGTCGTCCATTAGATATTTTTAAAACGCGGTTTTACAACCTGGATACACCAAGGCCGTATCCAGGGGGGGGGGAGGTTACCCGGTTTTAACCCCCCCCCCCCCGAAATTTTTGACCGACTCGAGAATAAGTAGAAAATTAGTAAAACCTAGGTAAAATCAGTAAAATTAGTCGAAAACTGAGTCAAAAATTAGTAAACCCCCCCCCCAAAAAAAGTCAAAAATTAGTAAAACCCCCCTGAACAAAAATCCTGGATACGGCCCTGGGATACACATAGTGTTTTATTCAACATCCTCCTAAAGATGTACTGAAAGTCTAAACTAAATACCCTTGGCCGTTCCTGAGATATTACAGATACGCCGTTAGGACAACCTATATGCACATTGTGTCTTCTGTTTTTTTAACTTAATATCCTTAGCCGTTCAAAGGATATTGCAGATATGCTCTTTAGACAGACTGGATGCACATAGTGTCTTTTGATTTAGTCCAACATCCTCTGATATTTTCAACTACATACCCTTGAAGCTCCTTAGATATTGATATATGGCCTTTTGACAACTCGGACACACAGACTGTCTTTTGAGATAATTAAACATCCGACTCAGCTTTCCTTGAAATTTTCAACTGAATAGCCTTAGCCCTTCCTGAGATTTTGCAGATACGTCCTTTGGACAACATGGATGTACATAGTGTCTTCTCACTTATTTTAACATACACCGATAAATTCAACTTAATACCCTTAGCCGTTCCAAAGATATTACAGATACGTCCTTTTCACAACAGAGCATGGTGTATTTTAATTCAGTCCACCATCTCCTCACTATCTCCTGAAACTTTCAACTTAATATCCTTAGCCGTTCTTGAGATACCGAAGATACACCGCTTTGACAAGCTGGATGCATATATCGTCTTTTGGTTTAGCTCAAAATTCCTCGTAACATTTCTTGAAGTTTCAAGTAAATACCCTTAGCCGTACCTGAGATATTGCAGATACGCCGTTTTGACAACCAGGATTACACATAGTATCTTTTGGTTTAGTTCTACACGTCCCTCCAAATTTCTGATAGTTTCAACTCGATGCCCTTAGTCGTTCCTATTATTTGAAAGATACGCCCTTTTGACAACTTGGATACAGTACCTTTTGATTTGGTTCAACGTCCACTTCAACTTCCCGGAAAGTTTCATACCTTTAGCCCTTTCAGACATCCAAGATCAAACATGTCAAATTTGCCTATAATAAAACCAATGCGTAAACAATGGGCAGCTGGAATAATTTATACCCCTGCGTGCGTACGTCATCCCTGAAGGCCTAGTCATTGAACCTTTTTGGACTATTGTGAGAAAAATAGGTATCTTAAAATTTTGATCAGATGTCTGTAGGAGTGATTGTACGGGTAGCTAAAAGGTGCGGGGGAGGGCAGTGGTTGCTCTCTAATCGCTTTCGACTCTGAAAAAGGGAACTATCAATTTTAATTTCCAGTCAAACGAGTCCCCTTCCGAGGTTTCTACGACCACTTCTTCTATGCGAAGAAGCTTGGGGGAAAAAAAATCATGGAGTCCATATCACTCTTTACTTAGGCAGCACAATAGCACCTGTGATTGTTCCGCATTACTCTTCTCTCAGTTCAGTAGGAGCAACCCAGATAGAATTTCAAAATCCCTTCTGACTAACACTTCCTCATATCAGGTCATTTTATCTAAGCGACTCTTGATTACCAAAATGTTTTGACTGAAAGGATCTCATTTCCTTTGCTCATTTTTCAGACTGATTCCCAAATGGTATTATTCCCAAGAGCTTCCAGTCGTAGATTCACACTCATAAATTCCTTTCTTTTCCATCAATTAAGGATAAAGAAGTATTAGTGGCAGGGTAATTAATTGTCATGATAAGATAATGGCAAAGATTATACAAAGCTTCTTGGAATTGAAAACAACATATTGTCCTCACACTATAATGCGCATTAATTATTTTCTTGTTAACTACCATAGAATTTAATCAAACTGGTAATATCTTACACGGACAAATTTCAGGTCACTATTTCCATCAATTTGCTATTGCGTCCTCCAAGGTTCCCACGGTCCTCGTGTAAGCTAGATTACTTTTTACAGAGTCAAACTCGATATATTATCAATTCTTTTTTGATAATATATCAAGCAACTGAGCATTTTAATATTTCACCTTAAACAGTTTGCTGCATTTGAAAGTTTCCTATTCAAACGTGTGAATAGAAGGAAGTTTGAGACATATCTCGTTAACTTTATTTCCCCCACACACAAAAATAAAGGTATCTCAAAATATACTAATTTTTCCAAAAATCTCGCTTTAATGGGAATAGCCCCTTTTCAATAGTTTACAGGAGATATTCCTCAAATTTTGACTTATTTATGGTCAGCTACTATTTTTAGTGTCACTCTGTTCAAGTATTTTTGCTCCAAAGCAGCGCAGAGGCCTTAAAAGACTGGATAATTTTGTGTTATTACTATTTCAGAATTTCCAGTAACTATTACAAATACAAACAAAATATTTGTTTATTTTTGCTCATAGCTGATTTTATATTATTCCAGGATTATTTGGAAATTTGTCCTTGCTGCAGGACGCTACCTTACTCTTAGATAGTGCAATACCGTTGGCTATCCCAGAATTTTCATCTGATTGCACTTGGCGTTCCGTTGCAAGACATGATCAAAATGTTGCTATGATACGGAGTAATCCATTTGTCCGACTCAACACACGAAACGTTGACTTAGTAAATATTACTTAAAAAGATCTTAATAAGTTACCCCCCCTTCAAACAAACTTCCCTTACATTCGTAAGACCCCTAGTTCGATACAACTACCCCTTGTGTAAATAAAACGCGTCTTTGACTCTCTCCCCTTCTCTAGAAAAACGATAAATTTTGCGCATAAAGGGCTGAAATATCTGTGTCAGGTTCTCAGAAATGTTTAAGTTGAATTAAGCTAGACTCCGTGTTATCTGGACGGGAGGAGTATTCCCCTCCTTTTCGAAAATATACAAATTCCCCTCCTTATATTAATAGCTTTGATAGTTACTTTTAAACTTCTTGAATTTGAATTATTTGAGGTCAATTCGATCTCATTTGAGAACGCTGATTACAGCAGAAATTTATTGATAAAATAAGAGTTTCACTCGTATTGATGAGACTTCTTATTTACCGTTCTTTGCGAATACGGTTTAAGAGTATTTTGTTCGGACTAATATCAGACAACATCGGGATTGATTTAATATATCGATATACCAATAGTTTCCCTTTAGGTATTTAACACAGATGAACTGACATTCCGGCGTTATTTTCTACTTTGACAGTCTTTCTGTTGCCAAATTCAAAAATTGTAGCTTAGGAAGACATCATAGTCTTCTATTGGTAATTCCCAGCAGCATTAGATCAAATAGCTGAATATAACAAAATAAGTAACAACTTAGGCTGACAGAAAAAGACAAAAAAAAAAACTATAGTTCTTTTTTACTGTTCAGGCAGCATCTCCATGTCATTGTTTTAGCCTAAGTTGTTTCCCCATTTCCATTTCACTAATCCTTTAACCTGCATTAAAAAAAATTCATTGGAGAGAAGGGGGGGGGGGGTTAGAAGACTCTGCAGGTAATAGAAATTTCTTCCCGTGCGCAGACCTGTCCCGGGGGAAGAGGCAACATTTTTGAGGTTCTAGATTGAAAACACGAAAACAGACAAACAACACGAAAAAATACAAGAATCTCTGGGGAAAATGGTTACGATCTTCGGATTTTGTGAAAGCCCGGGCCAAAAGGCTTTCTCTCCTTTACGTACATTACTGTAACAGTAAGACCCATAAATTTTTACCAAGAATATCAATATGTTATTTAAAAGTCTGCGCTATGAGCGTTCCACCACTTACACAGATTGGTCTCTCTTAGAACAAGAGGCTCTCTATTATAAACCTTTAAATCCATGCCAGGTTTGACAAAAGTCAAAATATGCCCTATATTGACAATATATACATCATAAAGTGTGCTCAGATAACTCACCCGAGCCCGTCCAGACTGTCTTGCAGACTTTGGCGGCGTGATTTACATCTACTAAGATAGAATATGCTGGCGGAAAGGCCAAAAATGCATCGAGCTAAGGTACAATCAGGGCCGTATTTAGGATGGGAGGGGGGGTGGTAGGCTCAAGACTATCAAATCTAGAATTTATTAATTTATTTTTGTTTCAAAGGCTTTCAGAGATTCTAAGCAATCTCCATGACCTAGATAACTAAACTCACGATCAATAAATCGCTGCAGCACCAAGCTGACCCAGCTAACAACATGACCTAGATGCTCATAAAAACCTTAGATAAGGATATAACTCTAGATAAAGGAGCTGTTTTCGGAAGACAGCTCGACTGTGACCTCTTTAAAAGGTGTACTGGCCATTATCAAATTTCAAACAACACCTAACTCAATGTTGGACCTTCTTAACAATCCACTGAAACCACAAGCTATGGAAGCAACAACTTCAGTTATTAAAACCTTAACAGTGAGTCACTTTAATTGGATAGATATCCTAGATTTTGATACTACACACATATGCGCACATAAATGGGCTGTATATACAGATATTATTAAATATAAAAAAAAATTTTCTCGAACGAAAGTGAAGCACGAAAGAAACTTAAAACCAACAGAAATTATTCCTTATATGAAGGGAGCAGCCCCTTCCTTCAGCTGTTGCATCATTTAAAAAAAGGAACATATTCAACTAGAGGAAAAAGGAAAAACAAGGATATAACTCAATGAGGGCAGGAGAGTGCAGACTCCTCCCCTTCTTTATATGTCATTTTGAAGTAGAGGAAAGAAAATTCAATCAGATTCAACTAGTTGAATCTCATTCAACTAGAGGAAAAAGGAAAAAAGGATATAACTAAATGAGGGGAGGAGAGTGCAGACTCCTCCCCTTCTTTATATGTCATTTTCAAGTAACCCTCCCTTTTTCCCCTGTTTCAACATTTTTTTAAGCCTCTGAACTGCGTCACCGATATCCTCCAACCTGCTTCACTGATTTTGTTCCTGACAGAGCTACAGAGTACTTTTCAGAAATAAATGAGAATTGACACTTGTCAATATTTCCATGGATGCCTGTTTTTATGACTGACTGAACAAAATCAGTATTCTAGGTAGGCTAATTTAAAATCAGAGACATAGACGCTTCAACAGTAGTTTTCCTATTTATATGTACTGCTCATATTATATTACGGAATAGTTTTTCTCAGGGTGCCCATTCGTAAAAATTAGGGGCAGGGTGGTGGGGAAGGGGGGGGGGCGAGGGTTTGTTTTTCTAATGAAGATACAAAAATATTATTCTCAAAATATAGAAGGGGACGGCAAATTCAAGGCCGTATCCAGCGGGCGGCGGGGTAGGGGGTTTGAGTCCCCCGCCCAAAATGTTTGTCTGACTCGTAAAAACGTAACCAACATGGCCATAAACAAATTTTGTATGCGTTTTTTGAGTTTTTCTTTGTGTAACCCCCCCCCCCCCAAAAAAAAAAAATTGTTAGTAAAACCCCCTCCGAAAAAAAAATCCTAGATACGGTCCTGGGCAAATTCGTTCTTTTTTCCCAATTTTCTTCAATGAAAGTAATAAACATATATTTTTCAAATACAGGGAGAACGAGGAATCATCCCACCCTCAGTCCGAGCCCTTGACCAAAAAATGCATCAAATAGTACAGTTGAAATCTTTGGAACATTTATTCCAATTTTTAAATTGTTGCTTATGAAGCAATATTATTTCTAAGTTTTAAGGTCAATAAACATGAATCAAGCTAAAAATTTATCCAAAACAAGGAGTAAAAAATAGAAGGAGGGGGCAGCATGACTACCGAAATCTCGTTAGAGCCACATTTTAAAACACTCTTTGGTTAAATAGATTTTTTTTTTTAGCTATAAGGCGGGTCAGGCCCCGGTGCTACATTCAATATGTCAACTACAGTAGGGACCTAGAGCAAAATCTGGAGGGGGGGGTGCAATGTAACAAGGGCACCAATAAGTGAAGTTCCACTGACGGACCCCCTGGATCCGTCAGTGGAACTATTAGAGATTTGTTTACATGAATACTTACATAAAGGGACTTGAGAGGATGTTTACCCATGGAGAATTGCATCAACTAAAGAGACTTAGTCTCCAAGGTAAGTCTCCTAGGTGATAAAGAAGAACCTAGGATAAGATATTTTCAAAAAGATTGCCTATGAAAGAGAAGATAACACCTGGATACTATTGTACTAGCTAGACTCAAAAGAGTTTTAATTTAAAAACTCTATATTTTGTTGTTGTTTTTTATTTTGTATTTATTCGTATGATTCACCACCTTTGGAGTGGCTTGGCTTATTCGAGTTTTCGTTTGTACGTATTTGCTCCTGTTTTGTATGTGCCCTTTTTTTCATTTTCTTTCTTTTGTTGTACTCCATTGCCATGCCTTATATTATCGATGGGTTATAAAATAAATTAATTAATTAATTAGAAGCTTCAGAAAACATTCTCTGTCAACACCTTGGTAGCAGATCAGTGGACATGGATACTGCCAAGATTTTACTAGAGGAAAAAAAGAGGGGCACAATCATTGGTGGAAGTAGGGCACAAACATTCCATTTTCATGCTTTATTTCTTTAGTTCATATTTCTAGTCAAGCTTGGGGTGGAGCTGAATCACTTCTCAAGCACACTCTAATTAAAAGATTACAAGATGGAAGTCCAAGATCTAAGTGGAAAGGAATATAAATATTTACATAGAGGCACTTGGAGAAGATGTAATCCTCGGAGAATTGCATTAACTAAAGAAAGACTTAGTTTCCAACATAAGTCTCCTACGTGACAACGAGGGATCTAGGATAAAACTGATTGACCCAAGAGAGGAATGGAACCCAACAGACTTTTACTGCTAGGACTAGTTTCCACCATTATTGACAAAGCTCTCAGTTGTTCGCAGAAAATTACTTCGGAAGATCCAAGAAACGAAGATTATTTTGTCACGAGAAAATCCAAGCAAATAAAAAATTGGATCTCGGATGGATACTCTTGATACAATATCTCTGGCAAATTTCTACCAGACCTCAAGATAATCCTTCACAAATCCTCTCAAATATGAATTGAGAGTATAAATCAATATGAAGCGACAAATTCTTATCAAATACGCTTCCTCAGAAAAGAAGCGATAAATTCCTGCAAGAGAATTAAACAAATCGTGGTAAAGAGTGTTAAGTCAGTAGCGACTCGGCTCAATAGTAACCGGAACTCTAAAAAAACAGAATTTTGATAATAATAGATGCATCAAAAGAATTGACTTTTTATGCTGGTTTCAAATACACGAAGTTCATTACTGCAAACCATCAAAAGCTACGAGCCTCAGAAAATTTGCCTGATTTTAAAAAAAGGAGAAAACACTTACACAAAGTCAAGCGATCTTAATAAAAATCACAACATCAGATTCAGCATATCAGAGAACTCCACTGTAGTGGTTTCAAGCTCCTATACACAAAATGTGGAATTTGGCATTCTCTGTCAGAAGAAAGATAACGAATGCGTGTGTATTTTTTGTTTTTCTCAGAGTTGATCGTATCTAACGAGTGATCTTAGAAGATCGGGAGAGGGCTCGTTTGATCGGAAATCAAAAGATCTTGTGCCCTTTTTAAGTCACAAAAAGAGGAAAAAATATAGGACACATCAGTGCTCCCCAGGGGGCTGAAAGTTTCCTGTATTGGGTTCCTGGCCATGGCGATTAAAATGGTGCAGTTTTGTTTCGACCATTTATAAGACCATTTACACCATTTATAAGACCATTTACACCATTTACAATCATTTACACCATTTAAAAGAGGTTAAATTCTATTTTCTAAAATCCCATTGTTTTCGAGATAACATTTCACTATTAAAACTAATCGAGATAATAGTTACAATTCCTGACTGTTACAAATGACACTTTTTCTCACTAGCCATTTTTTTAAAACAAGTTTTTTAATTTTTTGTCACTATTGGCCGTGGTTCGTTCTTGGGTAGTTTGCAGCCAAGGCTGGAACCATAATTTCGAGATGGCCATTTTAATCAGAACTGATAAAAAAATCCTAAAATTTGAGGTGACTTGATACCTATAGTCCCAGGAGTTTGAATCCCAGATTATGAAAAATTTTCCGTTTGAAATAGAGGCTTCCTAGATATATTTTAATTGGAAGGTGGAGAGGCTAGACCCCATATGGTCCATATTTCAATTTTTATTATTTTTCATACTTCTATATTATATTTATTCATATTTCAATATATTAAGTCCATATTCCACAAGTACCCTTTACCTCTCACCAAAAACAGTTTCAAGAGTTCCTGGGATCAATGGTTGCAAATGTGAGGCGAATGATTCTACATAAAAGTAGAAAAAAACTTTAAGTAAGCCAACATATGTTTTAAGAGCAAATATGTAATGGTTTTTGTCAAAACTGGCATTTAAGGACAACTGAATTTGTTAACTGTAAATTAAGGCTAGCGTTACGATGCTTATGCCCAAAATGAAAACACGTTCAGTACATATTTCACTGCTTGTATCTTATGGAGAAATGTTAATCTCGATAATTAGCCCAAAATATTTGCTGGTACAGAAATGTTGTAAATGTTTCGATTCCTTATCGTTAAGAGACTATTTGGGAATGATCCTAGATTATTAATTACTAACCATTAAAAGTTATTAAGGAGAAAGATTACCTTCGGAAGATATGATATTTCAAAGCCAATTGCTCCACCATTTCTAGTTCCGGAATTCATAACATTGCCGAGAGCGAGAATTAATTCCAAAATGCGCGAAAACTTTTTGCTGTCTCTCACTTCCTCACAAGCCACTGTAGCGGCAACAATGTCCTTTAAAAATAAAAGAGAACTCAATAAACGATACACAGTTCCGGTGCAAAAAAAAAAACAGATGCAGAGGTTAGAATAAAAAAGAAACAAAGGACTAAAAGAAATATGAAATAAACAGATACGGAAAGAAAGAAAACAAAAAGAGATGGAGACAAACGAAAACGCAATAACATAAAAAAGAGTTAAATTTAAAAACCTGAATAAAAACATTAGTTGTTGGCTATTTACTTTCTTTCTTAACTATCGCTTAACATAGCACTTCTGTGATACAATGCAGATAAACTCAATGTTTCGAGGAAAAACTTCTTTTCATTTCTAGCATTCATTTAAATTAAAACACAAAGACTTCTAAAAGGAACAAAAGAGGTAAACAAGTTTTCCTTCTTTCAGAGGCAACGCTTTAGCGTTGCCCATAGTAAAGGCCATACGGCTCCAATGTTTTATTATTATTTTTTTCACAGAGGAACTTCATACGGAAGGGGTCGTCGTAGAAACTTCAAAGGGGGTTCATTCGATTGAAAATCGAGAGTTCTAGTGCCCTTTTTAATAGTCGAAAATGATTGGAGGGCAACTAGCCCCCACCCCACGCCCATCATTCCCCCAAACACATCCAATCAAAATTTTGAGATAGCAATTTTGTTCAGCGTAGTTGATTTCCAGATATAAAATATATTTTTGAAGAGGACACTCCCCCATAACCCTCAGGGTAAGAGTTTTAAGTTATGCCCTGGGGCATATAAGGCTTTTAAAGAAGGCGTTGTCGTAGAAACTCCAAAAGAGGCTCAATGGATTGGAAATTCAAAGGGCTAGTGCCCTTTTTGATTGTCGGAAGTGATTGGAGGGCAAATAGCCCCCCCCCAGGCCCACCATTTCTCAAAACACATCCAATCAAAATTTTGAGATACTCATTTTGTTCAGAGTAGTTGATTTTCAGATAAAAAATATGTTTTTGAGGAGGACACTCCCCCAAAACCCTCAGGGCAAGGGTTTTAAGTTATGCCCTGGGGGCATATAAGGTTTTTATAGTAGGCGTTGTTGTAGAAACTTCAAAAAAGGCTCATTCGACTGGATATTTAAACCGCTAGTCCCCTTTTAATAGTCGAAAGTGAATGGAGGGCCACTAGCCCCCCCCCCTCCAACACCCATCATTTCCCCAAACACATCCAATCAAAATTTTGAGATAGCCATTTTGTTCAGCGTAGTTGATTTCCAGATAGAAATTATGTTTTTGAGGAGGACAATCACCCACAACCCTCAGGGCAAGGGTTTTAAGTTATGCCCTGGGGGCATATAAGGTTTTTATAGTAGGCGTTGTCGTAGAAACTTCAAAAAGGCTCATTCGATTGGAAATTCAAAGGGCTAGTAGCCTTTTTAATATTCAAAAGTGATTGGCGGGCAGATAGCCTCCCCCCCACCTTGCCCATCATTCCCCCAAACACATCAAATCAAAAATATGAGATAGCCATTTTGTTCAGCTTGATTGATTTCCAGATAGAAAATATGTTTTTGAGGACATTACCCCACAACATTTAGAGCAAGGGTTTTAATTTATTCCCAGTGGGCATATAAGGTTTTTATCGACGATGTTGTCGTAGAGACTTCAAAATAGCCTCAGTCAATTGGAAATTCAGAGGGCTAGTTCTCTTTTTAATAGTCGAAAGTGATTGGGAGGGAAACTAGCCCCCCCCCCACGCCCATCATTTCACCAAACACATCCAATCAAAATTTTGAGATAGCCATTTTGTTCAGCGTAGTTGATTTTCAGATAGAAAATATGTTTTTGAGGAGGACCACTCCCCTCAAGGCAAGGGTTTTAAGTTATACCCTGGGGGCATATAAGGTTTTTATAGAAGGCGGTGTCGTAGAAACTTCAAAAATTGGAAATTCAAAGGGTTAGTCCCTTTTTAAAAGTCGAAATTAATTTAGGGGCAACAAACCCCCCTCTCATGCCCACCTTTTCCCCAAACACATCCAATCAAAATTTGAGACAGCCATTTTATTAAACGTAGTTTTAAGTTCTGGAAATTAGGTCTTTGAGGATGACAGCTCTCAGGGCAAGGGTTGTAATTTATGCCCTGGGGGCATATAAGGTTGTATAGACAACATTGTCGTATAAACTTCAGAGAGGGCTCATTTGATTGGAAATTGAAAGTTCTAGTTCCACTTTAAACGTCAAAGGATATCAGAAGGTAACCAGCTCCCCCCCCTAAACCCTTTATTTCCAAATGCATCCAATAAACCTTTTAAGATACCTTTTTTGTTAAATATATTACAGAGATCATATAACAAAAATTCCGGTGTTGACGCAACCCACCAGGGCCCGGGGACAGGCGTTATAAGTTATACCCTGGGGACATGTATGGGTCTTATGGAAGGGATGCTCGTATTAACTTCAAAGAGGTATCATTTGATTGGAAATTGAAATTTCTAGTTCACTTTTTAAAATTCAAAAGAGATTAGAGGGCACCTAGCCCCCCTCCACTTCCTTTTTTCTTCAAACCCATCCAATAAGAACTTTGAGATAGCTTTTTTTTAAAATAGTTGAAAGACCATATAAAAACAACATCGGGGTCGACATGGCCCTTCAGGGCCAGAGGTTAAGGGTTTTTAGTTATTACAGGGTGTAACATCGAGTTTTCATTGACCAAATGTTCGTAAAAAATTCAACGATGGCTGATTTGATTGGAAATTGAAAGTTCTAGTTAAGTTTTTTTCGAGTCAAAAGATATTGGAGGGCAACTAGCCCTCCACGCCCTTTTTTCCCAAACGCATCCAATAAAAATTTTGAGATAGGCATTAAGTTAAAAATTTCTCATAAGTGAGATAACAAAAACTCAGGTGTCGCCACAACACCCCAGGGCCCGGAGGCAAGCGTTGTAAGTTATGCAATGGGGCATATATTGTTCATATGAAAGAGATGCTCGTATAAACTTCAGAGAGGGATCATTTGATTGGATATTGAAATCCAGCCCTTTTTAAGAGTCAAAAGTCATCAGAGGGCAACTGGCCCCCCAAGCCCTTTTCCCCCAAATACATCTGATAAAAAATTTGAGGTAGCCATTTTGTTAAAAATTGTTCAAAGATCATACAACAAAAATCCTTTGCGTATGGCCATTTCACTAAAAATAGTTCATAGGTCAGATAAAAAAAACTCCTGTGTCGACACAACCCCCCCCCAGGGCCGGGGCAGGCGTTGTAAGTATTGCTCTGGGGGGCATATAGGGTTCTTATGGAAGGTATACTCGTATAAACTTCAGAGAGGGTTTATTTGAATGGAAATTAAAAGTTGTAGTTCATTTTCTCAGAGTGAAAAAGATCGGAGGGCCACTAGCCCCTCCCTTACTCCACGCTTTTGGGTATATCGGATGGATAAACCCATCCGATAAAAATTTCAGGTGACTTTTTTGTTAAAAATAGTTCAACCATCAGATATTGAAAATCCAGGGTCAACACAACCTCCCAGGGCCGAGGGACAGGTGTTGTAAGTTATACTCTGGGGATTTAAATGGTTTTTATAGAAGAGATATTCGTATAAACTTCAGAGAGGGCTCATTTGATTTAAATTAGAAAGTTCTAGCTCACTTTTAAAGAGTCAAAAGAGACCGAAGCTTAATCTAGTCCCCCCACGCCCTTTTTCCTCAAACCCTTCCGATAAAAATTTTGAGATAGCCATTTTGTTAAAAATAGTTCAAACATCAGATAATAAAAACTACGAGGTTGACAAAAACGCATTTTCTCACTACTTTGATATTGTTACTTTGATATCCGTTTTGATACTTTGATGAATATTTGATTTTTTTAAAGTTTGATTTTGAAATAAGGAATTTTTAAAAACTTGAATTTTTTGCAATCGAAAACGAACAAAAATTAATAAAAAAAACTTTCCGAAAAAAATAAGTTTTTTCAAAGAAAAGTAGATATTTTCGGAGACCACACTGCCTTTCCATGACGATAAAATAAAAGTTCGAAATAGGGATAAAATCCTTTTTAATAGACAGTGTATAATAAATTTCACAAAAAATACCAGATATTTTGGTCACGTATATAGTGACCGTCATCAGTAGTAAAACTGAGTTGTACTAACTTTTATTTTATCGTCAAAGAAAAGTAAAGGCCATTTAAACTTATTGTCAGAAGATAAAAATAAATTTTAAAATTCAAACTCAAAACGACCAGAAATTACTATTAAAGAATAAATGAAACCCAAAACGAACAGAAATTAAATAAACAATCATAGCAAAAACATACAAAAAGTAATAATATAAATGAATAAATAGATCTTAAAGCGAGTAATGCTTAGATTGAATATGAAAATCAAGCTTAAGACGAAAAATATATTTTCCTATTGAAGTACAAATGAAACTTAAAACGAACAGAAATTAAATAAAAAATCAATGCAAACAAACATACAATAGATATTAATGTAAATTAATAAATAAATCTTAAAACGAGTGAAACTTAAATTGAATATGCAAATCAAGCTTGAAACAAACAAACAAGAGTTTGGGTATGACCTCCTTCTCTCGCTGTAAGTCTAAAACCTACTGCGTCATTGGCGCTTTACTGAAAACTATAGGCGTCTTGAACAGTCTTGGAAAGTATAAACAACATCAAATTGAATATTTGATACATAATGATATTAATTGTTCAAAGATCCATCAGTTCAAGAATTTATTTCGCTGCAATTGTATTTTTATTTTCAATGCTGTAAGAACTGGAAAAGAAAGTATTTGTAATATAATCCGTTTTAATTAAGCGCCAATGACGCAGTAGGCTTTTGGTTTTTATTTACAGTTAGGAAAGGAGGCCGTATCCAAACACTTGTCTGTAGGGAAACTATATCCGTCTTTAACAACTTTAAAAAGAGCTAATAAATTAAACTGAATATTTGATGTATAATGATATTAATTGCTGAAAGCTCATCAGTTCAAAATGTTACTATAATTTTAATGTTTATTTTCAGAGATAAGAACAAAAGAAAATATTTATCACAAAATTGGTTTTCAGTAAAGCGCCAATGACGCAGTAGGTTTTAGACTTTTACAGTGAGAGAATGAGGTTATACCCAAACTCTTGTTTGTGGCGATTTTTGTTTGTTTCAAGCTTAATTTGCATATTAAATTTAAGTTTCACTCGTTTTAAGATTTATTTATTAATTTACATTAATATCTATTGTGTGTTTGTTCGCATTGATTGTTTATTTAATTACTGTTCGTTTTAAGTTTCATTTGTACTTCAATAGGAAAATATTTTTTTTGTCTTAAGCTTGATTTTTATGTTCAATCTAAGCATTACTCGCTTTAAGATCTATTTATTCATTTATATTATTACTTGTTGTATGTTTTTGCTATGATTGCTTGTTAATCTTTTTTTCATTTTGGGCTTTATTTATCCTTTAATAATAATCTATTGTCGTTTTTAGTTTTGATTTTAACAGATATTTTTATCTGAATATCTATATTTGAAAAAGGCCTTTAAATTTCTTATAAAAACTTATTTTTTCGGAAATTTTTTTTTAATTAATTTTGTTAAAAGATAGACTTCTTTAATTGTTGCTTGTTTCTTTTTCTATCATTGCAAAACACTATATGTATTGTTTTATAAGTTAAGGTTATTCGTGTTTCATATGTCACCGAAAAAAAGGTATAAACAATGGAAGTGTAAAGAGTATAATGGGAGAGTTGAGATGTTATTGAAAGTTTATTGTTTTTCCTTTTTGTTATTTTCCTGCTTCACTTCGTTATTATAATATGGAACAGAGCCAACTTTATGTTACAATACAGAAGTCAAGGAAGTAAATTTGTTCTTTTTTAAATAAGGTTATTCTACGGGTAATCTACGAACAAATTGGATACAATTTTGAAACATGATATATCAATTGTTTCAAAACTAGGGTGTTTTCTAGCATCCATTTAAGTCACGGATGAATCAAATAATTTTTTTTTTTAATCGCTAATTGTACATAATCTCCAAGACCACACTGACTAACATCAAAAACAAGAAGAACAATAGGAAATTCTTTTCGTAAGACAGTAGAAATTTTTTGAATGAATATTTCGGCCCTATGTCCAAGGGTTGTCCTCAGCAAAACTTAAACATATAAAAGAAGAAAGAAGAAACCAATTCATCTCACTTTATTTATCAGTCCTGGTTGAACTTCGCTGAAGTAAGGATGCTGGGACTGTTTAAAAAAAATCATTTTAGTTTTTATTGGTCGTTTATTGTTGTCAGTCTTTCTTCTTTGATTTATTTATGTTCTTCTGAGGACGGCCCTTGAACATAGGGCCAAAATATTCTCTCAAATTAGAATTTCACTGTCTTACGAATAGAATTCCCTATTGTTCTTCCTGTGTTTGATGTTAGTAATGGAAAGGCAGTGTGGCCTTGGTCGCTATTCACACTGACTAAACATGTTAACACGTTTTCCTCTTGCAATACAGCTTTTGTCCTGTATTCATAAAACCAACTTGGTCGTAATGGCCGACCAAGTTAACTAGGAAGTACCTGTCTTAAGTGGGCGCAACTATTGACTGCCCCCTCTCTTCCAAAACATGAATGTTTTTGGATAACCTTAAATTAGAGATTTTGAGCCGATGGCAAAGGAAAATTGTCCCCGAGCTTAAGAATTCTATAATAATTTATGTTTCGTGGCTAAGAGGGGTGTCGAACTCAAAACCCAGTCTCAGCAAAGAGCACTGATTGACAGCAAAGGTTTTTTTATTTATTTAGTCTACTTTAATTTTATTAAATTTAATATGAACCTATATTAGGGACTATATAATTTTGTTGGATATTTGTACTTTTTTCGTAATTTTCCCCTTTCTTCTTTCACGGCTATTCGGGGGAAAGATTTGGCTGTTTTTCCAAGGTGCTTGACAGTCATGCAATTGGGTACCGTCATTCAAGTGTCTCTGTTGTAGTATCAATTAAGGGGGGTATTCTTTCCTTTTTTGGATTTCTCTTTGGCTCTTAAACTTTACACTTTTTTAACTTCTGACATTTATTTTCTAATATAATATTCTGTATGCAGAACATCACACAAAAAGGGGTAACAAAATCTAATGCCCATTTAGGACGAGATTGTATTAACGGTCATTAGATTATACTAGCGGCCAGATTTGAGAGTTTATTTAGACCTTTAAATACTGCTTAACAGGGTGATTTTTAAATCGAAATTAAAACGACACTAGCCAATCAGAATTTCCTGGAAAATGATCCGGTCAGTAAACCAGATAACACCCATCCCCAGCCCTGGATACGGTTTGCAATCAAATAAATCCAGAAAAACGTGCGAACTAACATAATTTCCTGAATTCTGGTACAAAACAAAGCAGAATTCCAAAAAGCTGTGATATCCTAAAGATATCACCTGGGATAGCAACTTTTTGTGTAGTTATGCAACTTTTGTTAAGTTCAGCTAGATACTAGTTAAAAAAAGAATGTTTTCACTTTGTCCCTTCGCCTTTGTGTCTACATGTATGATAGTTTTGGACGTTCGGACGTAATTATGTGTTTGGACGAGTAATGAGAGTGATTAATTTTAGCAAGACAAAGAATTTGCCTCTTATATCTTAACACAGCAAGATAAATAACCAAGATTGGTGGCTTTTGTAGTACAAGCAAGGCTTATCAAGGTCTAAGATAGAGCATTTTTTTTTCTTTTTTCTTTTTTTTCTTTTTTTTTTTAGAGAGAGAGAGAAGGATTTATTAAAAAAAACCTAATAAACAAAAAATTACTGTTACCTAACCTGAAAATCAAAACTTGGTCATGGGAGAGGTAGAGAAAACAAAGTTCCTTAAAATAAAAAGAACAATTGGCCACCGACATCACTAATACCATCGCACTAGAAAAAACCAAAACCAAAAAAATATAATTACTTCACTTTTCCTCAAAAAAAAAAAAAAAAAAAAAAAAAAAAAAAAAAAAAAAAAAAAAAAAAACATTAGGAGCTAATGAGAGGGACAGGTCAAATTAGGTCCAACTTTTTTTTTTTTTTAGAGAGAGAGAAGGATTTATTTAAAAAAACACATAATAAACAAATAATTACTGCTACCTTCCCTGAAAAGCAAAACTTGCTAATGGGAGAGGTAGAGAAAACAAAGCTCCTTAAAATAAAAAGAACAATTGGCCACCGACAGCCCTAATACCATCGCACTAAAAAAACAAAACCAAAAAAAACATCATTACTTTACTTTTCCTCCGAAAAAAAACACTAAAAACTAATGAGAGAGCCAGGTCAGACTCAGGTCAAACTCACTTCTGAATGTTTTGCCACCTTCCAGGATTGTACCAAAGAATTAAAAGAAGTAATATAAGTAAAAAAAAAAACAACCTAAAGCTAGTCTCAGTATACTAGCTCAGCAAGACTAGCTAGGGCCATGTATACTGTCTCAGACTCTACTAAGCCTTATAATGGCGAGGCTAACGAGCAAAAATTTGAAAATTTTTCAACTTTCTTTGGCTCTTTAAGTTAGAATTTTGAAAAAAGAAAAAAAAAAATAATAAAGGACTGAAATTAAGGAATAATAGAAATTAATATATATAATATTTAATAAAAAGAATATAATAATAATAATATTATAATAAAATATAATAATAATAAATAAAACAAGAATTTTTAGAATAAAAGATAGATTTATTGGTCTACTTTTATTGTTGTCTTTCAGTAACTTCAGGTTTATAATAGAAAACCATGTGTTAAAACGTTATGAATAATTCTAATGAAAAAAACAAAAGAAAGTTAATCCTATGAAAGAACAACTAAAAAAAGAAAAACTTACAGGTTTAACATCCTGGACCATTTCATCAAATCGCTGTTTGAAACTAAGAGACTTTAGTCTTGGCACTAATCTCTTTATGTTCGCCAGCTGAAATGAAATAAAAACGTTAATAACATGCTTATCTAAAACTTCTTTAACATACACTGAGTTGAAAAGTATTAAACAAATTTGTACCGCTCACTAACAGCCATTTTCTTCTTATTAGTATTATCCAATTAGAATACGATAAGACTGCTGCAAACAGAGGGAAGTATAATACACGTGCGTAACAAACGTCTGTTTAAAGAGGGGGGCCAAGCGTCGATTTACCCCGGGCACCGTGGCTGAGAGACGCCGCGGCTGGGGCTTTTAACTTATTTATATTTGAGTCAGCAGGTGGAGGGGGGCCGTAATTATTTTACCCCGGGAGCAACCAACCTTAGGAACGACCCTGCGTGCGTTGGCCAACCTGTATTTAACTTTCTGTGACGACTCTACCCTTTTTCCTTCTAGAATTTTTCGCTCCTTCTTACGAAAAACTTTTTTTTTAATCTAGATTAATTATACCAGGTTATGTAAAATTTCGTTGCTTCTTCCGCCTTGGTAAAAACAAACAGGTTCTTATTAATTTTTTTTTTATATTAATCAGACCAGAAATACTGCACAGTAAGCTCTCAAATCTTAGCCCCATTGGCAAGGCCGTACCTAGGATTTTTTTTCGGAGGGGGTTTTACTCAAAAAACGCATACAAAATTTGTTTATATCCATTTTTATTACATTTAACGAGTCAGACAAACATTTCGGGGCGGGGGTCAAACCCCTCTAAACCCCCCCCCCTCTCTATCTCTGGGTACGGCCTTGCCCACTGGTAAAACCAGCTATACTGATGAAACAGTATGTTGGATAGTAAAAACAGTCATCAAAAAACGATGCCACATTTACACTAAAATGGGGGAAAAAAAGTAATAAAGATTACTTTTTTACGTTGCTGATGCGTAGGGCGTCAAAACGACGTTTCAGTTACTTTTTTTTACAGGGATAAGTATTGAGCTTGTCGCCCAACTTTGCTGCAGCTGGGATCAACCCCTTCGTAATACTGTAAATATTCGCTCTCCGGTACGTTCCTATTCTGGGCGCGAGTTCAATCGCTTTGTATTGCGCTGTAATCGCTTTGTAATCGCTTTGTAATCGCAATCTATTTTACGTTGCGATCGGTAACTAATACGACCATATTTCGGATAACAGATAATATTCCGGATAGTCGTAGAAAAACGAGTTTCAGGCAAAGAACAAAAAGATCTAGATTATAGTTGAAAATAAATCTTAAATATAGTTATCGAAAGTGAAAAAGTTAAAATGCTAAAATTAGTTAAAATGCGTAGTTCTTACAGTGGGAAAAGAGGGGCGAGCTTCATTTTGGGTGTGCAATTTTCTCGAAGCTATTAAGGATCATTCTCTGTGCCAAGAGGATTATGCAGTTAGTTGCAAGATGGGGAGGGTGGACGCGGACCTGTAAATGGAGCAAAAGACTTTACTCCTAGTAGGTTTAAAAAACAAATCCATTAATCCTTGGGCCAAGGAGACGCTCAGATGCAAAGAACAAACATTCTGGGGCACGGACACCAAAAATAGGGCATGAAAAGGGCAAAACAATTTTTTATCTGATGGATTAGAAATCGATTTCTTTACGTCTTGTGCCCAGGACGTCTTGTGCCTGAATGAAGAATAAAAATACATGTTCACCAAAGCAAAAGAAAAAAAAAGCTCCATTTTTTTTTAAACAGCTTGAGACAAAAAAACGCAAGTTTCAAGGCGTTTTTTTTTTTTTTTTTTTTTTTTTTTTTTTTTTTTTTTTTTACGAACTGGAAGATAAGCCAGGAAACATATTGAAATATTGAAAGCCACGATAATGATAATGGTAAATTATGGCTCTGAAATGTGAGCACTCTGAAAGACAGAGGACGATGTGTTAAATTGTTTCTAGAGAAATTGTTCAAACATAGTCTTGGGTACTCGTTTTGACTAACCGTATATCGAACAACATGCTATACAAAAAAGTAGCCCGATTCTGCTTTCTAGGGCTACAACGAAAGATAGGTTAAGATGACTGGACCAGATTTCACAAACAAAGGATGGCTGATTGCAAAAGTTCGTGCTCCTAAGCTACCCATCTAGGGCCAAACAAAAATCAGGTCATCCCTGCAAGAGATGGGAAGAAGTCATAAGAAAAGATTTAAATAACACTACTGGGGGCGGGGGGAAAATAGCAAAACTTTGAATAGATTGGGGTGTAGAAGGAGCGTGCATAGTTGTGACAGGCAGACGGTTTGGTGCTGCAGTGAGTAGTTAGCAGTAGCAGTAGTTTTTTTATTTATGTTTGTTTTAGGATTCATTTCATCTATAACAGAATATGTTATCTTAATTTTGATGCCATTATTCAATTTAAGATCTCTTCGTTTGGGTCTCATTAGTTCGTCCATAATAGTTTCTGTTTCCTTTTTATGTTTCGATTATTATTCGACGTTATATCTACTCGTTTTAGGTTTCAATATAGCTCTCCAGTTTTCTTTGAAAAATCTCTTTTTAAACTTATTTCCTTTATACTTAATCATAACCATGGGGCAAAGACCAGAAAGGGAAGAGGCAGCTTTCACACGGAAATTTGAACACTTTACAAATAAAGCAGAAGTGAGTTTTTACTATATTCATGAACACAACATTAGTGAGAAAGATAAGGGACAACAAAAGAATAATAAAATACGTGCCAAATTGTCAGAAGAGAGGAAAGAATTAACCCTATATCCGGTTTGCAGCGGTAGCTAGCAACCTAATAAGAAACGATGACGTCATATGTTAAGACATATAATAACCCATAGCTCCTAAAAATAGATTCAGATCAAAACCAAAAGTAAACCAATAGTACGCCTTGTTCGAAACCCTTATATAGAAAACTTACTTTCCCTTGGCTTCAACAACAAGGGAAATATATTAGCTTGAAAATCAAGAAAAGTGGCAGCTACTGCAACATTCTGTCTAAAACGGTATCTTTTTTTACATTAAAAGACGATCATTGGAATAACAAACCATTGCATACATTGGACTTAGTTACTTGATTGTTTGAGGTTCGCCTCTTACTATTTTAAAGAAGAAAAAACCGTAGGCTTTTTCCTGTTATGCATTCAATGGATCATTTTAAAGAAAGGATCGATACAGTTCATTATAAATGGGGACTATGTAAGTTTCATCAGATATAGCTGAAAGCTAGTAAAGAACAAACTGTGGAAAATAGCAACTAAAAGTTAACATAGTACAAGCATCGCCTCTTGCTATTCCAACTAAGAAAAGCCGTAGAATTTTTCCTGTTTGTAATTCGGGTTGCAGCGGTATTTAAAACTCCGGGTACAGTGGTAGCAAGCAACCTAGCAAGAGACGATCACGTCCCATAGTAAAAAACAAAATATCTCATAACTCAAGTCAGATCAAAAAACGAAATACACTATTAGGACCGTATTGTCCAATACCCCTATATAGGGAACTAACTGTCCCTTGGCTTGAAGAACAAGGAAAACATATTGGCTTGAAAATCAAGAAAAGTGGCAGCTACTACAGTTTTCTGCCTCAACGTCATCTTTTTTTTTCTTTCTTTTCTACAGATAGCTTGGCACTGGAACAGCGTAAAGTTGTTCAATGACTCATTTTAAAGAAAATTACTAGACCTAGAACCATTTGTAATTAATTTTTTTACATTTTAAATAGAATCAGTTTTTCGACTAAAAAATACATTTTATGGTCAATCTTGATGAATGACGTCATAATCGTATGTAGTAACAATGTATGAAGTAATAACTGAATGCAATATTTATACACACTTATCTATCGACAAGATAATATAAGACATACATAATGGATCGATATAGTTCATTATAAATGGGGACAATGTAAGTTTCAACGAATATAGCTAAAACCTAGTAAACTTAAAACTAAAACGCATAGTAAAAAAAAAAAAAAATCAAGCATCTTTTGAAATACTGCTTATCTCGGGTATGGGACCGTACTGAGGATCGTGTCTTACTGTTCCAACTAAGAAAAAGCCATAAGCTATTTCCTGTTTGTAACCCAGGTTTCTAAAACAGAGCAATGTGATAGTTTAAAATTATTATCACACATTTCTTCTTTTTATTGTTGTTCGATTATTCGAGACACTAATAGATAATCTCAATGCGATTCAAGAAATAATAGTAAAGAACGAACTCAAGCCCATAGTAATTATTATTGTATAAAGGATCAAGCAAGTGAATCATAGGCAGTGCTTCTTCTTTTCCTCCTGAGACAGATTTAAACTGGAACATCATAGAAAGCTGTTTAATGACTCAGTTTAAAGGAAATTGATCCGGCTAAAAACCCTTTTGTAATTGAAAAATTAAATTTTTAGAATACAATCAATTTTTACGAAAAACTGCATATTTCGTGTAAAAGATTGATCAATGACGTCATAATCGTAGGTTGTTGCCAGGTCGTCTCTTACTATTCCAATTAAGAAAAAGCCGTACGTTTTTCTGTTTGTAGCTTCACATGTGTCACAAGAGGCTGGCCCGTCTTGTCGCGGATGGATTGGTTTGTTATTCTCTGCTGCCAATGGATGTTGAGAATTTTTCAAAGACATGTGTTTTCGAAAGTAGATACCAAAAACGATACGACCAGACTGGAAAAAAATGATGTAGTTTTTGCTCTTTAATGTATATGTATGTGACGTCACCCACAGGAAAATGTTTTTCCAAAATCAAGGCTCTAAACAAATTCTTTCCAAACTCATGACCTATCTAAATCGCTTTCTCTTTCTGGTCAACATCATGGCAGCGTATAAAAAGTAACATCATTTCTAATATAAACGTCATTGCTGGGCAACAATTATGACATCATTTTCAAGATATAACTTGTGATTCCTCAATTATTTGAAAAAAGGTATCGAATATGATAACAAACAGAGCCATTGGTGCTTCAATCGCAACCGAGTCCATGGTGCCAGAAAAACAACTAGAAGAGGAACCAGTTTCAAAGATTCAGAATCTATTGGGCAGAGGAGAGTTTGGGGTGGAAGTTACCCCTAAAAAGAAAAACCAAATGCTGGAATATGAAAAAACTATCAAAACTGATGACGAGAACCAGTACAACTTCTCAAACTTGAATAGAGGAAAAGCATTGATATTTAATCATGTTAAATTTGCCCCAACAGAGAATTCGGCACACCTAACCGGAACAGAAAATGATGTAGAAGTTTTACGACAGGTCTTAGAAGCTATAGGATTCAATGTTGAAGTTTTTATTGACCTCGGCATTGACCAAGTTAAAACTGAGCTTGAAAACTATTCCAAAACTGACTTCTCAGATTCAGATTGCTTCTTGCTTGTAGCCATGTCTCACGGAAAGATAGATTGTACACGTATGATAAAAGTCTCCCAGTAGATGTGTACTGGAAGACAATCTCAAAGAACCAAACACTGAAAGGGAAACCAAAAATGTTTGTCTTTGAAATGTGTAGATCCACCTCTACACCACAATCATTAGAGATCCCAGATTTGCTCGTTTCATATTCTACGTCACCAGGACTGAAAGCTTACTGTGATATAATTCATGACAAGGAGGGCAAGGAGGCATATTACAAGGCTTGTAAAGACGGGCACTTGCCCTCGTTTGAAACCCATACCCTAGGATCACATTACATCAAGGCTCTCTGTGACACAATAGCACATGAATATGGTAATGCAGACATTGAATCTATAATGCGACAGAGTGTCGAAACTCTTTCGTATTATAGACCTTTAATTTCCACCACCAAACAGTCCTTTGTTTTAGTTGACACCACCGAATCGACCGCAGATCGACAGATTCCCATGCATAAGAGTACTCTAACCAAAAAGATTTATTTCAATGATGATAAAGTAAGCACAGATTTAATGGCAGAATGCATTGAAAATTTCAAAAAAGCAAGACAACAGAGGGAAAACCTGGGGGGAGAATATAAGATCGCCTTAACATAGGAGAATGAAGTTTCATTAGCCTGACTACGAAAAGAAAGAAAAGAATCAATATAAATGCTTAAAAAAATTGTCTTGTTAAGAAGGTTCAATATACATTAAAGGATCATACTATCTCGTTCCTTATAAGCTTTTTTAGTTTGTGTGGTCAGACTGTTTAGAATTGATCAAGCGATCTTTCCATTACTTGTAGAGATTGCTTAAGATATCCGAAAAAACAAGAGAAAACTAAAAGCCGACACCTCCTTCCCGGGAATCTTGGAAAAAAACATTTAACTTCTCCTGTTTTGGGCCGGAGTTAGAGTTAATCAATCTTTATGAAACTTAAATCACTAAAAAGTGTGAATTTTGTTTTTTTCAATTATACACAGCGGAGTTTTCTTTTGAAATTTCAGGAAAGGGCAGCCCGAAAAATTTTTCTAGCATAGCAACTAGGAAAATACTAAAAATCAGCTCAAACGAATTATTATTTGAACAATTTTAAAGCTTTGGGAATTCCCTGTGGTGCTACCCGTTTTGATTGAATACCTTGCTTACAAAGGGGACATAAAATTGCATTGTCTTTTCAATCAAATTTCATACGCAAACAAATGATTCTCAATAGATCTTGGTGGTGGCTAGTCCTCTGGGAGAACTCAACAATAAGCCCTTTGTCTTTGAGAGAGTCAGTCGACGCTAAGGCTCACAAAATAATTATAAGGTACCGAATATCCCTAAGCGTCAAACCATTATTCTATGTCGTGATCAGAACCAAGACTATCTTTAGTGGACACTCTGACGTTTAGCAAAGTCGCTTAAGATGAATTATAACACTTTTCTAGCTATTTAGGACCTTACAACTCAAAGGACATCAGTCATTCACCTCGTTTGAAGATTTTGGGGCACATAGTGGCAAACTGTGGCTATGGCAACCAGTGGCAGAGCCAAGAAGAGGCAGTATGCAAAAATCATGGATAGGATGATTAACATCAACAGGATCATCAGCACGATGATCGATATAAGAATAAAAGCAGAGGACTGAGGATAAAGCCTTGCTGTGTCCCTATTCTGTTTTATTGAGTTTTGGAAGACCACTTGTTAATACTCACACTCAGAACGGTCACTAGACAGGAGTTTGGCGAATCAAGGGCAATATGACGTATTGCTAAGGTGACAATTTTCCAAGAGGGATATCGTGATCACCTCGTCGAAGGTGAGAAGTTCCAAAACGTCAGAAGTTCCAACAAGAGATCAAGGACACACATACCCTAAGAAAGGCCCTCATACAAAACCCAAGTACTATAAATAATAGCACGAAAGTAGTTAATGAAGTGCAAGAACCATACTAGTAAAGAGATAAAAAAGGCCGCCTACAGAAGATTTTAGGTTAAAAGTTTTCTTAGAAGAAAGCCTCTGGCTCATTACATTTTCAAGGATCTTGGCAGAATCGATACTGATCTGTAACTTGAATTCATCCTAGGATCTTCTTTCTTTAATAAAGAAAAAACTGTCACTATTTTCAAAGAACATGGAAACAAACCTGAAGAAAGAGACAGATTCGATATATACACTGAAGACAAAGAAATAAAGGAGGATATCCTTTTTAGATTGAAATTTGACGGATCATAAAAATCTACTGAGCGGTTAGTCGACACCTTAGACACATAAGCGGAAATTTCACTCTCATGACTAGAAGATGAATAGAAAGAATGATACAACTCAGGCAACCTAGCGAACTCAGGCAGGCGGAAAGTAAATTTATACAAAATTATTGAAGAAAGGGCCTCGGATAGGGCTACTATATAAGAATATATAGGACAGGGCTACTATATCGGACAGGGCTACTGGTATTTTTGGTGAAGAAAGGAGGACACTTGATATTTTTGGCATTTCTAATAGGTAAATATTTAAGATTGATCATGAGTAGATAGCACTTTCATTTTGAAATAGCTTTAACAAAAGATGAAGAAATTTGCGTGTCTTGAAGGTTTGGCAGCTAACTTACATTATTCAAATAAAGTTTACAGCAAGTGCCTTCAATCTATGTATAAATCAAGTTTGACAATATAGACAATTCATATAAAGGAATAGAAATAAAATTTGACAAAGAATTATGCATTGAAGGTGCTGCTAAAAATACATTCTACCAATTTAGTTCAGTGTAGCCAGTAAAGGCCTTACAGTGTAATTATGTTCTCCATAGAAACAATTTCTAAATATTTCAAAACAAAACAACCCTTTTCTAATGAAATGAAATGTCAAAGATCTTAATTAAAAATGCATATTTTTATTACTATTGAGTATTCTGTTGGGAAATCATGGTTTTGTAAGTTTAAAAAATAGGTTAAACAAAATAGGAGGACAAATCCAAATTTGTGCACAAGGAGGGAGGACAGAGGTTAAACAAGAGGACATGTCCTCAGAAAGGAGAGTGTCTGATAACCCTGATCTCAGAAGACTTGATTAGTTTCTTACAGGATCGATGCTCATTCCTATACTTAAACTACACTTAAACTTTTTATGTGAGACCTATGTTCTAGTGTCTGAGCTTACCATAAAACCTTTGCTTATGAAAGAATCAACGAGTTATAATATTTTATATCCCTTCATAACCCTTGTTAACGACTCTATAAAACCTCAGAAAAAACTGTTTCTTCTTTCTCGCTATTCTTTATGTTTTCCTGAATTATTAATATCATAAACTTGTTGTTAAGAGGCTGTCTTTTCATAACTCTTTAATATGCAACGATTCTCACCTTATGACTGCAAAACGTCGACTCCAAAAGGTCATAATGTGCAAACGGCTAAAATACAAATAAAAAACAGCAATTAAACATAAAAGTCGCCAATCCTAACTTGAAAAGCCTGAATTTGGCTTTAACCCAACATAAATATTTGGACATTGGGCAACTACTTATTGTCACAACGAACTGTTCAGCTTCCGACATTATATGCGTTGGTATATAATTGTTTTCTTAAGTACTTAGCCAATAGCGATGCTAAACACTGACACAAAAACAAAGTAGATAATAACTACATACTAAAAAGTAGCTAAGAAATATAAAAGTAGCCAACCCTTGGCTTAATTAGCCGAAATCTGGCTTTAGTTTAACCTAAATATCTGGACATTTGGCTATTACTTACCGTAACACGGAACTGTTCAACCTCCGCCAAAGTGTCATATACCTAATTTGTTCAGGTGCTCCAGAGTTGGCATATAATTGGCTTAATAAATAATAAGCCAATGCCTATTCTATACACTGACACGGGAATACAAAAATAAATCAATAATAAATTGATAAATAAAATAGCCAATAAATTTAAAAGTAGCTAACCCTAGACTGAACAGTCAGAATTTGGCATTTAAATATTGGGACATGTAGCTCCTACTTACTGTCACAGCGAACTGTTCAGCCTCCGCCAAAGTGTCATACTGCTCTTTATGCTCATCCAATTTTTTCAGTTGTTCCGGCGTTGGCATATACTGTATAAGTTGTTGTAAAACTGTTTCTGTCAAAACTTCTTCGTTGCATTGTAAAATGGCAGTCTTTACATCTTCATAGCTCATATATTTCAAAGATCCGTTTAATAATATCAATAGGTTTTGAGCAGCTTTCCCATCAAGCACCTACAAAATTCAGGGGTGAATATGGAATGACCAAACACAGGGGAGGGGGGGGGGTGAGGCAGGGAAATAAAAATTCTCTAACTGAAATTTTTAGATGACACCCTTTAGCGTGTCCTTACCAACGGGAAATGGTAGTGTGGATTGCTTTTCTGAGAAAACTGGCAATTAGGAAACAATAAGTACTAAAAAAAATAGCTTTTTAGTGCGATTTCAGCAGAAAACTGGTAAATTGGGGATTACTCTAAGTAATGCATGCTTAAAAGTTGTTGTTTTGCAAGTTTGGGCTAATAAAAGCAAGTTCAAACTGTTTTAAAAATTGTTGTTTTACGAGTTTTGGCCAATAAAAACCGGTTCAAAACCGGTTTAAAACAGTCGTTTTATAAGTTTGGGCTAATAAAAACAAGTTTGACAAGTATAACAGATAAACTTGTACAGATATATTTCGAAAATACTGTACATTTCGACTGCATTAACTGCTTTCAGTTTTCTGTCCCTTTTTTTAGAACACGGATAGTTTCTCATCAAGTACCTATGAAATTAAGTGACGATCACGAAATGGCATACTGCCACAGGGGGGAGGGAGAGGGAGATAAACAGAATCCATCTAGCATTGTTTTGATTAAAAGGACTGTATATTTGCAGTCTTGGTGTGACAAATGACAATAGAGTGTGATAAATAGACTTTTGCGCAAGGAATGGCCTAATTGTTGGAGGATCATGGTTCCCTCATCGCGATGTTCACGAATATACATGGACTTCGCCTCATAGGACTAAATGGAGCCAAATTGACCACACACTTATTAGAAAACGTCACAAACGTTGTCTGGAAGGTGTTCGTACTTTTCATGGGGCCGATTCATACTCGGACCACCAACTAGTGATTGCTAGTTTTAAACTAAAATTAAAGGCTATTACCAAACCCAAAGAGACTATGAAAGTGTTTGACATTCAGAAGCTCCGGGATACACAAGTGAGGCAAGCACATTGTGTTGCCTTTTCTAAAAAGTTTCCAAACCTGACATGTGATAAAAAAAAGTGTCTCAGTGGATGAGAAGTGAAAATAAATTGTGGAATATGTAAGGGGAGCCGCTGAGGAGTCGGTTGGTTACGTGAAAAAGAAGAGTGAATAGTGGATCAGCGATGGCTCGTGGAAACTCATACAAGAGAGAAAAGAAATAAAGATCCAGCTAGACAGCTGTGATAGTAACGTCACCCCTCAATACAAAGACCAACTCAAAGACCAATGTAAACACATCCACGAAGCTGTAAAGCGGTCCACAAGGAATGACAGACGTTGCTTTTTGGAGACAAAAGCAGCCGAAGTTGAGGCGGCTGCCAACAAAGGCGACAGTAGAACGGTGTATCGAATAACCAAAGAGATCACTGGTGACTTCCGAAAGCCGGCATGCGCTGTTGAAATTAAGACTGACGAACTACTTACGAGGAAAGAAGATATTGATAACAGATGGAGATAATACTTCAACGAAGTACTAAATTTTCATCCCCCAGTAAATCCCATGGAGTATCCGCCCGGTGTTCCGCTCTTCGATCTTGGAATCAACGTTGAACCCATTAGCCTACTGGAAGAGAAAACCGTACTACGCAGCCTGAATCCGGCAAAGCTGCCGGAATGGATTGGCGTACAGCCTGAATTATTGAAATATAGCGCCTCGGCCTTGACGAAGCCTCTCTACGAAATTTTGAATCAGATTTGGGAAACTGATGGGAAGAAAGGAGTCCTTAGAAAACTTTTTAAGAGAGGTCGAACCGTGGATTGCAACAAATGGCGAGGTATCACCCTACAGTCCATAGGAGGTAAAGCTCTCTGTCAAATCCTCCTGAATCGTATTCAGTCGAAAATTTACGAGATCCTGAGAGATGACAGTCGCAGTTTTCGGTCATCTCGTGTTGATCTGATATTCAGCCTAAGAATTCTAATAGAAGAATCAAACGAGTGGCAAACTGAAATATTCATAGCGTTAATTGATTAATTAAAGGCGTTCGATTCTGTACATAGGGAATCACCATGGAGAATACTACGATATTATGGACTCACAAACAAGATTATTAGTATTATTGTTGCTTTATACAATGACCAGCTAGCCGCCATACGAACCGACGATGGAGACCTGACGGAATGGTTCCAGATCAATTCTGGTGTATGGCAAGTTTGTATCCTCTCTCCTGTGCTCTTCACGATTCTCATTGACTATATACTCTTGAAACTCTTGAGCACAGGAGAGGAACGTTGTGCCTCTGTTTTGCAAAAAATGCAACAATAAACCCTCGCACGGAAAACATTTTCCCCAAAAGACACTCCCCGTCCAGACACCGCCTGCCATGTGCTGTTTCTGAACCCATTCCTATATTGTTCCCTATCCGGTGCTTGACCTCCAGGTATGAAAAAACCTTTTTTTCCTTCATTACGGATAAAATACACCGCTAGTTTTCCTTTTTTTTTTCCTCTTTGGTACTGGTGATACCCAAGTTTTTCATTCGTTCGATTTTTTTTTGTTTCCTTCCCCCTTTTTTGTATTATCTTTTAAAACTTTTTAACGTTTATTTTATTTTACTCTTTTTAGATTTAACCTTTTTCAGTTACAGAAATTTTGCCACTTATTTTTTTTTTTTTTTGTTTACTAACGAATGGTTTTGCCATTCGGACATTGTTGTTTTTGGCATTGGTTTCCCAGTTTTTTTTTATAGTTTTTGTGCTTTTTTTATGATTTTATATTTTTGGTTTTATGACTCCAAAATGCGAATTCGGTCCTTCGGGGCTTGTTGAATGAGAGGCGTATTGTCTTTGACGGTGATTTCGCTGATGACACTACGCTCCTCTCTCATCTAAGAGAAGACTTGCAATAGAACATCACCGAGCTTTCGAACAAAGCCAGGCTAGTTGGGTTGCCAATTAGTACTCAAAAGACGAAGGTTATGCATAAAAATATAAATGCAACCCCAGCCCGGCCACTGAATGTTGGTTCAGATGAGCTAGATGAGGTTACAGAATTTAAGTATCTTGGAAGCCTCATCAAATCTGACGAAAGTCTCGAGCATGAAATTACTACACGCATTAATTGTGCAGGCTATGCTTTTACCAAACTAAGAGTAGTTTGGAAAAGTATTGCGTACTCTTTAAAGCTCAAACTCCAACTCCTAAATAGCTATGTCCTCTCTGTACTAACGTATGGATGCGAGACATGGGCACTGACGAAACAGCTTGAGAAACGAACACAATTTTTCGAAAATAACTGTCTTCGGCGCATCCTGGGGATCCACTGTTCTGAAAGGATTATGAACGCCGCCATACGTAGAAGGACGGAACAACTGCTAATAGTTGAAAAAATCCTAAGTAGTAGATAGGGATATTGGGGTCATATGGTCCGTATGGGCGATGGCAGGTTACCCCATGATGTTTGGTGTTGCCCCCCCCCCGGCATTAGAAGACGTGGACGACAGAGAACGACGCTTGGCCGATCCTTAGAGAAAGAGGCTACTTTGGCGAGGAGATCTTTGGAAGATCTGTGGTCTCAAGCTCTTCGGGGGTCGTCGTGGAGAGGCACCGTTGTCACCTTATGCGCCAGACGGCGTGGGAAGAACTAAGTACTAAGTAAGTATATTTAAACGTAATCAGACACTCACAACGAATCCATTGTATCTCTCTTGCCGCTAACCATCATTAATCGTAATTATGACAAAAATCACGTCAAATAAAAGCAATATTTTATAAATTTCACAAAATAGCAACTTATGAATTAGAGATGTTTCAACAATTAACTGGCATGAGTTTTAAACATAAAACGGTTCCCCCAGAGTTTTCTCGTGCTTTACCCCTACTACTAACTTTGCCGTAAACTCTTCTCCACTATAAATATGCTGAACTGACTCCCCCCTACCTCACAATCTTCACAAGTATTAACTGGTTTGACTGTTCTTATTCGTGATTGTCCAGGAATACTTCCGGACTACATTCTGAAGATTCAAGCAGAGCCTTAGGATCGGGCCTCTCATTTCCAAAATTCTTGAATGTAAATAGGCTACACCTCTTTCGACTTGTGATCGTTCAAGAAACATACAGGGAATTGTACTTAAGTGACTAAACATGTAAAGGTATTGGAAGATCGAATAATACCTGTTTTGGGGTATCTTCATTGTTAAACTCAAATTTGGTGTTTTCACTAAAAAAATTAAGAAAAAAGCACCAACACTGTCTCTGATGATTCTTAAAAATACACTCTCCCCCCCCCTAAATTTTCGTGAATGACGCCACTATGACGGCCTTAAAAACCTCACGGTTGTTCATCCTTCTCCTTAAAAAAAAAGACAAAAAATGAATACTTGGTTTGGTCAACGTTTTTCACTCATGTAAAAAACTAAAGTTTTATTTACTTTTTTTTTGTTATTTACAACACTCAAAACAATTCAAAACCAGGACACTTTCAGCCATTAAATAAAAAAAACAAGTTTTTTAAACTGAAAGTAAGGAGCGACATTAAAACTTAAAACGAACAGTCATTATTCCGTATATGAAAGGGGCTGTCCCCTCCTCAACGCCTCGCTCTTTACGCTAAAGTTTGACTCTGTCTCACAACTTTACTTTTTAAGACAATAAAAAACTTTAGCGTAAAGAGCGAGGGGTTGAGGAGGGGACAGCACCTTTCATATACGGAATAATTTCTGTTCGTTTTAAGTTTTAATGTCGCTACTTACTATAAGTTTAAAAGACTTGTTTTTTTTATTTAGTTTCTGATCGTTTTCTATTTAATGAAGATTTTATTTATGCTAACAGTCATTTAATAAGTAAACAAAATTTTCATAAAAATTTTAATTTTTTTTTTCTAAATTGCTGTCTCTAAATTTGGTTCTGACGTAATTTACAAATTAACTTACGTAACGAACTTCTATATTCGTATATTTTTCTTCTGGCCAAAAATACAAAGTTGCAGATTTTTACAGATATGAGCTTGAAACCTATGTAATAGGGTTTTTTGATACGCTGAATCTGACGGTGTTATTTTGATTAAAATTCTTTCACTTTTAGGGGATGTTTCCCCCTCTTTAAAAAATCAGGTAAATTTTCTCAGGCTCGTAGCCTTTGATGAGTAATACTAAACTTAATAATTTATATATTTAGAATCAGCATTATAAGCCCATTCTTTTGATACATTTATTGATATCAAAATTCCGTTTTTAAAAGTTTTGATTACTATTGAGCCGTATCGCTTTTTTTTATTGTTTTTTATTACGTATATGTTATTACGTATATGAGGGGGATCTCCCCTTAGTCAATACCACGCTCTTTACGTTAAAAGTAAAAAAAAAATTTATTCACAAACCCCTGAATCACACAGGCCGTTTAATTAGAATAGATAGCTCTTTTGAAAGCACTAAAAAAACTGTAGCGTAAAGAGCCAGGTATTGACTTGGGGGAGAGCCCCCTCATATACGTAATATTTTCTGTTCGTTTCAGGTTCTAATGTTGCTTCTTAGTTTCAGTTGGAAAACTTGTTTTTTATATATATTTAATTTCTGATCGTTTTTTAAATAATGCTTGGAAATCCGGTACACCCTTGATAGAAATGTCCCTTACCCCACAGAGACATCCTCCGCGGAAATTTTCTCCCAAGTAGTCACCGACTCTCGCCCCCCCCCCACCAGAAAAAAAATACTTCCAGAGAATGGCTGTAAAATTCCCAATAATCAAAACAATATGTAAGCAATTGGCAAAGTTCAAAGATTGCAGCCCTTCCCCTGGGAACTGTGGGGGATTAAGTCATCTTAAAAGACATATTTATTAGATTTTCAACTTTGCTGAACAAAATGGCTATCTCAAAATTTTAATTGGGTGACTTTGAGAAAAAAATAAGCGTGGGAGGTGGCCTAGTTGCCCTCCATTTTTTAGGTCACTTAAAAAGGGCACTAGAACTTTTAATTTCCGTTCCAATGAGCCCTCCTACGATATTCTAGGACCACTGGGTCGATACGATTACCCCTGGAAAAAAAAAAAAATAAAAAAAAAAAATAAAAAAAAAAAACACGCATCCGTGATCTTTCTTCTGGCAAAAAATACAAAATTCCAAATTTTTGCAGATAGGAGCTTGAAACCGCGACAGTAGGTTTCTTTGATATGCTGAATATGATGGTGTGATTTTCATTAAGGTTCTATAACTTTTAGGGGGTGTTTCTCTCCTTTTTCGAAAATCAGCTAAATTTTCTCTGGCGCGTAACTTTTGACGGGTAAGATTAAACTTGATGAAACTTATATTTTTGAAATCAGAATTAAAATCTGATTCCTTTGATATATCTATTGGTATCAACATTCCGTTTTTTAGAGTTTCGGTTACCATTGAGCCGGGTCGCTCCTTACTTACAAGTTCGTTACCACGAACTGTTTGATTAAACTAAACAGAAAAGGAATTCTTGCTCAGAAAATGTAATTTCATTGTTTACTCTTAAGATACTGACAATGAGATCACTTGCTACAACCGAGCACAGTTTAATATCCCTTTCATCTTCCCTTGAAACGAATTCCCCTGAATTTTCTGCGAATTTCACAAGCTCTCATCTCATTCTAGTCGGTGTTCTTGAGACGAAGACAGTGATGTTAAACCACAAAACCCAATTTTCCAGTAAAACTTGTTAAAGGCAAAGGCGAAGTTTTGTCAAATATAAACTTCGTCTTCAGCTTATTTTCCATTCATCTATTGTTGAATTAAAAATTATTCATTATTTTACGTCTCTTCTGCAAGGTTACTGCCAATTTCAATTACAAGCTGTAATTTATGGAAAGGTCTATTCTCGAACTTGTATATCAATTACAAGTCTAGGCGTTCAAGTCTAGGCGTTTACCCCCCCCCCCCGTGGCTAGTGGGTCTCCAATAGCTTTCAACTTATTAAAAAGAACCAGAACTCTCTTTAAACATCTAAAACGGGGATCTTTGATAATTCTATAATTCTGTAGTTAGGAAGGGAGGGAGATGCTTCCAAGGGTGCATTTTTATGCCAAAACATACCAATTCTCATCGAGCCTTCAGATAAATTAAGAATTAGTTCCAAGAGAGAGATGAGGGGAGAGTGGAGGAAGAAATTGATATATAATCCCCAGGGCCACAACCAAGACTTTTTTCGGGGGGGGAGGGGGGTACAAAAAAAATTTGAAAATCCACTTTAAAACTTTAAAAGGGATGCATTAAAATGCACCCTTTGAGTCATCTCCCTCCCTACCTAACTACAAAACAATCAGAGAACCCAATTGTAGAGGTTTAAAACCCTTATATGCAAATGTTTGGAGTTGTAAACAACAAGAATTTACATAAAACAGTGAAATCTGTTTAGACCTTAAAATATTTCGGCTAGTTAGGGAGGGAGGGAGATACTTCAAAGGGTGTATTTTAATGCTCAAACACCCCAACTCTCATTGAGCCTTCAGATAAATACAGAATTAGTTCTAAGGGAAAGACGAGGGAAGGGGGAGTAAGAAATTGATATACAACCCCCTGGGCTGTATCCAGAAATTTTGTCGGAGGGGGGGAGGGCGTATTTTTTCCGGGGGGGGGGGTTACAAAAAACGTATCAAAGATGTGAAACTGATATTTCATCCCTTGATTTCTGGTCAACGCTATTATTATGAAAGTAAAAAGTAACATTAAACCCCAAAAATTAGCAAAATTTATAGCATACAGGACGGGGCAGCCCTTTCTTTATCTGCACTTCCACCTCATGGCTGCAGAAACTTCGAGGGTGCTCATTACGTCAGAAATTGAGGGTTCAAGCACTTTTTTATAAGTCGAAAATGATTGGAGACCAACCAGCAACGGGGGGGGGGGGGTATTTTCCGGGGGATTAATTTCTAGGCGGATGGGTATTTTCAAGAGAGGGGATAAACGCCTAGACCCGTAATTGATATGCAAGTTCGAAAATAAACCTTTACATAAATTCTAGCTTGTAATTATATTTCCGCAAGGGGGGGGTATTTTCCGGAGGGTTATTTTCCAGGAGGGTAAAAACCGGCTCCCATCAATTACAAATAGTTCAACAAATCTGAAAGATATGAGAAGAACCAAATACCTCAAACACTCGGACTCGAATTTTAGTCTTATCATGATGCTTTATAACTTTTCCATCAAGGCTTTACAAAACAAGATTTCTGAATTACTACTTCAAAAAAATATTTATATTTTTGTTTTTTTTTCCTTTTTTCATACAAAAAAGAGAAAAAATTGAAGAATTAACTACAATTCTAAACCAAAATATTTGAATTTACAAGCAACAGAGAACTTAAAAAATGCCGCATTTCTCCTCAGATAGTCGTAGGCTACGTCAAAATATTGTTTCATCAATTTTATGGAAAAAACTGTAATTGTCTTTTTCCCTTTTTTCCCATGCAGAAAAAACAATATACAATAAAACAGAAAACGTGAAGGAGTAAACGGAAATTCAAAACCAAAAAACTTGAATTTAAAAGAGAAAAGGATTTTTCAACGGTAAGGGATGCGAGTAAAAACAGAAAGTACATTTTTAAGCTTTTTTAACTTAAAACAGATAAGATTTTTATCTGTTTACCAAAGCAATCTATCCCTTCCCCCTCCCTTTCTGCAGATATGGTGCAAAACAAGAAATTATGCATATAGTCAGCCGAATATTTGGCACAACTGATGGTTCGTGCAAATTAAAACTTTGGGGCAGAAAAACGTGGCTGAGACTGAGAGACAATTTTAAGATCAAAAACCAGAAATTAAAAGGGCAAAACCTATTTTGTTAGTAGAGATAGATGAGACAATATCATTTAACTAAGGTAAGACTTTACGATTCAGCTCTCCTGTCTTGAGCTAAGGCTAAAACTAGGGAAATGTCAGTCTATGATATCTATGATATATTATAATAAATTTGTATTTATAACACGACAATCCTGAATCAAAGCTTAATCATAATACTGTGTAGTTTTGATCCTTTCCAAGAGGCTTTCCTTAATCATTCCCGGGATATAGTTATATTAAAAGTACCAATTTTTCACATAACAAAATTAGTCAAATCACCTTGGAACGTCTCTCTAAGGATTAAATTTAAAAAAAATAAGTTTTTTTAACTGACAGTAAGGAGCGACATTAAAACTTAAAACGAACAGAAATTATTCCGTATATGAAAGGGGCTGTCCCCTCCTCAACGCCTTGCAATTTACGCTAAAGTTTTTTATTGTTTTAAAAAATAAAGTTGTGAACCGAGTCAAACTTTAGCGTAAATAGGGAGGCGTTGAGGAGGGGACATCCCCTTTCATATACTGAATAATTTCTGTTTGTTTTAAGCTTTAATGTTGCTCTTTACTTTCTGTTAAAAAAAACTTGTTTTATTTATTTAATTTTTGAAAGCTTTTGAATTAATGCAGGTTTTGATTTTGGCTCACCGTACATGAATAATTAATTTTATTAATGAACATATTAATTTTACTTTTATTTGGTTAAATGGCTTTCTTGAAAGTTGTTTAATTTTATTCAGGAACGTTTTTATTAGTAATATATATATGTAACTTACGAACTAACTTACGTAACGAACTTCTATATTCATATATTTTTAATATGTATATTAGGGGTTCGCCCCCGTGTAAATACCTCGATCTTTACGCTAAAGTTCAAATTTTGTTCCAATTCTTTAAACATGACCCCTTAATCACAAAGGCCGTTAATTAGAGTAAATAGGTCTTATGAAAGTACTAAAAATCTTTGGCTTAAAGAGCGTGGTATTGGCTAGGGGGCGAACCCAATAATATACTTAATAATTTCTGTTCGTTTTAAGTTTTGATGTTGCTCCTCACTTTCAGTTGAAAAACTTGTTTATTCTTTTATTTTATTTCTGATCGTTTATTTAAATAATGCTGGGAAATCCGGAGCCCCCTTCATAGCAATGTCCCTTCCCCCCTGGAAACTTCCTCCATGGAAAGATTCTCCCACATCACCCCAAACCCCCCCCCCTACTACCAGAAAAAAATCCCCCTTGAAAACGTCTGAATACTTCCCAATAACCAATACTGTATGTAAACATTGGGTAAAGTTCATGACTTTTAGCCCTCCCCCCGGGGACTCTGAGGTACTAAGTCATCCTAAAAGACATATTTATTATATTTTCGACCATGCTGAACAAAATGGTTATCTCAAAATTTTGATCCGGTGACTTTGAGAAAAAATGAGCGTGGGAGGGGGCCTAGTTGCCCTCCATTTTTTTTGTCAATTAAAAGGGGTCCTAGAACTTATAATTTCCGTTCGAATGAGCCCTCCCACGATATTCTAGGACCACTGGGTCGATACGATCACCCCTGGGGAAAAAAACAAAAGAACAAAAAACAAATAAATAAGCATCCATAATCTTTTTTCAGCCAAAAAATAAAACTTTACAAATTCCTTAATATAGGAGCTGGAAACCTATACGGTATTGTTCTCTAATGCGCTGAACCTGATGGTGAGATGTTAGTCTAGTTTCAATAGCGTTTAGGGGTCTTCCCTCTTTTTTTCGAAAATAAGGCGAAGTTTCTCAGGCGCGTAACTTTTGATGGGTAGGACTAAACTTGATGAAACATATATTTGAAATCAGTATTAAAATTTGATTCTTTTGATGTATCTATTGGTATCAAAATCCCGTTTTTTAGAGTTTCGGTTACTATTGAGCCGGGTCGCTCCTTACTTACAGTTCGTTACCATGAACTGTTTGATTCTATATTTTCGATCAAACAGTTTGTAGTAACGAACTATAAGTGTGAAGCGATTCATGCAAATAGTAACGGAAATTCTAAAAAGAGGGGTTTTAATATATATATACATACATCAAATATGGGTTTCTATAATGACTAGAAAAAAGTAAAATATAATAAGTTTAATGTTTCTCCCCAAATGTTTTGACTTAGAGAAAATTCATCTAATTTTCGAAAAATGGTAAAATGTCCCTAAAAAGGGAATGGTTTTAGTGAAAATCCCACCGTCAAATCCAGCTTATTAAACCAGACTATGAGGGGTTTCTAGCCCCTATCGACAAAAACGCAAAATTTTGTATTTATTTCGAGAATAATAATTAGAGATGTTTATTTATTTCTGTTCTTGGAGGTATATTGCTTCGAATGAACTCAATGGTTGTATTGTAATGAAGCTGAACGGAATTACCGTATTGGCATATTGACTGACTAACTTAAACATTTTGAACTGAACTTGTAATGGTTTCCCATAAAACATATTCCATTTTTCTGAAGATTAATAAATTCTTTGATTTGAGACATTTTGAAAAAACAATGGCTGTGGTTTCTTGATTTTAATATAGATTTCCGTAATTCTTAGCATTCCTACTTGACAAAACAAATGCGGACTTTCTTTCAGTTCCTTTGATTTTCTAAATTATTTTTCTATTTATAGTTTTTCTATTTTTTTTTTCAATTACTATTTTTTCTGTTTTTTTTTAAACTATGATTTCTATTACTATTTCTAATAATATTATTTTCTATTATTTTTTTCTTACTTTTTGGTAAAAATCTTTTCTGAAAAAATGAATCTCTTAACTTTCCTTACTTATTTCTAAGACCAAGCAATTAAATATTCTAAAATACAAAAAAAAGTAACATTCATTATTCCAACAAATAATTTGTATTAATATAGTAAATTAGAAATTAGAAGTGCTCAGTTTTACGACCTTTATTTATTTATAAATATAGTTTATATTATTAGTTTATATAGTTTATTTATATATTATTTATAAATATAGTTTTTTATAAATATATATAAATATAGTTTTTATATATATAAATATATTTATATATACCGTATTATAAATATATTTATATATATTATAAATATATCTATATTTATAAATATAGTTTATATTATTAGTTTATATAGTTATTAGTTAATATATATTATTATACAAAACTACAAAAGGAATCGCGAATAAGCCTCCAATCTTGTTTCAAATTTTCATTTCTTAAGCTCTATGGAATCTAAACTGAGTTTTTTTTTGTTTTCAATAGAAATGATTCGTTCAATAGAAAATTTCATAAATTACAAATATGCAATATGTGAGTCCAAAATTTTTATTATTTATATTGAATTATTTAATTATTAATATTAAGAAATCAAATATCCTAAAATATTAAATTAAGCAACATCCACACTTCCAACAAACAATTCTTGATTTAAATTATTATATCAATTCAATAGGAAGAAACTTCATTGATCCATTTTTATTTATACCTAAATTAAATTTACGAAAAAATTAAGTCAAAGTCCACAATTTTCCTTCGAATTTTCAGTCTGATCTTTACACAGAACCTCAGTAAATTTCCTTAATAATTCAAGATTCATATAATTAAAACTGTCCTTCCCTTTAGATATAATGAGTAATAGCTTTAATCAAAGGGTTTCCCAGAAGAGAATAATATTATTATTTTTGAAATGAAATTCAATTGCTAACTCCATGCATTTCCTAAATTTGGTCGCCAGTGACAAATAAAACTTTATTATTTTTAATACCTGACATTAAAACTTGCTTATGCAGACTGAACAAAGTATAAATATCTTTTAACGAATATTATTATATATTTATATATATATATATATATATATATATATATATATATATATATATATATATATATATATATATATATATATATATATATATATATATATATATATATACATATAAATATATAATAAATAATATATATATATATATATATATAAATATATATATAATATATATATATATATATATATATATATATATATATATATATATATATATATATATATATATATATATATAGTACCAGGAGCCCGGCGGCTTCGCCGCCGAGCCCTGACACTCGGCACGTGGCAGGCTTATATATATACATTCTCACTGTCGCTTGTCTTCTAAAAGCAGACAATTTGAGCCTTTTCTTGATGTCATAGCGTCCAAATGGTTCTTAAATTAGAAGTGGTGCCTTTGTAAAATTATATATGTATATTTTTTTTATTATTAGATCTTTAACTTTTGCCTCGGCTTGTCTTTTGTCGTTATGAAAGACATATCGCCAAACCTTTGTTTTTTTTTTAATTGTTCAGGTGGTGGGACAAAAACTTCTTTTTCTTCCAACGATTTATCTAGCCTAGGTTTTTGATTTTCAAACGTATGGAAGACATTGACGACCACCTTTGTTTCTTTTAGTTTTTCAGGTGGTGGGACAAAACTTCTTCTTTTGCCTTGGATCGTCTTTTGTCATTATGAAAGAAATATCGCCGAACCTTTTGTTTCTTTTATTTGTTCAGGTGGTGGATTCAGGATATTTATATATATATATATATATATATATATATATATATATATATATATATATATATATATATATATATATATATATATATATATATGTACCCCCTCTCACGCCCCCCATTTCCCCAAACAGATTTAATCAAAATTTCGAGATAGCCATTTTGTTCAACATAGTTGAAAGGTCTGGAAATTATGTCTTTGAAGATGACACTTCCCCCACAGCCCTCAGGGTAAGGATGGTAAGTTATGCCCAGGGGGCAAATAAGTTTTTTTTTTTTTTATAGAAATCGTTGTTGTAGAAACTTTAAAAGAGGGCTCATTCTATTGGAAATTGAAAGGTCTAGTGTCCTCTTTCATAGTCGAAAGTGATTGAAGGAAAACTACCCCCCTCTCAATCCCACCATTTCCCCGAAAACATCCAATCAAAATTTTGAGATAGCCATTTTGATCAACCTAGTTGAAAGTTCTGGAAATTAGGTCTTTGTGGATGAAACCCCTCCACAGCCCTCAGGGCAAGGGTTATAATTTATGGCCTGGGGGCATCTATGTTTTTTTTTAATCGTTTTCAAAGAAACTTCAAAAAGGGCTCATTTGATTGGAAATTAAAAGGGATAGTACCCTCTTTAATAGTCAAAAGTGATTGGAGGACAAATTAGGAAATTAGGTCTTTGAGGATCGCAACCAGCTCACAGCCCTTAGGGCAAGGGTCGTAAGTTATGCCCAGGGGGCATATAAGGTGTTTACAGAAAGCGTTGTCGAAGAAACTTCAATACGGCTCATTCGATTGGAAATTGAAAAGGCTAGTTTCCTTTTTAGTATTCAAAAATGATTGGAGGCCAACGAACATCCTTCCCACGCACACCATTTCCCCAAACACATCCAATCAAAATTTTGAGATAGGCATTTTTTTCAACGTAGATGAAAGGTTCGAAAATTATGTCTTTGAGGATGAGACTCCCCCATATCCCCCAGGGCAAGGGTTGTAAGTTATGCCCTGGGGGTATATAAGGTTTTTTTTTTACAGAAAGCGTTGCCGTAGAAACTTCAAAAAGTGCTCTTTCGATTGGAAATTGAAAGGGCTAGTGCCCTTTTCAATAGACAAAATTGATTGGAGGGCAACTAACACCCCTCTTACGCCCACAATTTTCTCAGACGCATCCAATCAAAATCTTGAGATAGTCATTTTTTTTCAACGTAGTTGAAAGTTCCGGAAATTATGTCTATGAGGATGACACTCCTCCCACAGCCGTCAGGGCAAGGGTTGTAAGTTATGCCTTGGGGGTATATAAGGATTTTATAGAAGACGTTGCCGTAGAAACTTCAAAAAGAGTTCATTCGATTGGAAATTGAAAGGGCTAGTGCCTTCTTTTATAGTAGAAAGTGATTGGAGGGCAACTAACCTCCCTCTCACGCCCACTATTTCCCCGAACCCATCCAATCAAAATTTTGAGAGAGCCATTTTGTTCAACATAGTTGAAAGGTCCGGAAATTATGTCTTTCAGGATAACAAACCCCCCACAGCCCCCACGATAAAGGGTATAAGTTATGCCCTGGGGGCATATAAGGTTCTTATAGAAAGTGTTGTCGTAGAAACTTCAAAAACGGCTCATTCAATTAGGAATTGAGAGGGCTAGTGCCCTTATTAATAGTCAAAAGCGGTTGGAGGGCGACTGCCCCCCACTCGGCCATCATTTTCCCAAATACTTCCGGTCAACATTTTGATATAGCCATTTTGTTGAACGTAGTTGAAGGGTCCTAAAATTAGTGTCCTTGAGTATAACAAACCCCCCACAGCCCTCAAGGCTAGGGTTGTAATTTATGCCCTGAGGGCATGTAAGGTTTTTATAGAAAGTACTGTCGTAAAAACTTCATAAAGGGCTCATTCGATTGGAAATTGAGAGGACTAGTGCAGTTTTTAATAGTCGAAAGTAATCGGAGAGAAAATCCCCCCCCCCCACGCCCATCATTTCCCAGAACATTTGCGATATACATTTTGATATGGTCATTTTGTTCAACGTAACTGAAAGGTCTTCCAATTATGTCTTTGAGGATGAAAACCCTCCATAGCTCTCAGGACAAGGGTCGTAAAGTTATGCCCTTGAGGCATATAAGGTTTTTTATAGAAACTTTGTCGTTAAAGCTTCAAAAAGGGCTCATTCTTTTGGAAGTTGAGAGGACTAGTGCCTTTTTATTAGTCGATAGTGATCAGAGGGCAAACGATCCCCTCCCACACCCATTATTTCCCTAAACACTTCCAATCAAAATTTCGATATGGTCATTTTGTTGAACGTATTTGAAAGGTCTGGAAATTATGTCTTGATGATAACAAATTCCCCCATCCCTCAGGGCAAGGGTTGTACGTTATATCCTGGGGGCATATAAGGTTTTTATAGAAAGGGTGGTCATATAAACTTCGAGTCAAAGTGATCAGAGGGCAGCTACCCCCCCCCCTCCCACACACACACACAGACACACACAAACGTCGTATTGTCCCGAAATGCATCTAACAGAAATTTGAGATATACATTCTATTTAAAATAGTCTAAATATCATATAACAAGGTTTTCGGGGTTGAAACAAACCCCAGAGATTAGGGGCGAGCGTTGTAAGTTATGCCCAGGGGTATTTAAGGTTTTTATGGAAGGGGTGGTTTTTAACTTTAAAAGAGGCTCATTTGGTTGAAAATTGGAAGTTCTAATTCATTTTTGAGCGTCAAATGGGTTGGCCAGCATTTAGCCCCCCCCCTCCCCCTCTTCTACAACCCCTCCTTTCACCAAACGCATCTGATTGAAATAATGAGATAACATTTTTTTCAAAATAGTCCAAAAAACATATAATAGCATCTCTAGGGATGGCAAACCCCCTCCCCCCCCAGCGTCCTGGGGATAGGGTTGTGAGTTATTTTATGAGAACATATAAGTTTTTTATTGAATGTGCGGTCGTACAAACATCAGATGGGGCTTATTTGATTTGAAATTGGACGTTATAGTGCCGTTTTTAAGAGTCAAAGTGATTTGAGAGCAAACAGCTCCCTCCCCCCTCCCCGCTCAGCATTTGCCTTAACACCACCAATCAAAATTTTGAGATGACAATTTTATTCATCGTAGTTGAAAGTATTGGAAATTATGTCTGTGAGGAAGATACCCCCCCCTACAAATCTCGGGGAAAGGATCGTAAGCTATGCCCTTGGGGCATATAAGGTTCTTATAAAAAGACTGGTCGTATATGCTTTGGAGGGGACTCATTGGATTGGTAATAATAAGTTCTAGTGCCCTTTTTAAGAGTCAAAGTAATCAGAGCGCAGCTACACCCCGCCCCCCCCGCCCCCGCCCCCACACACACACAAACACGTCGTGTTTTCCGGAGATGTATCCAATATATATTTTGAGACAGTCATTTTATAAAATAGTCCAAATATCATATAACAAGCCTTTTGAGGTTGATACAAATCAACAGAGCCTGAGGGCGAGGGTTGTAAGTTATGCCCCTTGGGCATTTAAGATTCTTATGGAAGGGATGGTTGTATATGATTTAGAGGTGGCTCATTTGGTTGAAATTGGATGTTCTAGTTCCCTTTTAAGAGCCAATAGTGATGGAGGTTAAGTAGAACCCCCCACCCCACTACCCCTCTTTTCACCAAATCTATCTGATTGAAATTGTGCGATAACAATTTTGTTTAAAATAGTTCAAAGAACATATAACAATCCTTCCAGGGCTGGCACGACCCCCCAGAGCCCTGGGAGAAGGGCTTTGAGTCATGCCCTGGGGGCATAAAAGGTTTTTATGGAATGGGTGGTCGTATTAAATTCAGATGGGTATCATTTTATATTAAATTTGAAGTTATTAACAGTTAAATTGATTTGAGAGAAACATCCCCCCCCACGCCCATCATTTCCCATAACAAATATTCAAAATAAAGTTTTGAGACATCAATTTATTCAGCATTGTTGAAAAGTTCAGTAATTATTCGCAACAATATTTGTAGTAGCAGTAGTAGCATAAGCACCTTTTTTCAACATCCCCTTCAACACGCGATGAAATTTTTAACTTAATACCATCAACCGGTCCTGAAGCATTGCTGATACGTCCTCTTGACAACCTATATGGGCATAGTGTGTTCCGAAATTTTTCACTTTAATACCCTTAGGTTTATCAGTTGTAGTAGTAGCAACAGTAAATATAGTAGTAGCAGTAGAGTACAGTTAATAGTAGTAGTTTTAGCTTTAGTAGCAGTATTAATAGTAGCAGCAGTTGTAGGAGTGGAAGCATTAGTATTGATACAAATATTATCTTTTGGTTAGTTCAACATCCCCCCCTCCCAACAAGCGTTGTAAGTTTTATATTTCACACACGAAACTGTTCCTAAGATATTGCTGTTATGTCCTTTTAACAACCTGCATACGGATGGCAGGTTGTCATCCGTACAACAGAAATATTATCTGTAAATTTCACATTCATACCTTCAGAGGTTGTGGATTTTGAGCTAGCCAGAAGACACTGTGTGTATTCATTTAATGCAGTTTCTACGGTCACTGTAACTATCGACAGTAGAGTAGTAGGTTCCATTTCTACGACGCCCCCGTACCAAACAGGTTTCTGGTAGGTATAATCTGGTTTGGTAGGTATAATCTGGTTAGGTGGGTATAATCACATTGCCTATTCAAAGGTAGCGTGCAATTTAAACTGTATCAATTATTTTATTCCAGTTTTTCTAAACCAGTATTGTATATAACTTAATTTACGTAGGTTAAACTTCCGGTGGTTAAGAAAGCGTAACGAGTAATTAAAGTATGAGAAATGGAATGCTATAATTAGAATGGTTTTAAGTTGAAAATTGTGACGTAAAAATAACTCAGTTATTTGCTTGCGTGTATAGGAATTCCCATGTTATTTGCTTGCCTGTATTTTGTGTTAAATAAGTAGTTTTTGTATCTTTTAAAAGAGCTTTAAGGGGTTTGAGAGACTCAGTTGCCTAATTCCGTGTGGTTTTTCTTTACTTAGTGCTCATTAAAAACGAAGTTTTTGTTTTATATAAGTAGTTTTTGTATGTGTTAAAAGAGCTTTAAGGGGTTTGAGAGACTCTGTTGCCTGATTCCGTGTGGTTTTTCTTTACTTAGTGCTCATTAAAAAAGAAGTTTTTGTTTTAAATAAGTAGTTTTTGTATATGTTAAAAGAGCTTTGAGGGGTTTGAGAGACTCTGTTGCCTGAGTCAGTGTGGTATTTAATTACTTTGTGCACATTAAAATAAATAAAGTGGTTTTTATTTATCAGTTTTTGTATCTGTTTAAATTGCTTTAAATGGTTTTAGAGACTATGTTGTCTGATTACGTTTCGTTTTTATTTACTTTGTGCTCATTAAAAAAGAAATTTTTGTTGTTAATAAAAAGTTTTTGTATATTTTAAAAGAGCCTTACTGGGTTTGAGAGACTCAGTTGCCTGATTCCGTGTGGTTTTTCTTTACTTGATACCCGTTAAAAACGAAATTTTTGTTTTAAAAAAGTAGTTCTTGTATCTTTTAAAAGAGCTTTAAGGGATTTGAGAGGCTCTGTTGCCTGATTCCGTGTGGTTGTTCTTTACTTAGTGCTCATTAAAAACGAAATTTTTGTTGTAAATAAGTAGTTCTTGTATCTTTTAAAATATCTTTACTGGGTTTGAGAGACTCCGTTGCCTGATTCCGTGTGGTTTTTCTTAACTTGATACCCATTAAAAACAAAATTTAGGATTTCTGTTAAAGAAATAATTCTTATACGTTTTAAAATAGCTTTACGGGATTTGAGAGACTCTGTAATGCAGTAGTTTTCAGTAAAGACACTCGATATCCTAAAAGTGTTTAATTCAAACTTTTTTAAAACTTCAAAATTTTTCAACTTTATTTATTTTTTTCTTTTTGTACATAACTTAAAATGTCAAAATATGCTTACAGTTCTAACAAATGCGCTCTGTGATTGGTCAGAGACACGATGTGACTTTCCCACTGGTATTCTATGACCGGTTATTCACACTACCTAATCTATTACATGTATTAAATCAGTATTTTTTACGCAGTGGAATGATAAACACATAAGTCATATCTTTAAAAAAAAAGTGAAGATGAAGCATTTTAATAAAGTGTGTTTACATAACAAGGTAATTGTAGCATTGAATGCCGACAAAGAAAAGTATTTAAACTTTGAAACAAGTACAGATGGTAGCACTATTGGAAATGTATGCAAGCATTGTCAAGACATTAAGGAATTAAATTTCTTTGGAATACCGATAAAATTCAACTATCATGTTGGTGGTTATGCGAGATTGAGATCTCTAGAGATGATTGCACTCAAAGAGATTGCCAACATAAAAATAATCATTGATGATAGAGGACAACTCCTTGCTACTGTTGCAGGTAACACATTACCTACTGATACATCCAATCGTCACCTTTCGGGTATTAGCATTCAACGAAAGATCAATAAAAGAAAGGCCTACTCTTCTACTAATATCGTAAACCATATCTTGTCTACGTGCCGAAACTATTACCTGTGTAAACATAATGTGATAATAGACAGTGAAACTGCCAGAAAAATAAAAAGGGCATTGTCAGAAAATATCACTATGGAATATAAAAATGAATCGATGAAAAACAAAGCACCAGCAAACGTTACTGTCATTGATCAAACAGTCATTGAACCAAATAATACCAAAGACGAAAAGCATATTGAGCCTGTTGATGAGACACCAGTAAAACTTGTGTATGAATCAAAATGGAATAATGATTATTCTACTGATTACGAACTAAGAGAAGACAATAGCTATAATATCAAGAGAGAACATGGTGAACTATTTTATGGAACAGATTCAAAATGTCCAAAATTAGTCATTGATATTAATAGTGTATCGTAATATATTTTTTGTATTAATATTCTACATAGCATTATTTCATTAAAAATATATTATGCATTACATTGTTATGTGTTCATTATTTTTAGAGTAAGCTAGCATATCAAACGTTTAAAATGTCTAATAAAACGTCGGAAATGTAAGAAAAGGAATTTGCATACATCTATTGTCAGACACATGGAATAACATTGAAAAAATCTTGGTATCAGAATGAATAAATTATTTATCAACATCCGTTATTAGATATGTCATTATGAAAAAATTGTAAGTAAGTAAGTAAGTAACAAAATCTTTCTTGAATTCACCTCTTTGTTACACAATACAGATATTTAATCAAGGAAACTATGAAAAAAAAATTGTAAGTAAGTAACAAACTCTTTCTCGAAGTCACCTCTTGGATACACAATGCAGAAATTTATTCTTTCTTGAATTCACCTCCTGGATAAATAAAAAAGACATTTCATTCAAGAAATTATGACAAGATAAATAAAAAAGACATTTCATTCAAGAAATTATGACAAAATTCATAGTAAGTAACAAACTCTTTCTCGAAGTCACCTCTTGGAAAGACAATGCAGAAATTTCATTTAAGAAATTTTGAAAAAATTTTAAGCAAGTAACAAACTCTTTCCTGAAGTCACCTCTTGGATACACAATGCAGAAACTTCATTTAAGAAACTATAAAAAAAATGTAAGTAAGTAAGTAACAAATTCTTTCTTGACGTCACCTCTTTGCTACACAATACAGAAATTTCATTAAAGAAATCATGAAAAAATTGTAAGTACGTAGTAAATTGTTTCTTGAATTCGCCTCCTGGGTAAATAAAAAAGACAGTTCATTAAAGAAATTATGAAAAAATTGTAAGTAAGTAGCAAATTCTTTCTTGAATTCACCTGCTGGATAAACAAAAAAGACATTTCGTTCAAGAAATTATGAAAAAATTCCAAGTAAGTAACGAACTCTTTATTGTTTTCATAACTTAGATACACGATGTAGAAATTCAATTCAAGAAATTATGAAAAAATTCTCAGTAAGTAACAATTTCTTTCTTGAAGTCAAATCTTGGATACACAATACGGAAATTTCATTTAAGAAATTATGAAAAAATTGTAGGCAAGTAACAAACTCTTTAATGAAGTCACCTCTTGGATACACAATGCAGAAACTTCATTTAAGAAACTATGAAAAAATTGTAAGTAAGTAACAAATTCTTTCTTGAAGTCACCTCTTGGATACACAATACAGAAATTTCATTAAAGAAATTATGAAAAAATTGTAAGTAAGTAGCAAATTCTTTCTTGAATTCACCTGCTGGATAAACAAAAAGACATTTCGTTCAAGAAATTATGACAAAATTCTAAGTAAGTAACAAACTCTTAATGGTTTTCACGACTTAGATATACGATGTAGAAATTTAATTCAAGAAATTATGAAGAAATTCTCAGTAAGTAACAATTTCTTTCTTGAAGTCAACTCTTGGATTCACAATAGGGAAATTTCATTCAAGAAATTATGAAAATATTTGTAAGTAAGTAACAAACTCTTTTTGTTTTCACCTCTTGGATATACAGTACAGATACTTCATTCAAGAAATTAAGAAAAATCACAAGTAAGTAACTTTTTTTTTCTCTTTATCACAAACAATTTTCACTTAGCTACACGATGTAGAAATTTAATTTAGAATAGTTTTATTCATTTCATGAAATTATGAAGGAATTGTAAGTTAGCAACAATAGCTTTCTTGAATTCGCTTCCTGGACACAATACAGATATTTAATTCAAGAAATCATAATAAGATTGCAAGTAAGTAATAAAGTCTTTATTGTTTTGACCTATTGGATACACAATACTGAAATTTCATTCAAGAAATTATGAAGGAATTGTAAATAGGTAACACACTCATGTTACCTCATGGATACACAATTCAGAAATTTCATTTAAGAAATTATCAAAAATTGTAAGTAAGTAGCAAATTCTTTCTTGAATTCGCCTCCTGGGTAAATAAAAAAGACAGTTCATTAAAGAAATTATGAAAAAATTGTAAGTAAGTAGCAAATTCTTTCTTGAATTCACCTGCTGGATAAACAAAAAAGACATTTCGTTCAAGAAATTATGACAAAATTCCAAGTAAGTAACAAACTCTTTATTGTTTTAATGACTTAGATACACGATTTAGAAATTTAATTCAAGAAATTATGAAAAAATTTTCACTAGGTAACAATTTCTTTCTTGAAGTCAACTCTTGGATACATAATACTGAAATTTCATTTAAGAAATTATGAAGAAATTTTAAGCAAGTAACAAACTCTTTCCTGAAGTCACCTCTTGGATACACAATGCAGAAACTTCATTTAAGAAACAATGAAAAATTGTAAGTAAGTAACAAATTCTTTCTTGAAGTCACCTCTTGGATACACAATACAGAAATTCCATTAAAGAAAATTATGAAAAAATTGTAAGTAGCAAATTCTTTCTGGAATTAACTTTCGGTATAAACAAAAATACATTTCGTTCAAGAAATTATGACAAAATTCTAAGTAAGTAACAAACTCTTAAGTGTTTTCACTACTTTGAAATACGATGTAGAAATTTAATTCAATAAACTATGATAAAATTCTCAGTAAGTAGCAATTTCTTTCTTGAAGTTAACTCTTGGATACAAAATACGGAAATTTCATTCAAGAAATTATGAAAATATTTCTAAGTAAGTAACAAACTCTTTTTGATTTCACTTCTTGGATATACAGTAGAGATAATTAATTCAAGAAATTATGAAAAAATCACAAGTAAGTAACTTTTTTTTTCTTTATCACAAACAATTTTCACTTAGCTACACGATGTAGAAATTTCATTCAAGAAATTATGAAAAAATTCTCAGTAAGTAACAATTTCTTTCTTGAAGTCAGCTCTTGAATACACAATATGGAAATTTCATTCAAGAATTTCATGACTTAGATACACGATGTAGAAATTTGATTCAAGAAATTATGAAAAAATTCTCATTAAGTAACAATTTCTTTCTTGAAGTCAACTCTTGGATCCACAATTAGAAAATTTCATTTAAGAAATTATGAAAAAATTGTAAGCAAGTAACAAACTCTTTCATGAAGGCACCTCTTGGATATACAATGCAGAAACTTCATTTAAGAAACTATGAAAAAATTTTAATGAAGTAACAAATTCTTTTTTGAAGTCACCTCTTGGATACACAATACAGAAATTTCATTAAAGAAATTATGAAAAAATTGTAAGTAAGTAGCAAATTCTTTCCTGAATTCACCTGCTGGATAAACAAAAAGACATTTCGTTCAAGAAATTATGACAAAATTCTAAGTAAGTAACCACCTCTGAATTGTTTTCATGACTTAGATATACGATTTAGAAATATAATTCAAGAAATTATTAAGAAATTCTCAGTAAGTAACACACTCTTTTTTTGATTTCACCTCTTGGATATACAGTACAGATACTTCATTCAAGAAATTATGAAAAAATCATAAGTAAGTAACTTTTTTTTTCTCTTTATCACAAACAATTTTCACTTAGCAACACGATGTAGAAATTTAATTCAAGAAATTATGAAAAAATTCTTAGTAAGTAACAATTTCTTTCTTGAAGTCAACTCTTGGATACACAATACGGAAATTTCATTCAAGAAATAATGAAAATATTTGTAATTAAGTAACAAGCTCTTTATTGATTTCTCCTCTTGAATGTACAGTACAGATACTTCATTCAGGAAACGTGATTAAACACGTTTTGAAACTAAACGCTATTTGCTTGCCTTTCCTTGGTACGTTTCTAAATGAGCGGGGATTCCCCACGGGTTCCTACACATTGCAAAAAAGTGAGCAGTACGAAAACTCCACGTTTTCAACCAGACTGGTTTTTTAGCTAAATCTTTGGAAACAGCCCAGCCTCTATTTCTGACCGTTTAAGTTTTGATGTTAGTGTTGTCAGTCAAAAGCTATGACCTTGAGAAAAGAGCTTGACAAAATTGCCTGATCATCGAAAAATGGGAGAAACATCCTCCAAAAGTCGACAGGAATGCCCCCCTCCAGCGCTTTCTCGGTTATGTTGAATAAAATATGCAAAGCCGACATAGCTTTATTTCATTTTTAAGGTTAATTTAGACGAGGTTACGTGCGCGCACGTAACCTCGTCTAAATTAACCTTAAAAAGTGAAATAAAGCTATTTCGGCTTTGCATATTTTATTCAACATAACCGAGAATGCGCTGGAGGGGGGCATTCCTGTCGACTTTTGGAGGATGTTTCTCCCATTTTTCGATAATCAGGCAATTTTGTGAAGCTCTTTTCTCAAGGTCATAGCTTTTGACTGACAAAACTAACATCAAAACTTAAACGGTCAGAAATAGAGGCTGGGCTGTTTCCAAAGATTTAGCGAAAACGTGGAGTTTTCGTACTGCTCACTTTTTTGCGATGTGTAGGAACCGGTGGGGAATCCCGGCTCATTTGGAAAGGTGCCAAGGAAAGACAAGCAAATAGCATGTAGTTTCAAAACGTGTTTAATCACGTTTCTTGAATGAAGTATCTGTACTGTACATTCAAGAGGTGAAATCAATAAAGAGTTTGTTACTTACTTACAAATATTTTCATAATTTCTTGAATGAAATTTCCGTATTGTGTATCCAAGAGTTGACTTCAAGAAAGAAATTGTTACTTACTGAGAATTTTTTCATAATTTCTTGAATTAAATTTCTACATCGTGTAGCTAAGTGAAAATTGTTTGTGATAAAGAGAAAAAAAAGTTACTTACTTGTGATTTTTTCATAATTTCTTGAATGAAGTATCTGTACTGTATATCCAAGAGGTGAAATCAAAAAAAGAGTTTGTTACTTACTGAGAATTTCTTCATAATTTCTTGAATTAAATTTCTACATCGTATATCTAAGTTGTGAAAACAATTAAGAGTTTGTTACTTACTTAGAATTTTGTCGTAATTTCTTGAAGAAAATGTATTTTTGTTTATCCCTCAGGTTAACTCCAGAAAGAATTTGCTACTTACTTACAATTTTTTCATAATTTGTTTAATGAAATTTCTGTATTGTGTATCCAAGAGGTGACTTCAAGAAAAAATTTGTTACTTACTTACAATTTTTTCATAGTTTCTTAAATGAAGTTTCTGCATTGTGTATCCAAGAGGTGACTTCAGGAAAGAGTTTGTTACTTGCTTACAATTTTTTCATAATTTCTTAAATGAAATTTCCGTATTGTGTATCCAAGAGTTGACTTCAAGAAAGAAATTGTTAATTAATGAGAATTTTTTCATAATTTCTTGAATCAAATTTCTACATCGTGTATCTAAGTCATGAAATTCTTGAATGAAATTTCCGTATTGTGTATCCAAGAGTTGACTTCAAGAAAGAAATTGTTACTTACTGAGAATTTGTTCATAATTTATTGAATTAAATTTCTACATCGTGTAGCTAAGTGAAAATTGTTTGTGATAGAGAAAAAAAAAGTTACTTACTTGCGATTTTTTCTTAATTTCTTGAATGAAGTATCTGTACTGTATATCCAAGAAGTGAAAACAAAAAGAGTTGTTACTTCCTTACAAATATTTTCATAATTTCTTGAATGAAATTTGCGTATTGTGTATCCAAGAGTTGACATCAAGAACGAAATTGTTACTTACTGAGATTTTTTTCATAATTTCTTGAATTAAATTTCTAAATCGTATATCTAAGTCGTGAAAACAATTAAGAGTTTGTTACTTACTTAGAATTTTGTCATAATTTCTTGAACGAAATGTCTTTTTGTTCATACAGCAGGTGAATTCGAGAAAGAATTTGCTACTTACTTACAATTTTTTCATCATTTTCTTTAATGAAATTTCTGTATTGTGTATCCAAGAGGTGACTTCAAGAACGAATTTGTTACTTACTTACAATTTTTTCATAGTTTCTTAAATGAAGTTTCTGCATTGTATATTCAAGAGGGGACTTCAGGAATGAGTTTGTTACTTGCTTACAATTTTTTCATAATTTCTTAAATGAAATTTTCGTATTGTGTATCCAAGAGTTGACTTCAAGAAAGAAATTGTTACTTACTGCGAATTTTTTCATAATTTCTTGAATTAAATTTCTACATCGTTTATCTAAGTCATGAAAACAATAAAGAGTTTGTTACTTACTTGGAATTTTGTTATAATTTCTTGAAACAAATGTCCTTTTTGTTTATCCAGCAGGTGAATTCAAGAAAGAATTTTCTACTTACTAACAATTTTCTCATAATTGCTTTAATGAACTGTCTTTTTTATTTACCAATGGGGTGAATTCAAGAAAGAATTTGCTACTTACTCACAATTTTTGATATTTTCTGAAATGAAATTTCTGCATTGTGTATGAGGTAACATGAGTGTGTTACCTATTTACAATTCCTTCATAATTTCTTGAATGAAATTTCAGTATTGTGTGTCCAATAGGTGAAAACAATAACTACTTTATTACATACATGCGATTTTATTATGATTTCTTGAATTAAATATCTGTATTGTGTCCAGGAAGCGAACTCAAGAAAGCTAATGTTACTAACTTAAAATTTCTTCATAATTTAATGAAATGAATAAAACTATTCTAAATTAAATTTCTACATCGTGTAGCTAAGTGAAAACTGTTTGTGATAAAGAGAAAAAAAAGTTACTTACTTGCGATTTTTTCATAATTTCTTGAATGAAGTATCTGTACTGTATATCCAAGAGGTGAAAACAAAAACAGTTTGTTACTTACTTAAAAATATTTTCATAATTTCTTGAATGAAATTTCCCTATTGTGTATCCAAGAGTTGACTTCAAGAAAGAAATTGTTACTTACTTAGAATTTCTACATAATTTCTTGAATTAAATTTCTACATCGTATATCTAAGTCGTGAAAACAATTAAGAGTTTGTTACTTACATAGAATTTTGTCATAATTTCTTGAACGAAATGTCTTTTTGTTTATGCCGCAGGTAAATTCAAGAAAGAATTTCCTACTTACTTACTATTTTTTCATAATTTCTTTAATGAAATTTATGTATTGTGTATCCAAGAGGTGACTTTAAGAAAGAATTTGTTACTTACATACAATTTTTTCATAGTTTCTTAAATGAAGTTTCTGCATTGTGTATCCAAGAGGTGACTTCAGGAAAGAGTTTGTTAATTGCTTACAATTTTTTCATAATTTCTTAAATGAAATTTCCGTATTGTGTATCCAAGAGTTGACTTCGAGAAAGAAATTGTTACTTACTGAGAATTTTTTCATAATTTCTTGAATTAAATTTCTACATTGTGTATGTAAGTCATGAAAACAATAAAGAGTTCGTTACTTACTTTGAATTTTGTCATAATTTCTTGAACGAAATGTCTTTTTTGTTTATCCAGCAGGTGAATTCAAGAAAGATTTTGCTACTTACTTACAATTTTTTCATAATTTCTTTAATGAACTGTCTTTTTTATTTACCCAGGAGGCGAATTCAAGAAACAATTTACTACGTACTTACATTTTTTTCATGATTTCTTTAATGAAATTTCTGTATTGTGTAGCAAAGAGGTGACTTCAAGAAAGAATTTGTTACTTACTTACTTACATTTTTTTATAGTTTCTTAAATGAAGTTTCTGCATTGTGTATCCAAGAGGTGACTTCAGGAAAGAGTTTGTTACTTGCTTAAATTTTTTCAAATTTCTTAAATGAAATTTCTGCATTGTGTATCCAAGAGGTGACTTCGAGAAAGAGTTTGTTACTTACTATGAATTTTGTCATAATTTCTTGAATGAAATGTCTTTTTTATTTATCTTGTCATAATTTCTTGAATGAAATGTCTTTTTTATTTATCCAGGAGGTGAATTCAAGAAAGAATAAATTTCTGCATTGTGTATCCAAGAGGTGACTTCGAGAAAGAGTTTGTTACTTATTTACAATTTTTTTTCATAGTTTCCTTAATTAAATTTCTGTATTGTGTAACAAAGAGGTGAATTCAAGAAAGAGTTTGTTACTTACTTACTTACTTACAATTTTTTCATAATGACATATCCAATAACGGATGTTGATAAATAATTTATTCATTCTGATACCAAGATTTTGTCAATATTATCCCATGTGTCTGACAATAAATGTATGCAAATTCCTTTTCTTACATCACCTAAGTTTTATTAGACATTCTAAACGTTTGATATGCTAGCTTACTCTACAAATAATGAACACCTAACAATGTAATGCATAATATATTTTTAATCAAATAATGCTATGTAGAATATTAATACAAAAAATATATTACGATACATTATTAATATCAATGATTAACTTTGGACATTTTGAATCTGTTCCATAAAATAGTTCACCATGTTCTCTCTTGATATTATAGCTATTGTCTTCTCTTAGTTCGTAATCAGTAGAATAATCATTATTCCATTTTGAGTCATACACAATTTTTACTGGTGTGTCATCAACAGGCCCAATATGCTTTTCGTCTTTGGTATTATTTGGTTCAATGACTGTTTGATCAATGACAGTAACGTTTGATGGTGCTTTGTTTTTCATCGATTCATCTTTATATTCCATAGTGATATTTTCTGACAATGCCCTTTTTATTTTTCTGGCAATTTCACTGTCTATTATCAAATTATGTTTACACAGGTAACAGTTTCGGCACGTAGACAAGATATAGTTTACGATATTAGTAGAAGAGTAGGCCTTTCTTTTATTGATCTTCCGTTGAATGCTAATACCCGAAAGGTGACGATTGGATGTATCAGTAGGTAATGTGTTACCTGCAATAGTAGCAAGGAGTTGTCCTCTATCATCAATGATTATTTTTATGGTGGCACTCTCTTTGAGTGCAATCATCTCTGGATATATCAATCTCGCATAACCACCAACATAAGAGTTAAATTTTTTCGGTATTCCAAAGAAATTTAATTCATTACTGTCAGGACAATGCATGCATACATTTCCAATAGTTCTACCATCTGTACTTGTTTCAAAGTTTAAATACTTTTCTTTGTCGGCATTCAATGCTACAATTACCTTGTTATGTAAACACACTATATTAAAATGCTCCATCTTCACTTTTTTTTAAAGATATGACTTATGTGTTTATCGTTCCACTGCGTAAAAAATACTGATTTAATACATGCAATAGATTAGGTAGTGTCAATAACCGGTCATAGAATACCAGTGGGAAAGTCACATCGTGTCTCTGACCAATCACAGAGCGCATTTGTTAGAACTGTAAGCATATTTTGATATTTTAAGCTATGTACAAAAAGAAAAAAATAAATAAAATTGAAAAATTTTGAAGTTTTAAAAAAGTTTGAATTAAACACTTTTAGGATATCGAGTGTCTTTACTGAAAACTACTGCATTACAGAGTCTCTCAAATCCCGTAAAGCTATTTTAAAACGTATAAGAATTATTTCTTTAACAGAAATCCTAAATTTTGTTTTTAATGGGTATCAAGTTAAGAAAAACCACACGGAATCAGGCAACAGAGTCTCTCAAACCCCGTAAATTTATTTTAAAATATAAAAGAACTACTTATTTAAAAAAAAAAGTTAGTTTTTAATAAAAACTGAGTAAATAGAAACCCCAATGAATCAAGCAAAAGAATTTCTAAAACCTATGGAAGCTCTTTTAACATATTAAAGAACAATTTATTTAAAGAAAAAATTGCGTTTTTAATTTGTATGAAGTAAAGAAAACAACACGGACTCAGGCAACAGAGTCTCTCAAACCCCGTAAAGCTCTTTTAAAAGATACAATAACTACTTATTTAAAACAAAAATTTCGTTTTTAATGAGAACTAAGTAAAGAAAAACCACACGGAATCATGTAACAGAGTCTCTCAAACCCCTTAAAGCTATTTTAAAAGATACAATAACTACTTATTTAACAAAAAAATTTCGTTTTTAATGGGCACCAAGTAAAGAAAAACCACACGGACTCAGGCAACAGAATCTCTCAAACCCCTTAAAGCTCTTTTAACATATACAAAAACTACTTATTTAAAACAAAAATTTCTTTTTTAATGAGCACTAATTAAAGAAAAACCACACGGAATCAGGCAACAGAGTCTCTCAAACCCATTAAAGCTCTTTTAAAACATACAAAAATTACTTATTTAAAACAAAAACTTCGTTTTTAATGAACACTAAGTAAAGAAAAACCACACGGAATCAGGCAACTGAGTCTCTCAAACCCCTTAAAGCTCTTTTAAAAGATACAAAAACTACTTATTTAACACAGAATACATGCAAGCACATAACATGGGAATTCCTATACACGCAAGCAAATAACTGAGTTATTTTTACGTCACAATTTTCAACTTAAAACCATTCTAATTATAGCATTCCATTTCTCATACTTTAATTACTCGTTACGCTTTCTTAACCACCGGAAGTTTAACCTACGTAAATTAAGTTATAGACAATACTGGTTTAGAAAAACTGGAATAAAATAATTGATACAGTTTAAATTGCACGCTACCTTTGAATAGGCAATGTGATTATACCCACCTAACCAGATTATACCTACCAAACCAGATTATACCTACCAGAAACCTGTTTGGTACGGGGGCGTCGTAGAAATGGAACCTACTACTCTACTATCGACACTAATGGCATTAAGTTTAAACTTTTAGGGAACGCCTAGGAGGAGTTTCAATTAAATGAAAAACCTATGTGCATGCAGGTATAAAAAGGGCATATAAGCACTATAGGGCATGTAAGGACATAGGCAGCGATGCTTTATCATAGCTAGTAATATCATTGATATTTTAAAGGAGCTAATTTGATATAGAATTAAAAGTTTTAGTGCCCTCTTAAGAGTAAAAAATGATTGGAGGGCAATCAGCCCTCCTCTTTAGCTCACAATTTTCCAGACACTTCCAATCAAAATTTTAAGACAACCATTTTGTTCAGTATAGCTGAATGGTCTAGTAACTATATCGCTCGGGTTATTGGGTAGGTCAACCCCCCACAGTTATGTAATTTGCCCATTATGCTTAAAAACTAAATATTCCTTTAAAATTAAATCAAAACGCACTGTTTGTATTCTGGTTGCCAATAAGACATCTCATCAATATACCAAGAACGACTGAGGCTATTAAGTTCAAATTTTCGGGGCTACTTCTATTACTACGTCTACTCTTAAAATTTTACTAAATCAAAAGAGTGTAAGTGCATCCAGGCTGTGCAAGAGCATAAACATATTTTTTTGGAAATGGTGTTAACTTTTATTTATCAGATCAACTAGAGGATGTATATGACTAAATTAAGCAATTCTATTTGTGTCATGATTTTCAAAAGAGTTTAAGTTGTTAAAAATGCATTCATTTGAATTTTGTTCAGTAGAGTACAAATTATATTCTGGCTTTTAGAAAGCGTAGGGTTTTTGAACCCTACTCATATTAATTTCTGCTCGTTTTGAGTTTGAATTCGTTATTTACTTTAATTTCGGTTTGTTTGGGGTGTCGTTTATTTATTGATACTGATTTGTGGAAGTTGTAAGCTTAGATTATTTGATTCTATTTTTGTTCATTTTTGGTTTAATGAAGTTCTTTATTTTTTTTTTGAAAAACTTATTTTGTGTAGAAAGTTTTTATAATTAATATTTATAAAATGCCCTATCTTTTGAGGAAGAGATATATTTATTTTTTGGAAATTTATTCTCCAATATTCAATTTTAGAATTTTCCCCTTAAATAAAAAATTATGAAAGGAATTTTGTTCTGTGCAGCTTTGTTTTAATATGGAATGAAATCTTAAAATACTTGATTTGAATTCTGGATCCTATAAAAAAAAAAACTCCCCAGGCCATTCAGCGTGTCCTCAAGTGGCGATAGGGGAACACCCTACAGGTATATAGGGTACCTCGATAGGATACACGGACCAAGGGGGAACTTACCCCTGGAGGTCCATAATAGAAACTGGGGTACCCTCGCCCGGGTCCATAAATACAGGTGGAGGAGGAAGAAGGTCCCTCAAATATACACTCAAAAGGGCCCACCGACGTGTCCACACGTCCTATGAGTTGCAAATCTTCTCCCAGCAATGGGTTAAATTGCATGGTGACACAGAACACCATTGTGGGAGGATCTTCTATAGGAAGACAACTGCGGCAGGGCGTAAGATCCAGGTCTATGGAGAACGGCCTCTACAGAGGGCTGCCTCGACCCTTTCTGGGTACCTGTAAGACTGGGGACCTTGCAGTCAACTCTATTCCCACTTGAGGAGTGGCGCCCCTCGAGAAAATTATAGCCTAGTAAACGACACAGCATTCACACAGAATTCTGATTAATGGATAATTTTTCTGGTTTTGGTCTGTTTTGATGGGCGTTTTCGGGCTAAAAAACCTCTTCCTAGCTCTATCTAGTATGGATTGCCTCCCCGTAGTAGCATAATATTTGTAACCATGAATATATAGTAATTCGGAGGCAACAGGTTTCGGACTGTCTGTGCAGGATTTTGACTCTTGTTGATAGAAGAGCATTGCCAAGCGTTGAAAACCATGTTGTGACCAAGATGGGCCCAGGATTGCACAAAGCCTCCATTCATACTGGAGGTCCCAGGGACTTCTTGCTGTCCGGTTCTAAGACGACTCAAGTGATTTGGCGTAGACTTGAGAAGAGATACTGATCCCCGTCCTGCACTGGTATCCCGGATCATAGCTTTTCCTGGGGCCAATATAATTCCAATGATTTAAAGAACATGAAAATTAGAACTTGGAATGTTACGACCTTAAATAATGACAATCGTATCGACATTTTGACTGAAGAATTCAGACGATTCGAACTGTTCTTATTAGGAGTATCAGAAACTCATATCCGAGGGATAAGAAGCATGAAATTAGGTCATATATAATTTGTTTACTCAGGCAGGAAGGATGGGGCACAGAGACGGGGGGTAGGGCTCATGATGAATAAGTAAGCTGATAAGTCTTGTTTAGGCTGGGAAGGTATTAATAATAGAATACTAATTGCTCATTTTATGACTAAAAGGTTCAGGGTATCAGTTATAGTAGCATATGCCCCTGTTGAACCAACTGACGGAGACACTAGTGACTCTGATGAATTTTGCTTACAGTTACAGGAGCAAATAGACAGGGTCCCAGGTAGAAATATGGTGTTGTACTAGGAAATTTTAACGCCCAGGTCGGTAGAAATAGGGCTAAATGGTATCCTAGCCTTGGTAAATTTGGTGTAGGAAACGAAAACAGTAATGGCATCAGAATTTTGCAATTTTGTAGGTATAACAATCTAGTTATAAACAATACGGTGTTTGGTCATAAAATGGCCCATAAGTTGACATGGTATTCACGTGATGGTAAGACAGCAAACCTTATCGATTATGTTATAGTAAACTGAAGACTGGCAGGAACAATACAAAATACTAGGGTACATAGGTGTGCTGTTACTGATGCTAAAAGTAAAGATCACCATCTAGTAGTGTCTAGGGTTAGTTTAAAGCTGAAATTTCGGAAGGGTAATAACCTCACAGAAAGTTATGATGTTGGTAGACTTCAGGATGAGAAATTGAGAGAAACTTTCCAGGAACAATTGAATACTAAACTTGAGAGTTTAAAATTTGACAATGTGGAAGATGGTGGAACAATTTTAGAAAAACAATTTGTGAAGTTGCTGATGGTGTCTTAGGGAAAAAGTCAGGACTGCAGCTAGGAATGTTCGTTTAAAAGTTTATCTTTAATAGAGAGGAGAAGGGGCTTGTACAAGAATTATCTGAGTGATAGATCATATGAAAACAGAAGGAATGTAAAGAAAGTGGAGAAATCATTAAAATATGAACTAAGGAGGTGTGAAGTGGAGGCCATGGGTAAAATTGCCAAGGATCTGGAAGATGCAACTGGAGGGCATAATAGTAAAATATTGTACTGGCATGTTATTTTTCTAAGATTGGTGAATCAATAAGTGAGAATCCATACGATGAAAATAATGAAATTAATGAGACGTTTAGTGATGAAAGGGGAGTTGGATTGGAAATGTCTGCAGATGAAACGAACGTTGAAGAATTAAAACAGATAATAGGATTGGTAAAATCAAGTTCTCCAGGGAATGATGGAATTACTCTGAAAGTGTTCAAGCATGTTAGGGTATATTTGTTACCTTGTATGGTTTATTTGATTAGCCTTTCTTTGAAGAAAGGTAAATTTCCTACTCGACTGAAAGAGGCCAAAGTTATTCCGATTCACAAAATGGGTTCAAAAACTGATCCGTCTAATTGGAGGTGGATTTCAATATTGCCCCTATTTGCTAAGCTGTATGAAAAAGTGATGCATCGACGACTTTATAACCATCTGACTACTTACGGTTTTCTTAGTGATACCCAGTTTGGATTCAGGAAAAACCACTCTGCAATACATGCAGTCCAGCACCTAACAGATTTCATCAATTTTGCTCTCGAAAAAAGTGTACTGGTACTTTCAGTATTCATAAACTTTAGAAAGGCTTTTGACACGGTGGTTCATAAAATGTTATTAAATAGGCTAAGCCGTTTAGGGATCCAAGGGTTTATTTTGAAATGGTTTGAATCTTATCTTAACCAGTGTATTATTCGAGTCTCTATTAAAAATTCTATTTCAAAAACTTGTATCGTTAATTCTGGTGTGTCTCAGGGTTCCATGTTTGGCCCACTTCATTATCTAATCTACGTTGATACCATGTGTTCTTATATATTAGATGCACTGATAACGTCTTTTGCTGATGACTTGGTGTTTACGATTACAGCTGCTTGTCTGAACCAGTTAATTGAGAAGACAAATAAGGCCCTCACTGAATTGATAAGTTTTACAAATTCTAGTTATTTGGTAGTGAATATTTCAAAAACAAATTTCGTGACATTTTGTAGAAATGGAGTTTCATGTGTTTTAGATAATAAAATTATTTTTAACGGTGAATTTTTAAAGCATGTAAATAGTTTTAAATATTTGGACCTTAGTCTTGATTTTAATTTAAGTTGGAAATCACATTGTGATCTTGTGGCAGTTAAGATTTCAAGAGGGTTGGGTGTGATAAGACTGAAAAATCAACTACCGTCAAATGTTTTACTTTTACTTTATCATTCTATTGTTAGCCCTTATTTATCATATGGTTGCATGCTATGGACTAGTAGTTTTATTTCAAGTTTTAGAAAGGTCCAAATTTTACAGAATAAAATAGTTCGTATTTTAGGTAATTATATTCAGTTTGAAAATAGCACGTTGAATTGCTTTAAAAGTTTGAACATTTTAAATATTTATCAGTTACAGGATTACCAGTTAGCAATTTTTATTTATCAATGTTTGAATAAGTGTTCACCGGAGGTATTTTGGGAAATTTTTAAAGCTAACTAATCTTATCACTGTTATGAGACTAGAAATGCGAATGACCTTGCATCGGAGCTCCGGAATACTCAACGTGCTGCGTTTCTGCCTCGTTTTGCGGGACTGGGGGTGTGGAATTCCCTCCCGGATGTTATTAGACATGCTGATAATGTAAGCCAACTCAAGAGTAGATTGAAGCGTTACCTTTTGGGTTATAATCTGAATGATTAGAATTTTGAATTTGATCAGTGTTAGGTATGAAAATTGGTTGGACAGACAATGGTTGCATTTTCCCGAAATTACCCAGCAAAAGCGCAAGGAGTCGGCTATATAGCCTATCTGACGCTTATTGATTTTGTAATTTTTGATATAGTTAGATGTATCTCTTTTTTTTTTTTTTTTTTTTTCTTTTTTTTTTGAGTGTATGTTTTAAGGATGATATGTGATATTTCTCACTTGCGATTTCTAGAGTGTAATCCTTTTAGAGTAGGATATGTTCTTTATGTTGATTCAGTTCAAGTGCTGATTTTTCCCCGTAAAGAGATAGTTTTTATGTGGATGTAGAGCTTTATAATAATGGATTTGCAGCCATCGTAAACAAACCTTCGGGTTTTTGTAGATGGCCGCTGTAAATTTGTTTGTATTTTTTATGTTAAATAAATTAATTTGAAATTAAATTTGAAAAATAATTTGAAATTTTTTTTTGAAATTAATAAATTGAGAGGGAGCAATCAATCCTGACTAGTCCCAGTTAAAGATAGGAACGGGGCCATGACTAAGGAGACGGAAAGAGTTAAAGAGAGATGGGCGGAACATTTTGAGAATGTGCTAAACCGAGATAGTTGCAGGAAAGAATATAGAGGAAAATTAAAAAGCTTGTGATACCTTGGATGTGAAGGAAAATTTGTTTCGTGAGAAAGAATTAGAAACAGAACTAAAAGGATTAAAAAATAATAAGGCTCCAGGTGCTGATAGTGTGGTCAATGAGTTTCTTAAATAAGGTGGCTCTGAGGTTAGAAATAAGTTACTGAATATTATGAATATGGTTTTTGAAAAAGGGGAAGTACGGTACCTAACGATTTTAGGAAAACCTTAACTAAACCACTTTATAAGAAAGGTGATAAAAGTGAATGTGGTAATTATCGAGGCATTAGTCTGGTCTCTGTAGGAAGAAAATTACTTAGTAATATGATACTTTTTAGACTGAGTGACGCCGTAGACAAAGTTTTAAGAGATGAACAGCGCGGTTTTAGAAAAGGTAGAGGATGTTTCGACCAAATTTTCACCTTTAGGTTAATAATTGAGAAGTGCCTGAGTTGTCAAACACCTTTGGTCCTTAGTTTTATAGATTATGAGCAAGCGTTCATTTCTGTTGATAGAAAAGCTTTAGCATATGTCTTACCCTTGTATAGCATACCAGACAAATACATTAAAGTGGTTAGTGCTATGTACGAGAATAACACTGCTGCAGTTAAGGTAGAAAATGAGGTTAGCAATTGGTTTTGAATTAAATCAGTAGTTATGCAGGGTTGTATTCTATCCCCCTTTATATGGGTCATTTCGATGGACTTTGTCTTAAGGAGCACAGGAAAGGCCATGGGAGACCATGGAATCAAATGGGGAGGAAACTCTCCTAGACTTAGATTTTACTGATGATTTAAGCATCCTAAATGAAAGTGTGAGCAAAATAAATAAACTTTGAGGTTTTGCGAGTTCAGGGTGCTAGAATTAATATGAAAATGAATGTTAAGAAGACTAAATCGCTAAGGCTAGCAATAAGTGAAGATGAAAAGATGAAGTTGGGCATCGATAAGATTGATCAGGTGGGCAACTTCACTTATCTTGGTAGTATTATTAGTAAAGACGGTGGGAGCAGTGAAGATTTTAAAAGTAGAATAGCCAAGGTTCGGGGTGTTTTTTACAGCTAAAAAAAGTTTGGAAGAATTGGAAGATAAGCCTGCAGACCCCGATTAGAATATTGGAAGGTGGAATGATTACAGTGGTCAAATATGGCTCTGAAGCATGAGCGCTCCGAAAAGCAGATGAAGAGTTACTAGATGTTTTCCAGAGAAATTGCCTGGATTGCCGGAATTGCCGGATTGTTTTGGGTAACTGGTTGACTGACCGTATTTCAAACAGTAGGCTGAACGAAAAATGTGGTCGAATCCCATATTCTAGGGCTATAATGAAAGAAAGGCTAAGATGGCTAGGGCACGTTCTACAGATGAAGGATGACAGATTGCCGAAAATTGTCCTTTTCGGCCAACCGTCTAGGGCTAAATGGAAAGCAGGTTGTCCTCGGCTGGGATGGGAGGATGTCATAAAGAAAGATTTATAGGAAATGGGAACTTCCTGGGAGGGTTTAAACAGGGAGGCTTGAGTAGATTAGGATGGAGGAATAGCACTCCTACATACCCTAATATCTTCTATCGATCCTGCCAGTCTTTGGTTTAAAATAACATAGTCAATTACTTGCAGATTGATCAAAGGAACAATTCCCAGCTTGTTGACAATTCGGTTAAAGATAAGATTATCTTACATCTTTAAACGGGCAAGAATTTTGTATGTGTATATATTTCCCCTCGAAAACGGTATTACATTTTTGTCTGAAAATGTGCATACTACCATTTGCTGGTGTGAGAGAAAACAGTTTAAATAGGTAAAAAATTTGGTAAAATTCGTTTACCCCTCCAGCAATCTCAATATATTTCTTTAATTCGCCTGCTTACTGAAATTAGAGACTCAGCACCCGGAAAAAACTGTCGATCTGAAGATTGACAGTTAGACAAGGGGGAGTGAAAATCAATCACATCAATAATGCTTTTAATGTTCCGATCTAGGTTAATTTTATATTTTATTTGATGTCCTATTTGTATAAAATTGTCCTACTTGTACAAAATTACTTAATCAATTAGCCGCCATGCAGGTCTTGGCCGCCTGCATCTTAGCAAGATATACAACTGAAAATATGTTATGTTAGAATGGGTTTTCGGTGAAGTATTTTTTTTTCTTTGTATACTTAGGGGCACTGATTCACGAACTGACTAGGCAATAAAAATAATAAAACGAATATTAAACAACTAAGCCTAGAAAAATTACACAAAAGGTTTCTTCTTGTATGAATCAGGGTCTGGGGGGATTGCATTCCCTGGAGACGGGGGAGTACACCAGACACCGTTTTTGTGTCTAAAATTGACTTCACCGAGCGACGCTCGGTCACCTGGTATATTGAGTAAAACTATAAACAATGAAAAAAGCTCAAACTATTACCGAAGAATCTTGGTTTAAACGTTAAGAGAACAGCACCACATGAAATCACCTTAATTAAAATAAATTATAATTAATTAATTAACCAGTCATTAATTAATCTAAGTCACAAGTCACAGCAACTGTTTCATAAGGTGCTGGTGCGCCCCAGAACTTTTAATGGAAGTCTGTAAAAATTTTAAATGCTTAGATTCTACATGAAAATGAACTACTTTTTTCCTTGATTTTTTTTTTACTTAAGTTCCATGCTTTGAGTTCATTCACTATAAAAGCCATATCCTAAAAACAATCTGACCCATACCTTAAGTTCTTTTACTTTTTTCCCTGAGTTTTTTTCACCATTTTCATCAGATTTTGCTTTCTTTGCCGGTGGCTTTGTTGAAAATCGCGATGTCAAACTTTCAATTACATCAGGAGATACTAACTTGTCTTCTTCAAGCTTTGTCCAGAAGGATTTTTCAGATAATTTCTGCGGTGCGATCTAGAAAAATCAATAAAACCCCATTTTAGTAAATGATTTTCCATGGACAATTGATTGATCTAAAAATTTATGCTAGATCTTATTCAATTTGACTGGTCTTCAGCAAGTTATCTGTTCATATTATAAAATATATATATATATATATATATATATATATATATATATATATATATATATATATATATATATATATATATATATATATATATATATATATATATATATATATATATATATATATATAAAGAAAGACGGAGAATAAAAAACTAAACACGAAGAAACACTGAGCACCTAAAACTATACCAAAAATCACTGTAATAGCATCGAAGATCAAGGATGTATATAATATGTAATATATGTATATAATTTATAAACTTATATTATATTACAATAGATTATATATTTTACAATTCATAATATTAAATAATATTTTTATATTATAAAACAAACTTCTTTCGTGACACCTCCTTAAACAACAACCTTATAGAACACATCACAATCCTATAAATTATCTCTGCTCATACAAACATACACCTATAAATAGATAAGAGACAAGGGAACTATAAATATTATTAATAATAAAATTTAGGAACTTGAACTTTTATTATTAACATTATTTTTCCACTTTTTATTCGCTACCGTTTTTCGCTACCGTAAAAGCGATCAACGCTTTTACGTTTTCTGCTTCCACCAAAATTAACTCGACCTACCGAAATTCTGACTCTGAAATTGGCACATTCGGCATTCTTTTGCTTAGAGATCAAGTTATAGAACCTTTCAAACTGAGTCACAACTCACAAGATGTTCTTAGTTTTAGATGAGACTCGTCCATACCTTCTAGTTCTTCCACGTCAGGTGATTATCTCAAATCAGTGGTCATGCATCTCAAGAATTCAAAGACCTTATATATATCAGATGATTCGAGTAGAATTAGTCCTACACGGTAAAGGTGCAGAATTGGGCCTCTTCAGAAGGAGACATGTTAGAGCAAAAAGAGACACATTTTAAGGTTGCTAATTTTATATTTTAAATTTCTTATTTTTTATATTTTTGTATTTACTGTTTTTATATTTTTAATTTTTATGTTTTTATATTTTTTATATTTATTATTTTTATATCTACATTACATTTTTTAGGCTGCTAATTTTATGCTTCTTTCCATGGTCTGTTTTAAATTTTTTTTTAAATTCATCTTCATTCCCCCTCTAATGGTCTCATACAGCCTTAGGCTGTTTAGAAAAAAAGGAACGTAATAATTGATGGAAACTGATTCAAAATCAGATAAAAATGAGAAAAAAAAGGAAATATGAGTCATCGATACTTGCTGTATATTATAATGTAAGAATATAATCATATTTTGTTAGTTTCATTACATAGGGATATATGAGACCAAAGAGGGAGGTTGGGGATAGATAATCGGGAACTTGAACCAAACCATGGAAAAAAGCATAAATTAGCAATCCAAATAGGTGTTTCTTTTTTTTAGCATATCTTCTGAAGGGGCCCAATTGTGGACCTTTACCGCACAATATGTGTTATAGCAATGCCCTGAGTTATAATCAGTAGCATAGTTTCGTCAAAATCCTAGGGAGGGGGGCAAAGTTGAAGCTGATTTTCCTATATCAAGTGAAAATGACAATGAAAACTGAAAAATGGACCGTATAGTACCATAAAGGCAAAGATATGCTAAAGAAAACTAACCTATTTCTGTGAATGCTTGAATTGTGCAAGGTTATCTTAGTTTTGACAATATATTTGAAGAAACTAAATTCAGTTGAGGGGGGGAACTAGGGTCGGGGGGAGGTAGCTGCCTCCCCTACCCCGTAGCAAATTACAACCCGGTTACAATCGTCATACAAAACAGAAACTGAAACTCTAAAGGCAAAACTTCGTTAGCAGTATATCGTCGGTATCAAATTGAAGGTCTCATCTGACATTTTCAAACTTATGAGATAATTGCCAAAATAACTACTAAGCCTATTCTCAAAGAGAGGATCAGTGGTAAATTAGGAAGCTTAAAGTGCCATTGAACCTTTACCCTGTTGCTACTTCTTTTGGGAACAGCTTAGCTAGCGATTTTTGGGAATTATCACAGAAACCAAGTTGGAATCTAAGGAGATTGAAAGATCATTCTGATTTTAAGAGGGCTTTTAAAGAAATTCATTTTAAGAAATATTATCTTTTTACAAAGGTAGAAATGAGGAAAATGGGAAAGAGAGAGAGACGGGTAGGAAAACGGAAAAAATTTTGCACTTGGGAATATATGACCGAGTTTAGGTGAATTTGATGTCATTTGTTACATTTAAATAAGTGCTTATTTCATGTCACCAGAAGTGTTGTATTAGAGGAGTCGTTTAAATCCTCTGTATACCGTTGGAATCTTTGAACTAATTTAGAAGCAAAATTTTTTTTTTCGGATTATAGTAATGTTATTAAAAAAAGCAACAATATATATATATATATATATATATATATATATATATATATATATATATATATATATATATATATATATATATATAAAGGCTACCTTTTTACTTACTTTTGCATTTTTAACAAAACTTGGAGCCTTTGTAATACAGGCGCCCCATTTTCAGTAATCTACACCGCTCATAATTATGTTAAAGGTACACAGACACGTACATAAGAGGAGTTCTGGCCTTCATGCCTGAAATCTAATGATTCATGTAATTAGATGAAACGGTTTTTTTTATTTAACCCCCCTCCCCCTAAAAAATGAAAAAAAGAAGAAAGAAGGATAAGTGTAGAATGACAACTATTCGCTAACTCGCAAATGTTGGTTAAATGAATGAAACCTTCCGGAATTGATCCAAAACCCAAATTAGGACCCAAGATCTTGTCTATGTGATCATAAATATAGCCCATACCTTCCTATAAGGACTGAAAGTCTTGGAAAGCCACATACCAATCTGACTTTTATAATCGAAAAAAGAAGCACGGGCTAGAGTCTCCCTCTCCTAAACTGCATGCCTGTCGAGATGTATATATACAATAGAGACAAATTCGTAAACATGTAAAAAAAACACATCATATGAGAATCATAGAACATACCAAAGAAAAATAATATTTGGTGAATTGGCAATTTGGGGGATTACCTTTTTATTTACCCCCCCCCAGAAATTTTTTTATATATATGTATACATATATATATATATATATATATATATATATATATATATATATATATATATATATATATATATATATATATATATATATATATATATATATATATATATATATATATATATACGTGCCTTTGGGGAGAGGTACAAAGGTAAAAATATTGTGAATAACCAAAATATTGCATGTATTAAAGGCAATCACATTGCTTTTAGCTTGAATCATCCTGGAATATTCCAAGCAATCCTTCGATTTGTCTCTTCAATAATTTTACCTAATTAAAACCCATATCCTTGACGGTCATTATAGCATGCTAATGTATTAGGAAATGGAATTCTTAGATAGACTAAAAGGAAATACGTCAATCATGAACGGGGGCGGTAAAAAAGGGAAATGGAATAGGATAAGCTAGAAAATTTATAGGTCGTATTAAATTAATCTGATATCTAAAGAAGAAGATCAAATTTGCAGAAGGACTCGATATTCTTGCTTAAATTATCATTTTTTAGATAACACTCCATTCCCAATTAAAAACAAACGAACAAAAAAATAGATAGAGGAATTTGGAAGTTTAACATCAATATATGGAGATATTGAAATGTCAATTAAGCCATGTATGTTTTTTCTGGCTGAGCGCCAACTTTTCTAAGGCAGCAACGTCTATATCAAGGGGATAGTGAGCTAAAACTGTTTTGATTTTTCCACACGCATCTAGACAGGAATATATTTTGGAGAAGGTAAGCAGCCGGATTAATAAAAAAAACAATTAAAAAACAAGGAAACATGGGTATAATAAAAAAATAGAGATAACTGGGCGATTCACGGGCAAATCACCCCTTCCCTACTAAGCACGTTTTCATTTTCTATACTTTCGTATCTAAATTTGGAATAACCTACACTAAAGCATATAATATAACTCAAAGAAAGAAATCTAAAAAAAAACTAAATAAAAAAACGTGCTTTCATAACAAACTTCCAAGGAAAATACATATTTTTATTGAGGGCTGAAACCTCTATCACGAGGTTCTCAGACATGACAAATTCAACAGCACGTTTTTCATCAAGAGAGCAGTTATACTGACCAGGTTTCATTTCGTAGAATTATACAAAGAAGATAATTCTAAGATAATTTTAACAATTACTTCTTCTATCATTAACTTATGGCATGTAACTCAAGACCGAATGTATATTACTTATTTTCAATAAACATAAAGCACAAATTCTTTCGGAGACATAAATTATCCTCAAAATATCATTTTTTAAAGATTCGGTTAGAATAGCAGAAATTACATTTTGTTAAATATTCCCTAGAAAGGTACTTAAGTATTTTACGAGAAACACTTGAGAAGCGAAGTTTGGTTAATGCTAATGAAATAAAACAAAATTATGATGAAAATATAATAGTTTAGAAACAAGTTTTGGCTATTTTTTTACATTAGGGGTGGAAGGGGGGGGGGGGAAGGTAAATCATAGCATATACTAAATACGTAGCCTAAACAAACCTAACCAAAACACCAACTAAATAGTTAAATAAAATATTGCTACAATGTATTTTCCAACCGAGCCGAAGCTAATTGTCTGGTATAAAGAAGTTGCTTGACCAGTTTCTTGCCTTATTTTCTCGTCATTCACGATCCAAATTCTCGAGTGCTTCTCGTATAATACAAAAGTACCGACAATTTTTTTTATTAATATATCTTATCTGTCAATCTATCTATTCTATATGTTTTTTTTCTTGTATCACAGTAAGTAATTGGCTATCGTTCTTTGAAATTGTGATCCTCATATGTTCCCCCTAATTTACAGGCCAATGAGCTTTTGGGGGGATTAGCAGTGCATTGATTTTGAATAAATTCTATCTTAAAAATACAATAACAGAATAAGATAAAGAGCAGGAAGTTCACCATTTATAGGGCCCTTAAATCACATTTCATTGTCCAGAAAAGAGAAGTATCCACAGAAGATACGTAACAGTGATAAGTCAAGTGTGGATTATTAGAATAAGCATATTTCACGTAGAGGTTCAATTATTGTTGCTTAAAGATATAGACATAACAAATTAAAAAAAAATGTTAGAAGATCATTAACTAAATATTATTAAAAAGATAAAAAAATTGTTGATTATTAAAGATGAAAAAAAATTTGATTCAAAAAATAAAATGAAACACTATAAAAAAAAGATTTTTTGTAAACCCCATTGGCATAACAAAAACAAAATTAAAGAAATGAAGATTTAGAATGGTGTTCTTTCAAGGCCAACAAAAATACTGCATGAACTAATTTTTTTTTCCTTCAAACTTTCTCTTATAACGCTGTAAAAGGGAGGCGGCTGTCCTCCCGAAATATACGTTTTATTCATCCAGTATTTTTCTTGGCCTTAACGAATCCTATATACTTCATTTTTTTACGTATATTTTTTTTTATTTTACGTATATAATAATATATTTTTATTACAGTTCGTTACCACGAACTGTTTGATTAGAAATTTTTATTTAATGTTTTAACTAAAAGTTTTAGGTTGATTAATTTTTTTCAATTGATAGATTTAAAAAACTAAATCCGGTCTCCATTATTTGTGCATAAGCCTTCTAATGAGTAAAATTCTTATTACTCTTATTGCAGTTAAAATGGAGCTTACAGTGTACAAAATGAACCCCAACTTTTCCGAATGCAGAGGCTCTACTTTACGCCTATAACTGTACATGAAATAATTCACTAGTATCAGTTGTAAATCCTATATTCCATTATAACAAAGGGCAGTTCAAGGGGATTGAATATAAACACAAAATAACAAAAAAAAGTTGTGGAAGCCGTTTATGTTGATACGTGACCAAAATCCAGCAACAGAATGCATAAAAGTCAAAACACATTCGGTATTATTTCTCGTATTTCAGTCATACAAACGCTGAATTTATGATAATATTTCTTTATTGTCTTTCTCCCCATTTGGATTGCAATATATAACTATATTGCATACCTTAATCGAAAGTAAAATGTTCCAGTTTATTCTTGCAACGATAACAAAAAATAGGCTAAATCACTACTTCCATAACAAAAGGAATTGTTTTTTAACTGGCCACATAAAAGTATTCCAACTAAACATCAAACCAAGATAAAAATAAAACCTTTCCCCAGTAACTAATTAGGTATCTTCTATGAAATAAGTAAAAAAAAGCCATTTAGCGAAATAAATTTGAATTTACAGAAAAACAGATTTCAACTGAAATCTTAAAAAACTATAAAAACAACAACAAACACTCAAGCGCTGCAAAAACTTGCAACAAAAATCATGCTATGATTTTGACACTGCAAGCCCGCCTAGCAATAATCATTTGAGCCTTAAAAACATGGGATAATATTTTGATACACTTTATAATAAAAATTTCAATTCGGGGAAAAAAAAATAAGAAACCAAAATGAGGGTGATTTTTAGCCAGTGAAAAAAAGCAACGAAAAGGAAGATATTTTTGCAAAAACCTCCGCCAAAGCCTCCTCAGTGCCCAAAAAGGGGGGAGGGATTATATAAATAAAACAAAAATCAATCTTTTGAAAAAAAAACATACAAAACAGAGAAATGAATTTGTCAATGTGTGAAATGTGTCAATAAACATATTCTATTGTCGAAAACCTTCCTTTTCCAGACACTCATGCTTGAAATGCTGTGCGGAGTGAATAACCTCAGACTAATCGATACAATTACACTGTAACTTCAAAAAAATTCAAATAATTTTCAATGAAAACGTACAACTATTCAGTTACTACTTTTTTTTATCATTGCCTGGCTGAAAAATATCCATCTACTTTTCTTTTACCTTGTATATACGCTAGAAGACCACAAAACTATATCAAACTAGTTAGTCTTATTCAACCAATTTTCCACCGCTACCCCAGCCTGGGGCTGCTGCTTCTTCACTAACGAGTAGCCATGCTACAGTGATTGTTTCAAACCTTCCCCAAACAGTTTGCAACCCCAAAAGTCGAATGGAATTCTTAGACCAATTGTCAGGTCACGGGTCAGTTTCCAGTGTCCGCCCAAGAGGTGACAAGTTGTATGTCAACATCGAGAAATCTGTTATTTCAGATTTCTGCAATTCGATTAGTGCAGCCGCACCGGGTGCTACCACTAAAACTGTGCTTAAGTGTCACCTTGGGATTGCTAGAGGTATCCCTGAGGATTTTGACATTGCTGGACTAAATTCGTACCCTGATGTGACTGAAGCCACTCGTTTCGGCACTTCTCAAACGATCAAGCTAGAGTTTTCGGATACATTCGCAAAAAGCAATGCCATCAAGAACGGCCAGAAAATAGGTTACGAAATATTGCCTGTGTACGATTTCATCAGTGTGCCCCGTTGCTGCTTCAAATGCCGATCCCCAGATCAGATGATAAAGGACTGTACCAGTCCTATTGATAAATGTGCTCGTTGTTCCAGAAATCATACTGCCTCTAAGGAAACGCCTTGCCGAAATAGCCCCAAAATGTGCAAACTGCAAGGGTGATCATACATCCTTTAGTTTGAAATGTCCAGTGCTCAAGTCTCACGTTTCGAGTAGTGCCCAGAAATGACGCAGTCTCTTCCAGCTGTCTCGTATAACATAAATGGTACAAGAAGAAAAGATCATGTTATTGACAGACGAACGTGCATGTAATTATGACATTTATATATTATAGTCGGCTAATACAAACCTGCTAAAAAGAAGTGCTAATCATGTCGCTTTCGTATCGGCGGAACAAACTACTTTTGGACGACCGTCGGGTGGGCTTGCATGTATTTTGAACCGAAATAGTGTCGCTTGCTACTCGCCTGTGCCTCTTCACAGTGATCCTGACATTTGGCTGTGCGGATTAACGTTTTAGTGATCATAAATGTTTACTTGCCATGTGAAAGAAAATCGGTTCAGTCTCTTAACAGATTCGCTAAGACTTGCAGTGTATTACAGAGACTTTTGGAATCCGTCTCAAATCAAGGTTATCGTTTTTTGATCGTGGGGGACCTTAACGCTGACCTGCTGTCATCGAATATTCGCTCGGATTTGATATTTGATTTGCTGCCGCAATTTAAGCTGGTTGAACAAACGTGTATATATTCTTATCTTCATAATTCCGGCAGTCAAAGTAATATTGATCATGTTGTCTGTTCTCCGGGCCTACCCGTTTCTACCGTAACCGTTCATGAAGATCATTGCGATTTAGATCATCTACCAATTTCGTTTGTTTTTCAACTACCGATTTGTACTAATCGTAATGCTTTAAATGCATGGCGAAAATGAGTTTTCCGTCGAAATTGGAATAAGATAAATCTATCGCTTTATATTTCTACGCTAGCTATGCTACTTGCTACGATTCAAGTTCCTTTCCACCTTCTACAGCTTAGCTGTAAGTCCTCAAATGATAATAAACGTTAAATGATTATTATCTAAAATTAGTATGTTGTCCAAAAACAGCTGAGATGTCCGCTGTACCACTGGAGCCAGTCAGGCGAAAAACGCGCAAACCGGAGTGGTCGTGGGATCCTGAATTGAAATCAATTAAAAATAAAGCAAAGTTTTGGTTGCGTATTTGGGTTTCTTGTGGTCGTCCGTCTGAAGGGGTTATTCATCAAATAAAGCAAAAGACAAAATTAGAATATGAGAAATACCTTCGCTCCACTAAATCAAAAATTTCGAATTTCCCATTAAGTAAATCTGATTGGCAAAAGGTAAATAATTCTGAAAAACTTAATAATTCTTTTGCTACAAGCCCGATTAGTGCCGGTGCGTGGCATAGCTTTTATAGTAAAATTTTTAGTTCAGTAACTTATCACGTCCATTCGGTTTTTTCGAAACTTCTTATTGCCGCACTTCCCGTATCGCTGAGCCAAACTCAGATTTTGTCTGTCAAGCTCTCTGTGGTTCAGCAGGCACTCGATTGCGATGGCATTTCTGCCAACCATTTAAAAGTTGATTGCCCACTTCTTTTTCGACACCCGCAGTTGCTTTTCCAAATGCGGTTGTGTGTGTCTGCGGTACCGGATAGCTTTTTATGCGGGTATGTAACATCAATTCTTAAAAGAGGGAAACCTCCAAGCGATTGCACGTCGTACTGGCCGATAAATGTGTCATGCAATCTCAGTAAAGTTTTTGAATATATTCCTCTTCCGTCGATATTGAGTACACATTTTGGCGATAATCAGCTTGGATTTTCACCTGGGGTAGGCTGCCAGCAAGCACATCGAGTTCTAATTAATCTTCTTACTGACGCGACTAAAAAGGGATATGAACTCCCATCTTTGCGCCTTGGACCTTTCCAAGGCTTTTGATAGCGTCGTCCACCCACAAACTCTGTTCTCCCTTTTTAGTCACGGCATTAATCTTTCTCTTGTTTCTCTCCTTCGTTGCTGGTATGCTAATTCTTTTCTGCGAATAAAAACTGAAGGGGTTATTTCTGATTCTAAAATTTCGGTTCGGCGTGGTGTCAGACAAGGTGCAGTCCTTTCCCCTTCTATTTTTAAACTCTTGCATTTCTACTGTTTCGTTTTCTATCCCAACCACTTGTATTTTTCAGGCGGTTAATCTTTCTTACATAGCGTATGCTGATGATATACTTCTAATTAGTAGGACTAGAAAATGCCTTTCTGTTTCCGTTTCTACAGTTGCAACAAACCTTAGTAAAATTGGTCTAGTACTGAATTTCTCTAAATGCGAATATCTTTCGTTTAACAGTAATTGTAACTCGCCTTTAGATCGCGCTTCTATTTCTGTCCCATGCGTCTATTCTTTTCGGTGGTTGGGCATTAACACTGCTAAAAATCTTATATCTCTCCGAGACCAAGCCGTCGCGAATTGTAAGAAAAAGATCCAAGTATCTTACTCCAAAATTGTTGCCAATCTGGGGAAATACAGTAGGAAGACCATTGCTAAATTGTACCCTGTTTTTACTGATCATTCATTTTTGTTCCTTTCTGGCGTTTATCCCATTCTTGGGCGAAAAGATACTCGGTCAATACGTTCTTATTATTTTCGGTTTTCGCGTTTTCTTCTGTATTTGCCCCCCGTGGTACTGGAACCGTAACCTTGTCTCCGTTTTTGGGCTTCCGGATATAATTGAAAAGCTAGTTGGGCTTGGTGACAAACTCCCATAGACAGTGAAGGCACTCCCAGCTCATCATGGGTTTGTCCGCCTCCTTCATTAATTTAGTGCTTTTACTGTGTATTTAGTGTTTTAGTGTATTACTATGTATTTAGTCGCTTTGTATACATTTTTTGTTTTTTCTTACTCCGCTTTTGTTACTTTGTTTTGATTGTTTTCGCTTTTATTTTTTATACTCCGTTTTTGTTACTTTAGCGGGTTAAAAATAAATTATTATTATTATTATTATTATTGGCTAGACAACATAATGACAGACAGCACTGAAGCAAAACTGACGAATGATTTTCAGCCGGTAAAGGCGCTTTTTCAAGGAAAAAAAAAAATCTGCAGCAACCTCCGCTCCCTCGTCTTCAGTCCAATGAAAACCTACAATCAATTGCACCTCACAACAAAATCAAGAGTAAGAGTTAGATGATCTTTAAAAAAAGAAAGAAAAAGAAGCCATCTCTGCACTATACCTACATCTTATACCGTATATATATATATATATATATATATATATAATATATATATATATATATATATATATATATATATATATATATATATATATATATAAATCTAAAACTGAAACAAGGTCTATATAATTTTGTTTTCGAATAAATAAAATCGACGCGGCAGCTCTGCTCATACGGCTTCAATCTTCGGACTCGAGTTAAAAAATTGTTCCGATTTAATATGAATAATCTATTATATCATAACAATAATATAATCGTAGATAATATAATTATAATTTATAATAATAATGTATAATATAATAAATAATATTGTTACGCCATGTCAAACACCTTTAATTTTCGGGCTCGAGTTAAAAAATTTTCCTCAATTTATTGTAAATAATTTATTACATGATAATAATAACTTAATAATATATAATATAATTATAATTTATAGTAAGAATTTAAAATATAATAAATAATATCGGCACGGTAACTCTGCTCAAACTCCTTCAATATTCGGACTCGAGTTTAAAACTTTTCCTCGATTTATAATAAATATTACATGATACATGATTTATTACATAATAATAATAAATTAATAATATATAGCATAATTGTAATTTATAGTATGAATTTATAATACAAGAAATAATATCGGCACGGTAACTCTGCTCACACAACTTCAATCTTCGGACTCGAGTTAAAAACTTTTCCTCAATTTATTATAAATAATTTATTAAACTTTTCGAAAAAGAAGGCAATTAGAACTTCCTGTACAAGTAAACAGATATTGGTGTATTTCATTTTAAAATTGCTATAGCACTTATCCAGCAAAATCTCTCAAATGAAAAAAAAAATAAGTTAAGCTTGAACTTTGAGAAACTAATGCGAGAATTAAAAGTTAGAATGATATATTACCAAATCGTGCCCAGAATTGAATCAAGAAATGTTTCCTAATTAAGGAAAATTTTGCAATAAAATCCAAAGAGTGAAACAAATGTCAGAACAAGATTTAAAAGAAATTGAAAAGAATTACGGTTTGGAATAACAATGGAACAGGCGAATTTCTACTAAAAAATACAACACAAAAAATGCTGTAGGTTCATTTGACTTCAGAATTAAATACAAGCTCAAAATGGACAGAGAATAAAAAAAGAAGAAATAAGCTAGGCAATTTATTGCCCATGTGATCAAGTCATCGAGCAGAGACATGCTTGACTATACAAACTGGAGGTTGGTACCTGTTAGATTGACGAACCTGTCTGAGGGGCCTGAACATGGAAAGTATTCCAAGATTAATGTATTGTACCCAACGGATCCTATTCAAAGTATTGTATAAAGTAAAGTATTCAACAATTAAAGTTGAAAGTATTCAACAAAAGACCAATAACCTTTAAACTATACCTAAAAACACAAGGTCCACAGAATAAAGAATATTCATTTTTATTTTATTTTTTAGTAAAAAAACATTATTCAATAGAAACACTGAAATAGTTTTGATTCTGAATATTTCTTTTTGATAGCAAAATCACGTAATGACATGGTGGTAGTAATGGTAATTAGGTAACTCCCAGGTATATGGACGACAAGCTCCTACGACACCAAAGTAATATTCAGAGAAATCACTGCTCCATAGGATGAAGGAGGGCCAGTAACATTAAAACTGTACCTAAAAACACGGGGTGCAAAGGGTAAAGAAGAATCATTTTCTGTAAAGACGGTTACCATCATCTATACCATGGATGAATATGAGGTAGGGTGCAAAAATCCAACATTTTACTGGGGGGGGAGGGTCTAAAATTTCAAGAGCACACATTTTCAGGCCAACAACTTTGAAATTATTCCTACTTCTTTATTTTTACAGACAAATGATCCTTCTTTACCTTTTGCCCACCTGCGCTTGTAGTTACAGTTTTAACGTTACTGGCCCTTCTTCATCTTATGGATCACCGTTTTCTGTGGATATTACTTCGGTGTCGTTAGAGCCAATCGTCCATATAGCTGGAAGTTACCTAATTATCATTCCTACCACCATACCATTACATGATTTTTAATATGAAAAATTAATTTTCAACTAGTTTAGTGGTTGTGTATAAAATGCTTTTCTATTAAGGTCGTTCTATTAAAAAAAAAAAAAAAAAAAAAAAAAAAAAAAAAAAAAAAAACTCACACCTGAAAGCTTCAATTTAATACCGTAGTCAGTTCCTAAACTATAGCTGACACGTCCTTTGGCAACCTACATGCAGAAAATGTGTTTTGATTTAGTTCAACATCGTCTCAACATTCCCTGAAATTTTCAACTTAATACCCTTAGCTTTAGTAGTACTACTAAAGCTTGTAGCCAACTTGTACATCCTGCATACACACACATCCTGCATACACACAATTTCTTTTGATTCAGATAAACTTCCCCCTCAAAATTCCCTGAAGTTTTCACCTTCATACCCTAAGCCTTAGGGGTAGTCATAGTCACAGTAGTAGTAGCGGGAGCAGTATTAGTGGTAGCAACAGTAGTAGCAGTAGTACTAGTAGCAGCAGTAGCATGCATATATTGCCTTTTGGTCAGTTAAACGTCACTCTCATCATGCCCTAGAAGTTTCAACTTAATACTCTAAGCTGTTGGATAGATAGATAAATTGTATTTCATACCAATATAAACAACACAAATAATTAAATAAAGCCAACAGGGAGCTAAACTCGCAAGGAAGGCTAACAATTAACAATTACAATGAGTTCAAGTACACCAAAAATAAAGATAAAGAAGTTCCTAATATATTGCAGATATGCACTTTTGACACCATGTGTGCACATAGTTTGTTTTAATCTCGTTCAAATTCCCCATCAAAATTTCCTGAAATTATCACCTTAATACCCTTAGCCTTAGTAATAATAGGAGTCATAATATTAGTAGTAACAGCAGTAATAGCAGTACAAGTGCTGTATTAGTAGTAGTAGCAGCATAAACATATTACGATTTGCCCAGTTGATCATCCCTCTCATCATGCCCCGGAAGTTTCAACTTCATACGCTAAGCCGTTCCTAATATATTGCTGATACGCTCTTTTGACAAACTGCATGTACATAGTGTGCCTTGATTTACTTCAACTTCCCCCACAACATTTCCTCAAATTCTGACCTTAATATCCTCAGTCTTACTAATAGTCGCAATAAAAGCAGTATTTGTGGTAGCAAGAGTAGTAGTAGCAGCAGCAGTAGTAGTAGTGTTAGAGTGTATGTATTGCCTTTTGGTCAATTGATCCTTCCCCTCATCATTCCCTGACAGTTCCAACTTAATATCTAAGTCATTTCTGATATACACCCTGTTGATAACCCGCATGCACATATTCTTTATTGATTTAGCTCAACACTCCCCTCAACATCGCGTGAAAGCTTCATCTGAATGTCAATGGCCTTTTTGGACACCAAATGTGAAACTTGTACCCCTTTTCCGATAGCAAATGCTATATGTAAATAACAGACAAATTGCATAAATTACAGCCCTTGTCCTAAGGGGTTGTGGGGCGGGGTTATATTCTTATAGTTCTTTTGGCCTTTAATAAGGACACTCGAACTTTTAATTTTGAATTGAATGAGCCACATTCAAAAGTTCTATGGCCACTCATTAAGGACAAATAACAGTTAAGCCTTTTCGGGATTTGAGAGGGGTGACAGTCCACACTTACTTGCGGTAATTTGTCTTTGTTTTAAGCTTCATTATTGATTTTAATTTTTGTTCGTTTAAGATTTCATTCAATCAGTAGCCGTAATTTCGACAAAATCCGGGGGGGAGGGAAAAATTGGAGCCACTTTTACCAAATCAAGCAAAACTGACACGGAAAACTGAAAAAAAAATGAGCTATTTAGTACAATAAAGGCAAAGATGTACTAAAGAAAACTGGCCCGTTCGCATGAATGCTTGAATTATGCAGGCTTATCCTAGTTTCGACAAGATGTTTGAAAAAATTTAAATTTTAGCTTCGGGAGAGGGGGGGGGCAGTTGCCTCCTTGCCCGATAGAAAATTACATCCCTGCATTCATTCGTTCATAACAATTTCTATTGGCTTTAAATATGACTTAATTTCTCATTTTCATTTCTGTTCATTTTAGGCATTATTTTTTTTACCGTTTTTTAGATTAACATCGCAAATTTCTTATTCTGTAGCATTCTAATTCTAATGAGATCAATTTAATTAATGCATCCCCTCTAATGAGAAATAAATGGTAAGTCGCCCAAGGAAATTTAGCATCGGACTTTTCCTACAAACTGCTTTGAGCTAAAGCAAGAGACAATTATTTTGGGGAAATGTTTAACACATGTCTCGTGGAGGGAATTCTTATTTCTTAAAGGTTGACTTTTCACCTCCAAGAATTTAATTAAAAAATTTCTAGACGTCAACACAGTTTTGTATCGTAATTTAGGGGATAAGATAAACTTGAACGGAAGATATAATCTCAAATACTTCGCACATACAAGCTATCCAAGCACAGTAAATAAGAAGCTCACATAGAAGCTAAAAAAGAAACTCCAGAACAGGGTTGGCACCGTCTTGGATTAATCCCGGTTTTCCGAGATTTTTTTGCAGTCCGGGATTTTTTTTGTGTCCGGGATTTTCGGGATTTTTTGTAAGAAAACCTCGATTTTTAGCTAAAACCCGGGATTTTTGCTAAAAACTTAGATTTCTTCATTACTTAAAACAGGTTTTCAGCGATTTATGCAGATAATCTACTATTTTTTTCTGTAGGGTATCATGAACATTCTCTGTTTATGTCTCTTCTCCCTGGATTTACGCGTGTACACTGGGGCAACGATTTTTTCGTTCGGGATTTGACTTTTGAGAATTCGACTCCAATGTAACGACGAGCGGCGAATTAAAACAAAAACAGCGAGGATTTTGTTTTCTTGTCATTGTTGTTCATTTCGCCCTGTGTAATACCTCGAGTAAAGTTGATCTCAGAAAAGGTTATTAAAAAGCGTACGGCATTATACATTTTCTGCTCAAAAGGATACTCATTTCGAAAGGATTCTTTTGTAAGACGAATAATAGTTCCGCTGTCCGCTTCTTGATTGGCGAGACTTTTGCTAAACAGAAAACCAACAGGTATGATAAAAGAGAAAGGGGAGTGTGAAGACGTGATAAAAGGCAGCTTTTACCGCTTGCCAAGCCATATTGAATATTAGCGCGTCCAGACTATCCATTTTTTGGAAAAATAAGATGGAAATCTTGGAATGTAGACAGGTCTGCTGTCCCATTTTTACGTTTTCTGGGCAGGAAGAAGCAGAGGGTCTGAAAATGAAAAAATGGGACGGAAGTGGTAGTGTGGACAGCTTTTTTGGAAAAAATACCAGAAGAAGGAGACGATTAAACACGTGATTAGACACAAGTGATAAATAAAAATAGTTGTCTAAGGTGGTTTTGAATAGAACCACCTTATGACTGAGGCTCTAAATTTGTTTTCTATAAGTTTTGATTCAGAGAAACAGATTTGATGAGGATAACGCCGATAAATTTGTACAGATATCTTCTGAAAAAACCACCAAGTTTTTGAAAAAAACCCAAGTCTGGACGACTATTCCTTTTTCCAGATTTCCGTCCCATTTTCCAGAAATTGGATAGTCTGGACGCGCTATATGGCTGCAAAGCGGGACGTCAATTCTTGGGCGGGAAATTCAAATAACGATGAAACGTGGATGCGTCGACACGTTTTCTCAGAACTTTTGCGAATTGTTTTGGCCTAAAATATTTGTCGTAGATCCTACTAATCCACCAGAACGTTTTCACAGAAATAGTACTAGGAATATTGACAATCAGTTGTGAGTTAAAATTTGAAACCACGTTTCACCATCCTTCGAATTACGCGTTCTGACTTTTATGTCATCACTGTGCAACTCTATGTTGCATAGTCTGAAAACCGTGTTCCGGGGTTTTCCGGAATATTTTTGGAAGAAAAATCGGGATTTATTTTTGAGCTGGTGGCAACCTTGCTCCAGGAAACTAACGACTGCTAAACAATAAAAAAGGGTTAAATTCTAGTGAGGGGCTTCTTACTATCCTGGACAGTAGTTGAGTTAGATAAAAATATACCCCTGGGAAGGTGTCGGCAAGCTACTGTCTCTACCCGTTATGTATTATTACGATTTAGAAGGTTGTATTACAACCCCTGGAGCTGTCTTCTTAGTTTTGTGTTTTTTATTGAATAAAGTCAAGTCAACAAAATAATGTCAACGAGTATAAATGTCATTCTGAAAAAAGTCATGACGTCAAGGCCTTATCCAGGGGGGGCTACCCGGTTTGAAACCTCCCCGAAATTTTTGACCGAGTCGAAAATAAGTCGAAAATTAGTAAAACCTAGGTAAAAATCAGTAAAATTAGTTGAAAACTTAGTCAAAAATTTAGTAACCCCCCCCCCCCCCCGAAAAAAAAATCCTGGATCCGCGCCTGCATGACGTATTTTGAGTTTTCCAATCTCTTTTTCGTTGGCTTTATTTTTGTAAGTTTAATGAATGTCTTTATTGAATTGTCAGAAAATGTGACATTCAATAGTGCCGATAGTATAAACATGCGTGAGCCAAACACGCACCTACACCGACAACCACACATGAAGAAACCCTGAATTTTGAACACTCTGAATTTCGGTGACAGAGTAATCAATAGTTGGAGCATACTAGTAGCATGATCGTGTCACTATATCTTGATATGAGGTAGAAGGAACTGTAAGTTAACAAATTTATTACACAATCACCCACTTTGGAAGCTAAATCGTTGCACATCGTCAATTAAGACCAAAATGCTTGGTTAGAATAATGCTGAAAAGTCAGAAAATATTTGGAAACCAGGCTAAATAATTTAGGAACTAGTTATAGGCTAATTCAAGGTCTTATATCAATAATTCACTCCCAGACACCCCCAGACGCTAATACCTTATACAGATATATACACAGAGCAGTAGCGACAACTCATGGGGGCTTCAGAGGGAGGAGGAACAAATATATGTTTTGAAATCTAGGGGAGGGATTTTTAGTTTAAAATTTTTTCAATAAAAATACCCCAAAAAGAGTATTTTTCAAAATACTAAACGCCCCCCCCCCTTGAGACGTAGAGATCCATTCTTAGGGAGGCAATATAAATTTGGAAATATATAGGAACACGTTAGGCAATTCAGAAATTTAGGGAACGGAAAAGGCCCAAAGCCCTCCTTTATCAGTCACTATTTCGGAGCCTGGAGAAAAAAATTGAATTAAAATCAAATGACGAAAAAGTTAAGAGACATGGCTAATCGCAGGAAAAGTCAAGGCAGATAGTGTGAGTGAGACAAAGCTGGTATAAGCCTTTTTCAGAATTGTATAAAAATGATGTCATTTCACTTGTTGATAGATGGTCTATCATCCATCCATCCTAGGGATGAACTAAGGCAAATAGTCAAAAAAAAAAAAAAAAAAAAAAAAAAAAAAAGGTTATAAGGACTTGAGTCAAAGGATTGCCAAGTAAACATGCAACTAAAATGAAATAAATGAATAAAAATATCATCTTCCAGTTGGTCGGTTTAAGAGGGAGATTAATACTACATATTCAATTCCGTTTCATTTCAAACATTATCGAAATAGTTTCATTCAACTGAAATAAATATAATTAAATGGAAATGACTCAAATGAAATAAAAAAAAAATAAAAAATTGCCGCATTCTAACTCGTTTGTTTAAGAGGAACGTCAATAGTCCATTTTATTTTCGATTTCATTCCACATTAAACCGGAGAGGTTTAATTAAAATGAAATAAATATAACTAAATGAAAAATGACTAAAATAAAATACATCGACAAAAATATTGTTTTTCAATCGGTTCGTTTGATAGGGACATCAATGCTCCCCTACTCTTTAGTTTCATTCCAAATGAAACTAGAATGGTTTCATTAAAATGGAATAAATATGACTAGATAAAAATGACAAAAATAATAAATTAATGAAATTACCGTTTTCCAATTGGTCCGTTTGAGAGGGACATCAATACTCCATTTTCTCTTCGGCTTCATTCCAAAGGGAAGGATGTCAGGTCGAACAGGAGGAAAACCGGGCACTGGAGGTCTCGGTCCTCCCATACCAGGAGGAGGTGGAGGTCCAGGTGGTGTTGAAAAGGCACCACCTGGTGGAGGTGGAGGACCCATTAGACCCCCAGGAGGTGGAGGTGGAGGTACAAACGGTGGAGGGGCACCTCCAGGCATAGGGGGAGGTGGAGGTCCACCCATTCCAGGTAAAGGAGGAGGTGGTGGTCCACCCATACCAGGTATTACTCCACCTGAAAATAAATAACATGCGCTCTTTCTTAAATTATAAAAAAAAGCACATCTTGTTCAATTAAGGTTAAATTGACTAGTTTAAGCGGCTAAACAGCTGTAGGACACAGCATCTTCTGCTAAAAATCCAATGGAAAGAGTTTAAATTACAAAACTTATTGACTTCGAATACCGTCAACATAAGTGTTTTGGATTAAATATGCAATATGACGTTTAAATAGTCAATATGACTCAACGTAAGTGTTTGGATTAAAATGCAATATGATGATCTCTAGATTAAACCTAAAACCAAGCGCTCGTCTTGACGAACTTAGTTCAGATATTTTGACAAAAGTTATGCAAAACTAAAACAAAATATTTTAGAAACTATATCCTCAAAATTATTTTCGTGTTTGTATAACCCATCTCATTTATGAGCCATAACTCACGATGCTTAGATGTTAAATTCATTTTTGTTGAGATATTTTGGCAAAAGCTATTTAAAGTTAATTTTTCACCTTTGGGTTTTATTTCTGGAACTATAACGAGAGAGAGGTTAAGATGGCCAAGACATGTTCTGCGGATGAAGGATAACAGATTGCCAAAGATCGTCTTTTTGGCCAACCATCTAGGGCCAAATGAAAAGCAGGTCGTCTGCGAATGGGTCGCTATATGGTCGTTATAACAACCAGCATGCTTATTCCTACTTGGGCCCAATGATAACGTACCCAAGAGGACTAAGCCCACTAAATACTGATCAAGGTTCATTCAGAATGAATGATCATTTTGATTCAGATCAAGGCGTAACAGTCGTGGCGACCGACGATGTCTTCATACCAAAAGGACAGAAAATGCACTTCAAAATATCACCAGCTTCACCCAAGTCTTCACAAGGGAAAACAGATAAAATAAAACCTAAGGTAAGCGAGAAATAATCATACAATGTAAAGGTCACAGCAGTAATTTTTCAGGAGCAGGAGGGGGGCTTAAACCGTCCAGGGGGCAAAAGGTTTAAAATTGGTATTTTTGCTGGAGATCTATGACATTCTTCCCGAAAAAAATATATAATGTTTTACTTTTATAACATTCTCGATCTCCTATTGGGAGAGGAGGGGGGCCGAAGCTATCTGTCCAGTTTTTACATAGACATGCAGGATCATGTCACAAGAGCGATCAGATTACAAGAGGTCTGAAAATGAATGGGAGGAAGTCCTAAGGGAAATTAAGACTTCTGGGAAGGGTGTAAAGAGAGAAGTTTTGAATAGCTTCGGGTGGAAGTGGAGCGTGTGCAGCTGCATTGGCCTCAGCCGCTTGGTGTTGCAGTGACTTTCTAATAGTAAAAGTAGTATGTTAATTTTTTATGTATTATTACAGATATAACATTATTCGTATACTATACATAGTGCCCTCATGGCTTCATACATAATGCACAATAATTTGCAAAAAGTAAAATTGCATCTAAACCTTTCCCGGAAATCTAGCTATTAAGGAAAAAAATTGTATTTATTCCAAATGAACATTGTCGTTCTGAAAGCAACAGCAGAATAATATACGTACTGAACGAGTCAAAATATGTTAAAACAACATACTGTTTGTTATATGGCCAAAAATATGCTTCCAATATTATACATTTCTATTACTTTGATTTTTAGAATAATTATAATATTATTATGTAATATAATATTGTATATTAATATTACATTAATTCAAATATTTATATTATATTAATATTACAATTTATATTATATAATATATTACATTAATATTGTATATTAATACTATTATATATTTATATGTATTATAATAATCAGTGGCGGATCCAGGATTTTTTTAGTGTGGGGGGGGGGGAGCAAAATTGGTTGATCCAATAAACTTGCGTTAGGAGCAAGTTTAATTAACGCTAAATTGCGTTAATTAAGTAAATTACACTACTTTAGACTATGTTAGGGGGGGGGGGGCGCCCCCTCGCCCCTCCCCTAGATCCACCACTGATAATAATATTAATATTATACATAATATTTTTTGATTACTTTGCTGGCAAGTCTAATCGGTTAAGAAATATCATACAAAAGTAAAATAGTTTAAAACTGGCCTACACAAACAAGGACCATTGTTCACTCGTACCCTTCCAGGAAGTTCATATTTCCTATATATCTTTCTTTACGATATGCTCCCACCCCAACTGACAACGACCTGCTTTTTATTTAGCCCTAGACGGTTGGCCGAAAAGGCCAATCTTTGGCAATCTGTCACCTTTCATCTGCAACGCGATATATGGTTAGTCTGGGCATTTACCAACTGTATGGCTGGAAACCAACTGCACGAATAATTACCCCGTTCAATATTTATACGACCTACAGCGATATTTTTAGGAAAGACGGTATATTTTGCAAAGGGAGAGCGGCGAAACAACGCTGCCAAGTAAATACCGGAAATAATTTTTAACGTAAAGCAAAATTTTCTGACGTTTTGATATACTTCTGAAAAAGAAGACCCCTTTCAGCACTATCTGAAAACGAATGTCAATGGTATGCTTTTACAGGGGCATCAATAGGAAAATTCTATTTTAGGCTAATTTTCTACTTTGATCCGAAAAGGAAACAAGCCGAATTTTTGGCAACATAAAGACATCACTTAAACAAAAAAAAACTCCCCATCAAATCGCTCTTACAAACAATAAATGAATAAAATAAAAAAAAATCCTGACGCTTTCACTAGAACTAATGGACTATTGTATAGGCGAAATAAACTAGGGAAAAATTAACTTTTTTTTAACAAAATTATTTTTTTCTTTTTTTTTCCTGTCTACTAATTCAAACAGCATCACAATAAAGTAAGATTTTCCCAAAGTTGAAAAGTTTTGACCAAAATTTCATGACATTGACACGTTTCTTTTTTACTTAAATTCTATAAAACTATTCTCGAATGATATGGAGAAAGATAGACGTATAGCATGGAGAAAGCTTGACGAGAAATTTATTTATTGAAACATCTCTATATATCACAGTTTTAAGTCTTTGTTGTGACTGACCAACCCCCCCCCCTCGTCCCCTCTTATTACCACTTATGTTTGGGGTATACCCACAAAGTTTACATTTGATTGTTGTAATATATAATTGATTGTTTTAATTATAATAATAAAGTAATATAAATATATAATGTTAATATATAACATATATATTATGAGTTATATCCAATGTACTATCTCGCCCCTACGAGAAAAGAAACGTTCATTTTATTAACCCTGGAATTCATTGCATTTATTATTTTCAAATAGAACATGCCGAGTCACGATCATGTAAGAGAGTTAAGAGAGTCTTACTGGGTAAAGGAGGTGGTGGCGGGCCACCCATACCAGGAAGAGGTGGCGGAGGAGGTCCAGAAGTGTACATAGCCGGAGGTGGAACCATAGGTAGTCTTGAGCCAGTTGTGGCCCCACCAGCTTCTAATTCCTGGATGCGCTTTTCGGCCTGTGAGAGTCTTGCTTCTGTTTCTTGTTTCGCAGTGAGCGCCACCTCTAACTTGTTACTCATCTCGTCAATTCGTACATCACCTTCCAGCCGGGACCTCTCTGAAATTTATTGAATTCCTTAAGAATGAAACAGTGACATTGTTAGCAATAAAATGTTAATTATTAGTAAGCGAAAAAACAATTAATAGTGAATTGCTCGATTAATTACTTAATAAAAAGTTTATTAATTAGTAAAATAAATAGTGACAAACAGTGACACTGACAGCAGTGACAGTTAAATTACTATAAAGCTTCTGGAAGCGCCTGTCCCGCCCCCCAAGAAATTTCCCTATGAGCCTCATGATGCCACACCCTCACTTTTCAACCTCTGTGCCAATAGGCATGTGAATCTTATCTCTTATACTACATAGAAAAATATTGTTGCAATGGGTGGGGCAATCACAAACCCCTCCCCCCCCCTTAATACTAATAAAAAATATGTAGACCAACAATATTCCTGAAAATCATGAGGAACTAAATACCAATTGCTCCCGTCCCACCGCTCCTTTAGTCAGGCTTAGTCTAAATGAAGGGAGATTTGAGATTAATTTATAAATTAGTTAATTTATTGATTAGTTAGTTTATAATAATAATTTAGTTACTTAATTTATAAATTAGTTCATTAGTTTATTACTTTAGTGCAAAGAACACAGAAAAACACATAAAGAGGACTAGCTCAAACAGTGTAGATGTGGTCTTGACTGAGATGATAAAAGCACAGAAATATACCAATAATTTCAGAAATACTCAGAAGTAAACTTTATTTCTTAAAGTACGCATGATATCAAAAATAGAAGCTTTTTGACCTACTGGACCCCTTGAGTTTATTTATACTTGAAAACCACGAAAGATTTTTTCTTTTGGGAGTTTCAAAATTATGAAGTTTTAGGGCAGTAGCACATTCTCCATCGGTGTTGCCACATTGAACCGTGAAGATAAAGTAGCAAAACTAATTAGTTAAATTTAACAACGTGTCTGATTCTTAAAAATTCAAACAGGCAATTTAAGCTGTTGTAAGCGCATTTTTCACCCACGTTTTTTTTTAAATACGGCACCCCTAACTACCAAAAACTGCGATGTTTTTCATTAAAAATAGAATTCCCTATTCCTCCTACTTTTAGGATATATATGTTCATTTCCACTGTCCTTGGTACTTTAAGTATGTTTTCCCGATGTAACGGTACCCGATGGCGGTGCTGTTGTGGTGCCCAAAAGTTGGGAATTGGAAATAGCTCATTTGTCTAAAATTGCTTTGCACCTCCACCCCCACCCCCCCCTAAAAAACACCCCGTCTCCCAAACAGCAATCCTAGATATGTCTTTACACTAGACCAAAGATAAAAGAGATGCTTTTGCCAAGAAGGCACAATGAGTTAGAGCTATGCTCAATTTGAGCTTGCTTCAAAAAAGTTGTCAACTTCAAAAAATTTGTTAAAAAAGTTGGGAATCGGAAATAACCCAAATGTCTAAAAAAAAACCTTCATCTTTTTTTGGCTTTATCTAAGCAGCAGTTTAGTGCCAAGAAATTGAGAATATGCAAGAATTGAAATATACCAAAAAACCTTCAAATTTGTTTTGCTTTTTCTAAGCTATCTTTGTTTCTATTTAAAACTTGTTTAAAACAGCAGCTTAAAAATTTAAGAGGAATCGGAAAATCAATTTTTAATGGATAACACCCTAATATGCAGTTGTACTGTTTTTGAATTAATTTGAATTAATTGTTTTTGAAAAAAAAGAACAAATCACAGCATTTGATGGTTTTGATTTTATCACCATATTCCCTGTTGTCATAGCTGTTACCTGTGCTACAGCAGCAAATATTTTTGGTGAGTTTTATCACCAAATTCCCTGTTATCACATCTTTTATCTGTGCTCAAGCAGCAAAAAAAATTAATTTAAGAATAAATATCAGCATTTTATGGTTTTGATTTTATCACCATATTCCCTGTTGTCACAGCTGTTATCTGTGCTCAAGCAGCAAAAAAAAATGAATTTAAGAACAAATATCAGCATTTTATGGTTTTGATTTTATTACCCCATTCCCTGTTGTCAAATCTGTTATCTGTACTTCTGAATTCCACTCGACAATTAATGGCAAATTTTATATTGAAAAAATTTTGTACTAAAATGTTCTATTGAAAAATTGATGAAATGTTTTTGGAGACCAAAATTCGGATACTTTCTAAATTTGAGAATATTGAAACTTTGAGGCTATATTTTGGCAATATTTAAGTGATTTAGTTTTTATTATCACATGTGAACTGAAAATGGAAGGCAAATATCTTATCAAGATATTGAGAAAGTTTCCCGGGTTCTATTATTGGAGGTCCCCCTCCTTTCCAAAAACGCGATATTTCCACGGTTGCTCTTATATTTTCAATGCAGTTTACCTGTTTTCTAGCATTTTATGGAAATGTTGCCCCTCCCCTTAAACAAATTCCGAATTCTTTAAGTCTATTTTGGGATGTAATTGGTCATTTTGGATTGCTCTTATATTTTCAATGCAGTTTACCTGTTTTCTAGCATTTTATGGATATGTTGCCCCTCCCCTTAAACAAATTCCGAATTCTTTAAGTCTATTTTGGGATATAATTGGTCATTTTGGATTGCTCTTATATTTTCAATGCAGTTTACCTGTTTTCTAGCATTTTATGGATATGTTGCCCCTCCCCTTAAACAAATTCCGAATTCTTTAAGTCTATTTTGGGATATAATTGGTCATTTTGGATTGCTCTTATATTTTCAATGCAGTTTACCTGTTTTCTAGCATTTTATGGAAATGTTGCCCCTCCCCTTAAACAAATTCCGAGGGTTTATCTGATTATGAAGAATGTCTTTAAGTCTATTTAGGGATATAATTGGTCATTTTGGTTTTTTTTTTTTTGCATGTAAAAGGCAGTTTTTTTTTATCATTTTTTCCCCTAAAAATAAATTTCAGATTTAATAAACAAAATCCGCTAAGACTACAGAAGCTAAAAAAATTTATTTAAGAATAAATCATACTTTAAATTTAAAAAAACAGCTGGGCTTCAAAAACTAACGAGACTGAACGCTATCTACATGGAACATTCGATCTGACGTTTATAGATGCTACTGATCTTTAGTAGGTTTTAGCTTAAAAATAATCTTTTTAGTTTTAAGTTTCAAAATGAATTTTGCAGCTTTATAAACAGAAATTTCAAGATAAACGAACTTCTGTTAGATTAATTCAAAATTTTCATAGTCAAAATTTTATAGTAAGTTACAACATCAAAATGTCAGTAGTTAATTATCAAGAATGTATTTACATTTATTTTTGAACAAAAGCTAGTCAAATTGGCTCCCAAAAGATTCTTCCGAGGTCAGTTTTTCCATCTCTAGGTAATAACCCTAGTTTCTAACAAATATTTTTAAGAAAGTACAAAGTTACCAATGATTGAATGGATTTCTTCGTAAAGCCTAAAAATCGAAAATTAGATTAACTCATTTTACACCCGGGGCAAGGCCGTACCCAGTATTTTTTCGGAGGGGGGGGGGGTACAAAAAAAAAAACTCAAAAAGCGCAAACAAAATGTGTTTATATCCATTTTGTTACGTTTTTACAAGTAAAATAAAAATTTCGGGGGGGGGGGGTTCAAACCCCCCCACCTCTGGGTACGGCCATGACCAGGGGCTTCATATATCAATATAAAGAAAGGAAAAAACACTCACCAGTAAGATTTTCAATAAGTGGTCCAACGTCAAAATCAAATTTTTTCTTCTGAAAGTCGGGATCACAGCCATTTTTGTGTAAAACGATTTGAGACACACACTCCTCAATTAGTTTAAAGTAAGACAATCTATAATCAAGGAAAAAGAACATCAAAACCTTTTTAGTTAAAAAGAAGTAAGTTTATTCCAATTAGGTCAGAGCCCTAACCTTGCAGAGCCATTGAGACTGAAGCTGCTTATGAAGATGATAAATCAATTGATGATTCAGATGAAAAGCACCACGAGTTGCCTTCAGTCTCCAAGAATTTGTAAGTGCATCAGCAAAGGTATGTTTTCCTTCTTTATTTATATTTTGTGTTTTATAGAAAAAAATGTATATGGTTTAAAAAAAATTAACAATTTCTTAAATATTTCTTTTTAATGTTGTAGTTTTCCCAATTAAATTGTGTAATATAGCTTCTTTTGCATTATTTTTATAGAAGAAGTGTAATCGTATATTTCTCGCTTTATTTTTCCCTTTTGTTATTGTTATTTTACGGCCAAGTTTATTCACAGAATAAAGGACATTATAGACATTATAAAGTTAATATTTAAACGTTTATTCACAGAATAAACGTTAACGTCCCTAACGTTAGCCACAAAATACAAACGTTTGTAAAACATTTGGGATTAGGATAACTATTGTAGATTCAAATTATTATTGAATTACACTGTATGCATATGGAATGAATCAATGCCTTTGGAATACGCAATCTTAAAGTCATTAACTAATTTTTAACTAATTTTTTTAATTTTAACTTAAGTTTTTAACTAATTTTTTAACTTTACATCATAGTCTAAAAACCCTGGACAAGGTAATAGGTTACATTTAAGGAAAGACGTTTATTTGGACAGATTATAAAAAAGGCATCAAGTTATGTATTCACTTTCTTCCAAGCTAGATTATATGAAAGATCAGAATTTACTCGCGATATAATCATTAAGCGACAATCTAACAAAATAATCACTTGATTAAATCACGATTGTTATTTTAACCAATTAAAACATTAATAGATTTTAATATTTCACGTCACGAAATAAATAATCGATAACTGATTTTTTTTTTTTTTTTTTTTTTACCGTCACTTAAGAAACAAAATTAATAAAAAAAATTATTTGTTGATGACTACTGGTGTTCACACATCAATATGTTGCATTAATATTATTTGTATTAATTTCTTATTGTATGCTTATTTATTATTTGCTATATTGTATATTTTGTAATTAGTTTTATTATTAGCATTATTTTATATTGTCATTATTTTGTTTATCTCATTATTATTTTATTAATTTACATATTATATAATTTTTATGTATATTATATATTAACATTTACTATTTGTATACAATTATTTATATTAATGAAATCTATAAATAAATGAAAACTCGTTCGTCTCAACGTCGGGTTAATCTTAGCAGGCAAGGTGTACTGAATTAGATATTTGAATCTCTAGTAAAAATAAATTAATTGCAATTTGAAAATGTCAGTAAAACAAAAACATAATTTAAGTTTATTTGCGTGTTCTAGCTCATGAAAAGTCCCCCCTTTGTATTGTGCCTAACTCCTTAAAAAAAAGAAGAAATTAACTACGGGAACATTATACAATAGCAATACTTACTGTTACATGTTTAATATGCTTTACTATATTAGCTTTTTTCAATTCACGTTCTCAGCTTTTAAAAAATTCGCTTTTCCAGATTTTCAGTAGAGGAACAAAAGGAATCAAATTACCTAACAGTGTTGTCATCTCGGATAAATAGGAAATGTTGAAGTATGGACAAAAAATAATTTTCACATGGAGTTTCATTGACTAGACTTCGAAGGATTTCAAAGCATTCCGTTAAATCTTCAAAATCCAAGCGAACACTATCATGGAATCGACCATGGAATTCGTCAGCATCTTCATCACGGAATTCTTCAAACACTTTCAGTTGTACTCTCAACTCTTTATTGTCAATGGAAAACAGTCTCTATAAAAGAGTAGAAACTATAGTTAATAAGAAGAGGAGATGGAAGCTTAAATCTTCCATTAGTTAACAAAATGGTAAATACATAGCAACAAACAACAAATAGTAAAGTAGTAAATAAGCATAGTAGTAACTAAATAATAATAACTAAAAATAGTAGTGGAATATTGTGAAAAATAGTAAATAATAATGAATACTAAAGTAAAACTCTAAATAGCCGCGTTTGAAATATCATCTCTGTATACGTGAGAAGGAATTTTACCGTTTTCTTTGATTCTCGTTCTTGGTAGGGCGTTGAATTTGTAAAATGTTGACATCATGTCGACTTTTGATGATTTTGTCAAAAGGTTTCTTTCGCCAAATGATATCGATGATTCGACATTGATGAATGGATCGAAATCATTGACGAAATGGTGTGACCCCAGCATCATGGTTGTATCCAGGGGGGGGGGCGCTCCTCCCCGAAATGTTTGTCTGACTCGTAAAAACGTAACAAAAATGGACATAAACAAATTTTGTATGCGTTTTATGGATATTTTCCGTTTTTAAATTAAATTTCTATCCCATTATATATTTACTATAGTTTAATTGCAATTATATCAAATTTTAAAAAACGAATATTAAAAACAGAAAGAGCAAAATTTAAAAAAGAAAACTTCTGTCGTCTATTTCCTTTTTTTTATATCGAATAGATATCAAACGATTATTTAGTCTGAATAAAAATTAAATGGTTTTTTGTGTAACACCCCCCCCCCCCCCGCCCAAAAAAAATTGAGTAAAACCCCCTCCGAAAAAAAACCTGGATACGGCCCTGCCCAGTATTATAGCGTTTGTCGTATTTTAACGGATTACAACCAGCATGTCATTTATAGGCAAAAAGTAGGATAAGGTTTGTTTCCAAAAAATAAATATCATAAGCATAGATGGACTTAGAGTTTTAGAATTATGATTTTTTTGATTCGGAATTTCCGGTTTTGCGATTTGGATTGTGATACTTTGATAGATTGTGATGCAGAATTTATATTTTGTAATTCAGAATTCATATTTTGTGATCCGAATATAATATTAGGATAGACTGTGATTTTAGAATTTGGATTTTATTATTCAGAATTCGGATTTTGTGATTTGGATTGTGATATTTTTATAGATTATGATTTTAGAGTCAGTGATCCAAACAAGGAAAAAAAAATCCTTCGTTTTCCTTGTCAACACAAAATTATAAGTTCCAACTTCTAATTCAAAATGTGATGTTATTAGATGACATCGTTTAAAAAACAATTATTCGTTTATTTTTAACAACAGGAAGGAGCTAAAATCAACTAATTGACTGAATAAAAGCTGAGAGTTGGCTAATTTAGTAATATTGAAGTATTATATTTGAAACTAAGGTAAAAAAAAGGTTTTGCAATGCTATAGTCCACATAAAAAGGCACAAATCAAACGTTAAAGAGCAAAATATCGACCTTATAATAAATACCCGATTACCCCGAATACCCGAAATACCCGACCCGACTTTATAGTGCAAACTCAAGCGCAGCTTATTTGGTTCATTTCGTCCCGAAGTTCGAATCAAACGCAGAACTAAGCCGAAGAAGAAAGTCTTTAAAACAAATGGCTCATGCCCAGTAGGAAGAAAAAAAAATATCAAACAATTATTTCTCTTGTATAAAGACTAAGCGGATATTTTGCATTACAAAATATTATATTATATATTTATTATAGTTTAATAATAATTATAAGATATAAAACGATTATTTCACCTGTACAAAAAACTAAACGAATATTGGGTCTTAAAATTAAATTATAACGAATATTAAAAACGGAAAGAATACAATTTAAAAATGAAAGTTCCGTGGTCTATTTCCGTAGGTTTTACATCGAGCAGACAACTAAACGATTATTTAGTCTCTATAAAAATTAAATGGATATTTTGCGTTTTAAAATTAAATTTCTATCCCATTATATATTTACTATAGTTTAATTGCAATTATATCAAATTTTAAAAAACGAATTTTAAAAACAGAAAGAGCAAAATTTAAAAAAGAAAACTTCTGTCGTCTATTTCCGTTTTTTTATATCGAATAGATATCAAACGATTATTTAGTCTGAATAAAAATTAAATGGATATTTTGCTTTTTAAAACTAAATGATAATTTTATTATATACTTTTTTACGCAGTTAACATTAAAAATGTTTAAATTTTTTGGAGAGTAGATAGTCTATCACTTAATTTCCAAACATCAATCCAAATTCCAAAACAGATATTCTAAAAACTAATAAATTTATCTAAGTGAAAAATTAAATTTATAATAAAGTTAAAATATTAAAAGTTAAATTTATATAAATAAATGTATTTACTAAATTTTAAATAACAAAAAATCTAATTTTTATTACAAAATAAATAATATAAACTAAAACTTAACAAATCAGATCTGTAGAATGGGTTTATCTGCAATAAAATTCTGGTTATTATTGCAGGACCAGGCAATTCTTTACAAGGCAAACCTTTTAAAGATTTTTGAAAAAAAAAAAAAAAATTTTTACAGGATCACTACTTCACTGAAAGCATCTGCCTCTCTTTTATACCCTAATTATTCTCATACCAAAAATGAGTGAAAATGAGCTGAAGTTTTGATTTTACTTGCCTATTAGCGCTGACATTTTGACTACAAAGGCCCTTGCGTCACCCCTGAGGGAGCTGGGCCAGGCATCTTCTGGCAAAGATCAATCTACTTGTTTGCAATAGGGCAAATGTTAATAATTATGAACATAAGCGGATAATTTAAATTTACTCGCCTATTGGCGCTATCTATATAAACTACAGAGAAGCGGCAAAAAGGGCTTAATATGGTTTTTTAATTCATTTAAAAAAAAAAAAAAAAAAAAAAAATTTGTAGAAAGAATTTAACGGTAACGAAATATCCACATAATGTGAAATATTCCTGGAAAAAGTATTTATTTTAGAAAACAGAGATAAACTATTTACATTGAAAATCGTATATTTTTCTCCAGAACTGGTCCATTCAGCCATGTTCTTCTCTACGACAGATGTTCCTAGAATTATTTAAATTATCCTAAACTACCTCAAAATTTCTACTGCATCCCTCAAGTCGTTACCGAAATATTGTACATAACACAAAAAGACATACTGAGCTCCAGAAGCCTAAAATTGACTCGATTGGTTTGAATAGAAAAGACACGAAACAAAAATTTTTACAGTTAATCTAATTCTCCCCAATTCTCACTGAAACTATTTTATGCATTGAAAGGGGTATCTAATGGGGTATCTAATACCCCTAGGTATTTAATAAAAGTAAAGAGCACAGGATTCCAGAAAGACAGATCATTTAAATGTGCTGCTTAAAAGAAACGCGGTCCTATAGAATTGAATATGTTGTATTAGTACTAGTATAGATTGCCATTTACTTTGCTCATAACACCAGAGTGGGATTTTACTGATGCCCCCATTTAATTTGGGCAGAATTACTCAGGAGTTAGCCAGGGTTGAAACCCTGTCTCTGTTTCAGGTTTGAAAGTCAGGAACCCAGCGTAGTAAAAACCAGATGAGAATTAAATTGTGGAATTTCTTTTTGAAGATTTGGTTCTTATAATTTACTGGTTGAGAAAATTATTTTGATTGTTCTTCGTTTTCCAAAGGTTGCTTTTAAACAGAAAAAAAACGCATCTTACAGATTGTTGTCAGTCAAATGTATCTTCAACTAGTCAAAGTATCAAGGAAATCCCTGTACATGCCCCCTCAACATGGGTCGAGGTGCAATACAAATGTTTGTTGCTCCCCCGACCCATTTTAGAATTATCAATACTTAAAAACTGCGTTTAAACAATTTTTTACTGTTTCAAAATTAGCAAGTTTTTAAGGCAGAATCAAACTTTTGTCACTACTGCAAGATTGAACCATGAAAGTAAATAAGCAAAACTAATTAATTAAATTTGGTTATTAATTAACTAAGTATTAATATAATATATAACTAACTAATTAATTAATTAATTTTTAATTATTTTTCAATTATTTTTTTTAATTAATACTTAAGTTTTAATTAATTAACTAATTAATTATGAAAATAATTAACTAATTAGTTAAATAATATATTTTTTACACATAAGAATTCAAACACTAAGAATCTATTGACTCCCTAAGACAGTTAATCTTTATTGAGTTTTCAGTGCCATATGCTTGAATGTATTTTTGTTGAATTTTCACCCACGTTTTACTTTTTTTTAATTTTTCACGCACTACTATCAAAAACTAAATCACTATATATCGAAGTCTTTATAATTAAAAATTGAATTCCAAATGTTTCCCAATTTCTAAAGATATATGCTCGTTTCAGTTCCACTTAGCCATTCGGAAAAATTCGATTTAACTTCCACGGTCCCAGAAACTTTAAAAGGAGATTTGTAGACTTTGTTGGCGAAAAGGGTTCAGCTCTTCCAAGTTAAAACACACTGAGCAAAGAGCGAGTAACCAAAGAAAAATAGAAAGAAGGTGAGCTTAAAAGAAGGTATAAAAGCAGACCTCGGAGCAAACATCCAAAGAAAAGAAGAAAAAAGGTAAACATAAAAGAAGGTATAAAAGCAAACCTCGGAGCGAACCTCCAAAGAAAAAGAGAAAGAAGGTAAAATTGAAAGCAGGTATGAAAAGAAGATATAAAAGCAAACCTGTGAGAGAACCTCCAAAGAAAAGTAGTAAGAAGGTAAAGCTAAAAGAAGGTATAAAAGCAAACCTCGGAGCGAACATCCAAAGAAAACAAGAAAGAAAGTAAACCTAAAAGAAGGTATAAAAGCAAACCTCGGAGCAAACCTTCAAAGAAAAGAGAAAGAAGGTAAAACTAAAAGCAGGTATGAAACGAAGATACAAAAGCAAATTTCTGAGCGTGCCTCCAAAGAAAAATAGAAAGAAGGTAAAGCTAAAAGAAGGTATGAAAAGAAGGTATAAAATCAAACCTCGGAGCGAGCCTCCAAAGAAAAAGAGAAAGAAGGTAAAACTAAAAGCAGGTATGAAAAGAAGATATAAAAGCAACCCTCTGAACGAAAATCCAAAGAAAAGAAGAAAGAAATTAAACCTAAAAGAAGGTATAAAAGCAAAGCTCGGAGTGAACCTCCAAAGAAAAAGAGAAAGAAGGTAAAACTAAAAGCAGGTATGAAAAGAAGATATAAAAGCAAACCTCCAAAGAAAAGTAGAAAGAAGGTAAAGCTAAAAGAAGGTATAAAAGCAAACCTCGAAGCGAACCTCCAAAGAAAAGGAGAAAGAAGGTAAAAATAGAAGCAGGTATGAAAGGAAGATATAAAAGCAAACCTTTGAGCGAACCTCCAATGAAAAGTAGAAGAAGGTAAAGCTAAAAGAAGGTATGAAAAGAAGGTATAAAAGCAGACCTCGGAAAGAATCTCCAAAGAAAAATGGAAAGAAGGTAAACCTAAAAAAAGCATAAAAAGGAAGGCATAAAAGACAACGTCAGAACGAACTTCCAAAGACAAATAGAAAAAAGATAAATCTAAAAGACGGTATAAAAAAGAGGGTATAAAAGCAAACCTCAGAGCAAACACCCAAGGAAAAAAAGAAGGAAGATAAACCTAAAAAATGTTATAAAAGCAAACCCAGAAACAATTATAGAAAACAGGTAAATCCAAAAGAAGGTATAAAAGCAAACCTCCAAAGAAAAATAGAAAGAAGATAAACCTAAAAGAAAGTAAAGAAGGTATAAAAAGAAGGTGGAAAAAGGTACATACCGGTAAAAGCTCAGCAAGCCCTTCTCTCATGAACTCGTTCCTCAAATGCAGCCTAAAATCTAGGTCTTCAGACTGATTGACAATTGAGTTAGTCAGTAACATAAGGCTAAACAATAACTGTTCCTGAGCACTTGTGAAGTGGTCTGTCTCAAGGCTCTTCCGTAACCCTTCAACAATGTACGAAAATCGATTCACACCTAAATGCAAAAGAATAATAAGAGAAAAACAGAATAAAAAATGTGAAACGGAAAAATTAAACTTGTGAAATGAAGATGTGAAAACTAAAATCTAGGTCTTCAGACTAAGGACAGTTGACTATACCATAACATGACACTAAACAATAAATGTTGCTGAGGACTTGTGAAGTGGTCTAACTCAAGGATCTTTCTTCAAAAATGAACGAAAATCGATTCAAATTTAAATTTAAAAGAATAGCAGGAGAAAAAAAGAATAAAAATGTGAAACCTAAAATTCCGGTCTTCAGGCTGATTGACAATTGAGTTAGTTAGTAACATAAGACTAAACAATAACCGTTCTAAAACACTTGTGAAATTGTCTCTCTAAAGGATCTTCCATGCTCCTTCAACAATTTACGAAATTGATCCTAAATAGCAAGAGATGAACAGAATAAAACGCAAAAAAAATGAAAAATGTGAGAAAGAAAATGTGAAACCTAAAATGTGGGTCTTCAGACTGATTGACAATTGAATTGGTCAGTAACATAAGACTAAACAATAAGTGTTCCTGAGCACTTGTGAAGTGGTCTAGTTCAAGGGTCTTCCGTAGTCCTTCAACAATCTACGAAAATCGATTCACACCTAAATACAAACGAATAATAACACAAAAACAGAAAAAAATATGAAAAATATTAACAGAAGATGATAAACATATAATGCAATTGAAAAAAAGAGAGAAAATATTTTAGACCCAGGGATTTCAGTAATGTCGAGTTTTTATGAGAGAAAATTGGAACTATATATCGTTTCAAACGTGATAAGCTAAACAACATATCGAAAAGCAAGTAAAGTGCTTTCATTTTGGTGGAGGTAGGCAAAGATTTCCATCCCATAAACCGATCTAAACACGTGCCTGGGTTTATTGGATTCCAGAAAGGTAAATAACCAAGTTACCTTTTTACTTTATTTACAAAGTTGATATGTTTAATATGCATTAAATTACATCAGTTCAAAGTTGGTAGAATTAGAGCATGTTATTGGATATCCCAGGATATTAAGACAAATTTTAAGAGGACATCAATTTTAAGAAAATCAAAATTTTAAACCTGGAAATTTTTAAGAAAAGCACATGAATTGTACAGAAAATTGGATACTTTGTGCTTAGATGCAATTAGTATCTGATTTTTAAGTCTTAAGTGATGTTTCACTTTCCTCTTAGAAATACCAGTGAACCGTGAAATTCTTAAGCCAAACAAATATAAGATAAGTTCTAAACACAAACACCTGGTCTTTGGAACATTATTATTCTTCTTTTTTTAGTATAAAATCACTAATCCAGTTTTTAGTCTTTGCTAGCGTTTTTTTTAATTTGGCAATGTTGTTTTAGGAGGAAGAAGAAGATTTTAAAGAGTTATTCCATTCAAAAAAGACAAACTTTGAACTGAATTGATGCCAAATTTGGTGAAGTGCTTGGGCAGCCCAGAAGAGTATGTGTTTATGTATGCTGCAAACTCTTTGTTCAATAAATAAATAAGAGGAAAAATTCCTTTATTTTTCACCATATTGAAATCGTATTCTTGCATACAAATCATTTTTTGGATGGTACCATTCGAGTACTCTAAAAAGGATTAGTCGCAGCAAGCCGAGAGGGGGGCTCCAGCCCCCCTGGCTGAATCATACTGTCTTATATTTTTATATTTTGTTTTGAGATTTCTATTATAAAGCATTGGAAGTGCCGATTAGATCAGTTAAGCCCCCCCTAAAATTCAGCTTATGGGCGCCTATGAATAGGTATAAATAAAAGACACTGCCACTATGAAAACACAGGCTGCAAAATAGTGTATGCGAAGTACCCAAGGCCGTATTCAGGGGGAAGGGTAGGGGGTTTGAACCCCCCTCCCTCACCCCTCCAAAAAACAAAAAAAACAATTGTCTGACTCGTAAAAACATAACTAAAATGAATATAAACAGGTTTTTGATGCGTTTCTAACACCCCCCCCCTCGGGAAAAAATTCTGTATACGGCCCTGACAGTATCTCTATGAAAAGTTGGGGGATGCAGTTGAAACTCTCGGCTCGTTTAATTGAGAGGCGGTAGGAAACGGAACTTGAAACTTTTAAAATGGCTTAAACTGATATGTCGCCGATCCAACAAAGCGTGGTTGCATTATTAGCCTGTATGGGAACTAGAACTTATTAATGTATAAATATCGTTGTAAATCAAAAGACCATGAGGTTATCAAAACAGGAAATGCCAGCTCAAGAATCTGAATAAAAATCAAATGGTTTTCATGTCGAATCCCATTTCTAACATGGAAAAAGTTTACATTTGAAGCTATCACAGAATTTTAATTTTAACAAGATTGACCATATTTGAAAAATATATTTTGGTTGGTGAATGAACGCTAATAGCATCCAAAGAGAAAGAATTAGAACCTTCTCCTCGTTCAATATTGCTCACTACAACAAATTTTTGCTTTTTCGATGTTGAGTAAGGAGTTACAATTATTAAACTAACCAAGTTTCTCATTACAGAGTTCTTCAATCAAATTTCTATACGGTAGCTTTTTTTTATTGAAACATCAAAATACCAAAAAAACTTGCTTGTGGAATAAAACTATAAGCTTTACCAGTCACCTCTACACAAGGCCTTATCCAGAATTTCTGTTCGGAGGGGGGGGGGGGAAAAAAAAATTTGAAAAAAACACATCAATTTTTTTATACACGTATCCATTTTGTTACCTTTTTACGGATCGTTTATAAACTTTGAATGGAAGGGGCTCAAACACAGAAGCCCCCCCCCAATACGGCCTTGCTTTTACATAATAGGAATCAATATTACCTCTCATTTCTCCAACGACGGTGACTGCTTCTAAAACTTTATCGTGTCCATTCGGTACAATAGCAACACACGCCAGAAGTCGGGCTGCTTCGACCATTACATTCATGTGATGTGGGTCTAAGGATTGTGCCAGTACTGTGAGTGCTTCTTCTTTCTCAAATAATGTTTTTAAGCCAACTCGATTGTTGGCAATAGCCTTGAGGCATCGGATGCATTCTAGTTGAACGCCCTCCCATTTTGCCTTCTCCCTGTCAAATGATTAGGAAATGTATTCAAAGTGATACGACAAACTCTAGGAACGAAATACTAAAAACTTTTTGGGTGAGTTTTTGGTGATTAAGGTACAACCTCCCTGTGAAATAAACGATTCTACGACAATGATTTGCTATCTCATAATTTACCAGAAGTGTCTGATGGTCAAATAAGTGCAGTTTTGAACATATATACAAACTCTGTAGATGTTTCAAGCTCCTATCTGCAAAAATGTGGAATTTAGTGTTTTTTGCCAGAAGAAAGATCACGGATGCGTGTTTATTTGTTTGTTTGTTTTTCTTTTCCCTAGGAGTGATCATACCGACCCAGTGGTCCTAGAATGTCACGAGAGGGCCCATTCAAGCGGAAATTAAAAGTTATAGTGCCTTTTTTAATTAAAAACAAAATTTAATTAAACTGGAAAGTTTTTTTAACTAAAAACGGCATTTTTATTGCCAATTTTGATGAATTCCAAATATCCTAACCACTAGTATGCTTACCATTGTACCATCAGAGAGTTGAGAAAAATAAGTTACATATAAGACATGATAATAAATTCGTTAATCAAACAGTTCGTCGTAAGGAACTGTATAGTAAGAGCGACTCGTCTCAATAGTAACCGAAACTCTAAAAAACAGAATTTTAATATCAAGGAGGCACACTTGTGCCTCTTAAAGAGGCGACCCACCACAATGTTAAGCGGTTTCCGGTCCTCGCGGTTGCAGAGAGACGGCGGTGATCGCATTTTGTAGCCTAAGCTCAAACTAAGAAACATACAAAATTTCATCCCCCTCCGACATTATCTTCATGGGGGAAAGTGGGCCGGAAGTTTCGACCCTCCCATCACAGCCCCCCTTTAACGTCCGATTGGGCTGAAATTTAGAGATAAGCTTTCCTAGGGTATGGGAGCTTACTCTCAAAATTTCAGCTCAATCCGATCACTCCTTCCCTGTTTTCCAAAAACCAAATATAGCCACTTAATGTTCATCAAATTATTTTTTTTATCAACCACGCCTACAGGCAACAGTTGGCAACGGATTCGGATGAATGAGGACTCATTCGAACCGGAATTCGACCTGTTAGGGCCTTTTGATATTTTCAGACCGAAAAAATTATCCCCCGAATTTACATTTACGAAAAACCTCGTTTTCCTATAAGAGCCCATGTTAATTTTTGAAATTCCTAAAAGCATAGTATTTCATTAATAAATTAGATCAAAATAGTCCTCTTAACCTGACAAGACCGACTGCAAGCTTCCAAAAATTCCAGCTATTTCCCAGAAGTTATTTTTGTATTTGCTTGCGTCGAAAATAGATTGCAGACTAAAAATAATTTAACAATGAGTCTCTGATAGTACAGTGGTCACTATTCCTGTCCGTCATGCGGAAGACCCGAGTTCCATTCCCCGTCAGAGTACATTTTTTATATATTGGATTTAAAGTAGTATCTCTTAAATTTAAAGTTTAAAAAAGAAACTCCGTTTCTTTTTTAAATCCAATCTATAAATTCCTTCGGCTCAACAGGCGTCTCCAGAAGAATATCACAGTCGGCCTTCAGTTTACAGGTAATTCTCCACTGCTTTGATAACATGCCGTATACCCGCATGCTCGAAGAAAAGTTAAAAAAAGAAAATCTTACTGTGCATTTGATTTGAGTATTCAGGAATTAAAAGCCTTAACACAAGAGTCTTCAAAAGCGGGGGGTTTGGGGGGCGGCAGCCCCCCAACTTTAACTCCTGACACAACCAGCTAACAGTTAGTCAAGCAATAATAAGTAATAAACTGTACAAAAACGTGCAGAAATTATTTGAAAAAAAACTACGTTTTCTAAAGAGTTAAAGAGGCTGAGTCACAAGTTCGAACCTTAAAACGTACAGGGATTAGGAGGTACAGTTGGGGGGCTGCCACCCCGCAAACCCCCCGCTTTTGCAGCCTCTTTTGTTAAGGTTTTTTAAGTCCTGTAGCCTGCAATCAGAGTAGAGAGGGAGGTGCTACTCCGATTGCCCACCCCTGCTGCCACCTACAACTTTTTTACATAGTTTAATGGGGACAGTGTCAATGACCTCTTTTTCCAAGGTCGATTTATTGTTATTGTTTTGGCCAAGTGCCCGCTAGGGGAGAATGTTATGATCTAGGAAAGAGTGTTGTTTTTGGCCAAGTGCCCGCTAGGGAAGAATGTTATGATCCAGAAATAGTATTTTTTGTTGTTGTAAGCTCGAGGCAAATGTTATGATCCAGGAAACAGTATTTGTTGTTGTTGTAAGCTCGAGGCAAATGTCAAGGTCGATGTTGTTGTTGATGTTTTATGCACGCTCTCAGCGAATGTTATGATCAAGAAATAGTATTTGTTGTTGTTGTTGCTCGAGGCAAATGTTATGAGTTTCCAGGAAGCAGTTAGATCACGTGCTTCCTTCTCAGCTAATCAGAGGGCTCGCTTACATATTAGCAGCGGAGGGAATATAAGGAAAGGATTTTTGCTATAGTTTTATTAGTCTGTGAATAGAATTCAAAAGGAGTGAGAAGAACTGTTTTGACTTTACTCATTTGGAAACATAATTGTGATGACGAGTGAAATGTTTACCCTATTAGAAGATGGTGGTGGAGTAGATGCTAATGATACAAGAGCGCCAAAAATTGCGGTGGAAATTACGAAAGGGTCACGGCTTTGTCTAGAATGGGTTGCAGTTTATGCAAGATATGTGATATCCTTAAGAAAATTTAAAATAGAAGATGGATTATGTTTCGCAGCAAAGGTTGATAGAGCACATGTGAATAGACTTCATTGTGCTTTAAGTGCATTGGTGAAACATATCAAAGACAATAAACTCTATCGCTAATTGTACATGCGTAGTATTATTGATGTTATAATTATTCAATAAAATTGCTTCGAAATCGAAAATGTTCCCTTTCTTTTCTGGTTAGGACTAACTTTTAAGGGTTAGTCTAGAGTCAGCAGTCAGAGTGAAACGACTGAAAAATGAATAAATTTGAGAAAGAGAGAATTAGATCAAATCTAGTGTTTATGGAAAAACAGTTGATTTTAGATGATGTTTTTCTCGAGTTATCTCTTAAACGTAGGATATTCTCTTGTCAGGGAACACTTGACAATATAATGAGGATTGATTATCCTCCATTGGACTCTTATATGAAACTTTTAAAATGTGACTCAAGTCCTTATAGTCAATTTATTGATATATTAATTGGGAAAAAGCAGAATCATATTGTAGATGTACTTTTGAAATCATTGCCAATGGATTCAATGTAGAAGACTCCTTCGAAAGAAGTAACGCCCCAGAATAACTCCTCTCCCCTTTCCTAAACTTTGAATTTATCAAGCGAAGACGATCAGTTTCGTTTTAGCTGTGAGAGAGTTGACAACGGACACCAAAAAATTTTCTATATATGTCCATTATACATGTACACTCTTGGCAGTTGGACTCAATAAGAGAATTGTACAATTATTGCCGACTATATTGAAAAGTGTAAATTATGTAATGCCTGCAAATTACATTGAGGCTACGCAGTACAAATTAAAGGATGTAATTCATGTCTTGAAGAGGTATGTGACTCTCACCCTAGGGGGCACCTATGCTCCGATTGTCACCATGATAAATGTGATCAGTGGGAGAATACTTACCCCGCTATGATTGGAAAGAATCCCAAACGTGATTTTAGTTTATTTCTACGAGATTGGTATCGTCGTGGATTTTAATTATTCTGGGAAGAGGAATCTGGTCTACGATTCAACTGTTGGGGTAACAAGACAATCTGGTTTCTACGTCATCCCAATGACGACACTGCCTACTATGACTATAAATCAAGTGATTTTTATTTGGCAGTTACCGAATGTGATTCACCACTTGAAAACACTGTATGTGATATTGCTTCAAATAGACAGATTGAAACTCGTGAATTTCATAATATGAATGCAAATAGTATCATTGACTACACAAACAGATATGACAAGAGTGAAGTTACATGGTACTGTAGAAAATGTGACCCTGACTTTGTAGTCAACCAAGATCAATATACAGTGAATCCAAAGGATTTACCAGCATTAGTGGTTCACGACAGCTGCTTATACACCGATGAAGAAATCTAAAGTGAAGAGTTAAAGACATTGTTGTATATATACATTTTATTAATAAACAAATTCACAAACATTTTTAAAGCACTTTACTCTTAGGGCACTGAAATCAATGCTGTATAGATCCGAGAGGACATTTTCCACTAGAAAGTCGTTCAGACAAAGATTATCACCATAAATGCGGAGAAACTGCTTGTAAGCATAACCATGACATAGGAACACAAAATACAGTATTGCAGGGAAGCCACAGCTTATAGTCGTTAGAACTTGTACCCTATTCCGATTTTGAATGATATTTTTCCCACTGCTCTCAATATAGTTGCTGATATGGGGTGTGTAAAATGTATAGGGTAGACCCAGAGGATCAAGAAATTCAATCGTTTTCATTGTTTGAAAGATGCACAGCCAATAACCCGTCAGCACAGTCAATGGACTGCTATTAACAATAGTCAAGGTATTGTTCGCACTTTGAATTTTTCCAAGATAGTCTGAGGGTAGACAATAGGATTTGTACTGGGACATGTAGGGGTCCATAGTAAATACATTGATTATTTGACTGGTGTTCATGGCGCCAAGTCTAGAAGAACACTGCCTTCGGGAGTGATTTCCCATTAGGTTTCATATTGATTTAGTGAGATTAGTGCAATACTCTCAGGCAATGGATTGGCAAATGTACACTCTAAACGCACACTCCCCGTACGTACTATACTCATATCCTGTGTGCCAGACAAATCCAGTTCAATGATACCATGGGTTTTAGCAAACATTTCTTCGGTTATACCCTTTTCAAATAGTTGCGAATCATGATCTAGGGTTTGCATGGTCAACTCATACAATGTTCTATAGGATTTATCAAAAGATAGATTGTAGAGTGGGATGCCGTTTACTTTACACACAAGAGATGAAAGTCCAAACATCTCGAATTTATGTGGACAATCAGTCAACGATCCTATTGCACTGGCGCTTTTTACAAATTCCAAAGCAATTTTCGAGGGGATTTCACCACTGATAAAGGAAGAATCAGTGATTATGCGATAGTCCATTGCACTATGACGCTGAGTGGTGATTGTATGAGGACCATGTGGTTTAATATTATTTCAATTGGCTCTTAACTTTTCCAAGGCCAAATCAACAGAACTCATGACCTGTTGTTTGCGTACATGAAGTATTGCCGAGGTGAGGGAGAGACTTACATCGGGATTGGCAGCAAGTTCTTTTCTCAATATGAAATTGGATGGTGCAAGCGTCAGTTGTATATCCACTTTAACATTGGGCGGCAACCATTGGGGTATATTAAATATTTCATGATATATTTTTCCAACTAGATTTAATTCACTAGTTGTAGCATTTTTAAGTGCATCTGTACTATCAGTATTAGTAATATATTCATATCCAATGGAGGCGCCTCTCAATTCCTTGTATGACTTGGGTGTCATCAACATGAATTGTATATAGCTTGCATAGTTTGAGAGATTGTTGCTTCTGCTAACCAGCGTGCCATTGATGTAGACGCTATTGTGACAAAATAAATTATGTAATGTGCAATTTTCATAGTATATTCCATCGGCTCGAACTGGCATTGTATTATCGGATTTCCGGACTTTCATTTGTAAATCTATAAATGTTGAAGACATGTCCATAAAGTAGTCTCCATTGGAATAAATTTGAAGTGAATATTATCAGAGAGGGGTTGTTGTGGACAAAATTGTTCATAGTATCCATGCTTGACACTCACATCGACATTTTCAGCATTGAATAGATTCAATGAGGTGGTGATTGAGAGTTGAGAATCCTTATGCGGCAGGTAGGACATCTTAGGAAAAGAAATCTAGTTTCGATCTAACAATTCTCTTCCTGGGGCTTCTGGTTACACTACTTGTCGGCTTTTTCTTTCTTTTCTTCGACAAAAGGGATGATGTCTTTCGTTTCCAACCTGAGTAGAGACTGATGAGTGATGCATTGTTTCTTGACCTTTTTAAGCCTTTACCATTTTGTTTTAATTTCTCGCCAAGGGTTCGCGCACTAGAACTAAGATTTTCTGTAGCACTTTTTTTAAAATCCTTGCCAGACCCCCAATCGTATAGTGTAGAGGATGCAAAATCTGTCGCAGCCGGTAGAAGATATTTTCTAGCCAATGGTAATGAAGACCAAGCAGCTTAGCAGACCAACTGCCAAGACTATGGCCAGAAATTAACGGGTGACCCTTTTAACAGTCCACTCCATTGCCCTGTTGTATCGGGCAAAGAGTATTAACATTTCAGTCAATATGAGGACTAGTGAAAACCACTTTTCTATTAGACATCTTGCTGTTGAACGATGGGTCGAAAATGACATGTAATCACGGCCAAACCTTTTGATATTGCTATGGGATCACCTAATTCGGTTCTTAGTGTTAATTGACAGAGTTCCAAATAGGGTGTGTTTACGGGATTATATTGAAGATGCTTTACATTGTAGTGATGAATATGCTCTTGATTGGTGTTTCGTTCAAGAACTCATAGGAGGGGGAAATTTGAATTACCAACCCGAGATGTTTCCACAAATGAGGCGTAGAGAAATATTCAAGTGTCTGTGGAGAAGGCAGGCGGGTAGGCAGCAAAAATGAAATTAGTGTTTTCGGCACTTTTACCATTGATTATATTGAGCTTAAAGCCAAGAACTTCCTTTAGGCTATCATTGAGAATAACCTTTTCGCTGGCAATAGGTGAACTAATGTAGGTCTTACCATCCTCCTTTGAATAGTTGAAATGAAAAGCTCCTTTTTTACGAGCGGAAATTCTTTTATTAATAGAACGACATAAATCGTTCATACAGGTGAGTTCCTCGTAGGTTAATTCAATATATGGATAATCCATCCAATTGATTTTTTGAATTTGTTCTTGATCACTTGAGGATGGTGATGGCGGCCAATCATAGGGTCTAATTTTTATTTCATATTTACGATCCTTTCTCAGGATGTCGTAGGTATTTTTGAGAATACAGTCGACAAGAGCCACTTCATACATTCCGTCAAATTTGATGGTGGGGGAGTTTCGTCCAAAAATCACTTGTTCTATTCAAGTCATTGTAGAGAGGATCGGAAACATTGGACATGAAAGTCACATAGAAATCATTGGGCATTGTTAATATCTTCAGCACTGACCCAAGAACTAAATCTGAGTTGTATCCTAGCCAGCGAACAAGCAACTGTCTCTTGCCCCTACGAGTACGACTCTTTAATATCTTTTGAATTTGATACATTTCACTAGTGTTTCTAACTTTTTGCAGTTCATATTCATTAGAACCGCCGAAAATCTCGTCATCTGTGGTGTCTTGCAGTCGATATGTCTTGGGCTCAGTGTCCACGATTTTGGACACTTTGAAAAGTTCAGTGCTCCATAAATAATTCCCCTTTTCAAAAATATTGGTGGTTCTATTAATTCAACCAGTATCACCAACATTGAATTTCTTCTTCACATTTTTTTTCTCTTTTTCACCATTGGAATATTGCTTTAGAATAGCATCAAATGTATTTTCATTGTAGTGAACATCTCGAGGGCTTGAGTTGGACAGAGATCGATGAGGTCGATGGTTGTATATCCGCATGATTTTATCTAAATCATGAATAAAAGCCGGTGTATTTTTCAGGGTACAATATCTTGAAATTAATAGACGAATCGTTCTTATTAATCGTTCAGGCAATGCAGCCTTTATCGGGCTGTGACTATGATAAAGTGTTGTATTATATTTCAATAGAACCTTTTGCACATGGGGATTAACAAATTCACTGCCACGATCCGATTGTATTTTTCTATACGAATCCTGTTCAAGAATACTTTTAATGGCCCGAGCAACTTCAACGCCTCTCTTTGATCGCAGTGGAATGGCATAGGCATAGCGACTAAAGACACTGATTGCCACCAGAATTTATTTATAGGGTGCATTGTGACACTGTTGAAGTGTCTCTAAAGTTGAAAGATCCGTTTGCATTACATGCAGAAGGGAAAACGCTTTAGTATGTCGATATTTTTTGCCACAAAGACTCTAATTCCGGTGCAGTTTGTAACACTATTTATTCTTAAGAGACTCTTTTTATTTTTTAAATTTAGTGCTGGAGACAGCTTTGGAAAGTGTTTTGGGAGAACTTAAACTTCCCGCTTCACCAATATTTTTATAGACACCTTTCAGAATTTCATCCATTTTGAACGCAAGCACGTAGTGTAATGTCCGCTCCCCTTTTGCACACTGGAGGGTGAATCATTTCGTCTTCGCTTTTGACTAGCAGCCACAGGTGTTTTAAAATCAGTGGTGCTAGTATTTTCAAATATTGAATCTTCTTCTTCTTTTTTAAATGGTGGTGTTGGTGTTGGTGTTGTTGGAGGACTATATTCTCTTAGTTTCTTAAGAATTTGCTTATTGCTAATAAGACTTTTGGGGAAGTTTGATACACTTAGAAAGGTGTATAGATTATTGTCAAATGATAAAAGTCCTTTACGATTCGTCACCATATCACAAATTAAATCAACTAGATTATAACTTTTTCCCTGAATTATAATTCGTTTCCCTGTGCTATCGACTTGAACTTGATGTTCATCAGTTTCCTACAAGAGATATGATAATACTCTTTTATTTTGTTCACAATAGGTGAGTGGCAATAGGTTTCCAATTTTCGATACAATTGAATTCAAGTCCTTCTTCTTTGATGCTGCTGCAGAATCTTGAGGAGATGTTTCCTATTTAGAGGGATCGGTGGCGACGGTGGGTCTCTCACGGCAAGGTTTATATTTGTTCACACTTCACAATGCATCTTGAAGTAAAATTAGTTTTTTATCATCGGCAATATTCTCATCATTAATGAATTTTTTTATATTGTCTTCAATATGTTCAACGGGTGAGTGGACAAGTTCAAATGGTGTCAATTTATTGGGTTTAGCCATTCTCTAGAGAAAACTGTTTCCAAGTCCAGCAATAATTGGCAGTAAAGGTATGAAAAACCTACCGCCTGCCTGAAGGAGTCGTGTTCCTTTTAAATATTTAATTTTTTTTTTAAAAGCCCACGCGCGTAAAGTGGAAAGATGGTCCTTTTTCCGTTTTCTAAAACCTTCTGGCAGTTGAACATTTCCCTCAATTAAATTTAAACAAAGTTCAGATATTAGATTAATGAAATCATTGTCAACACCATGTTTGAATATGGCCTTCCTAAGCAAGGATTTTGAAGTGCTTAAAACGGAAAATAAATGCCGCTGTTCACGTATTTTCTTCAGTGTCATAATGGCAACTAATAGCCTTTTTTACTGTTCACCGGAAGATATACTGTAATTTGATTGTCGAAAATGTCAGTGACTACACGTAGATCCTCGGGTGTGCTCTGATTAAAATCCAGAAAAATGTAACCGTTGGGCTTGATAGTCGCCTGTGAGTACGCTGACAATATACATTTTGGGGTGCGGGGTTATATCTTTTTATTTATAGTTTTGAGTGCGCTAGAATCCCGAACAACTCGATAGATAATATCGATAGTGCAATTCAAAGCAAGGGTTCGCATACATTTGCTCTGATGAAACAGATTGTGTAGAACTAGAGTAACTGAAATGTGTTCATGGTGGGAGCGAACAGTGAACAGTTGTAGCATTTCCTGTGAGAACTGTTCAATGGATTCAGCCAAATCATCAATAATCAGCCACGAGTTCGGTTCAATACTATTGAAAACATCAAGTCCCCGTATGAATTGTATTGGTATGGCTGTGTCAATTGCTTTTATTTGATCGTAGGACTCATGCTAAATACTATAGCAATAAAGAATTTACTCTGGCTTTTCCAAAAACATTTTATCGTAATGTGGAATTATTTAAGCTAAAAGTGTTGTTTTCCCCGACAGTGGGGGACCATACAGAAACGATCTAAATGGTATTTCAAATTGATACATGTTGCTGACAACATTCGGACTACAACTAACTGTAAATTATATGTGTCCAATGAATAAGTAGTAATTTTCCCATTGATCTATCTATTCAAGAACAACAAAAAAACAATATTTCATGGCAGCATTTATTTCGACAACATGAAAACAAATATTTGTTCAACATGAACTGCAATGATAACACTTTATGTACAATATAAATAAAAACACTTTTTGTCCATCAATAACACTTATCGTCTTTAAACACTTTTCTGTACAACAACAACACTTTTGTCCATCAACACTTATTGTCTTTAAACACTTTTCTGTACAACAACATCAACACTTTTCTGTACAACAACAAAAAACACTTGGAACATGAACTAGCACAGTTTAACATTACAGTGAATTTAAAGGTGGGGATCCCCCCCCCCCAGGGCCGTGGGGCTGAAGGCCGGGCGCGGGCGGGACCCCCCCCCCCCCGGGAGCCGGCCGCGGGCGGGACCCCCCACCCCCGGGAGCCGGCCGCGGGAAGGGTCCCTCACCCCCCGGGAATCGTGGAGGTGAAAACTGTACAATAGCTGTCATCACTGCAGGTTAGTGGTTGGGTTAGTTGGGTCAGTGGTGGTGGTGGTGGTGGTTAGTTAATTTATGAGCAGGTTAGTTGGTTAGTCAGATTAGGTTAATTTATCCAGACCAAGTTGATTGCGATAGTCTATGCATTCAACTCGGTCTGAAATACGGTAGTGGCCATGAGGCAGGACACTCACACCATTTTCGAGCACATAGACTTTGTCAGATATACATGACATTGCATTTTTTTTCCACTCTCACAGTATAATTTCTATACTGTAGAGAGCGAATTGCAAGCACTTGTGCTCTCGGCACTAGGCTACTTTCTACACAGTCTCTGTACATGCTCATGTTGAAATTACTCTTTAAAAAGTGTGTAGGCACCCCTTTAAAAGCCTTCTATTTATCTCCATTATGTGTTTCAACGCAATAAACTTTAAGACCCAGGATCACCCCCCTGGATATCAAATCGTTCCCCCTCTCCGATTTTAACATTAATAGTTAGTTGGGGGCTTGACGTTTCACCAACTCGGGATAGAGTGATGGATTCCAGTTGGTGAAATCCATCCGCGAGCTGATGTGTTCCCCCTTTTCTAAATCACCCAATAAATCTTCAGCCCCATTTACCTTTAACAGCAGAGAATCTGTATCCCCATAGTAAACTTGAACCTCCCCCTCCCGTGGCCATTGTACCTTGCACACATTGTAAAAGAACGACCACATGAGCTTTTTGGTAATTTCTAGTACTGAACTACCGCCTGCTATATTCTTGTTCAGTACCACATTTCACTTTCGCCTGTGTAGAAGAACCATGCCAGTCTCTATGCTCGTGAACGATGTAAAATTGGGATCGGCAATAATTTGTGCACACTCTAGAGGGTCAGTCACAACGTCGCAGCGAGATCTATTACGTACACTTTCACACATTTTGCCAAACGCTGAATTTAGAATGAGCTTGTACAATTCCTTCTCCACCTTTGAGTTTGCCCTAGAGCGTTTATCGACAAAAGTATCGATAAACGTCTTTAAATAAGGTTTCTGATTAAACTGCAGGACCCTGTGTATTTTGGTGATCTTGAAACCATTGTTCACCATCCAGTGCAAAAGCACATGGTGAACAACGATATTCTCCTTAGGGTCCAAATCAGCAATCAGTTTTTGCTTAGAGGGGGTCCAATGCATCCCCATATCCTCAACCAATGATTGATTGTAGGGGCTCAGCGAGTCCCTGGTCACTGGTCGAATAATACAGGGAAAAACAAAATCTTTGATTGAATCGTGAAGCGCCAGCGGAATGTGACTGTCAATTTCAAAGAACCATCCTTATGGCGCGTTGTCCCCGACGGTGTTAAAGTCGGGGAACTCACAAGGATTCTCAAGCCATTGATAGTTCCCATACGACAAAGAGTTGTGGGACATTGCTGAGGGGTATAACGAGTTCATGTCCAAGAACACTGCATTTGACGTTTCACCAGTGCTTTGTCCGCTCGGAACGGATGACAAGACGCGGTCCCCGTGAAAAACATACCTTCCCCTCATTGAACGCTCTACAAAAAGGTGTTGATCTACATGTGTGATTAGGCCTATTTCTTCCCTACTAATTTTTAAAATCAAATCCATCACTACATGGGGTGTGGAAAAATAATATCCTATATCTAACCCGAAATCTGAATAGATTTGGTCTGTATTCTTACAGACTATATCCAACAGAGTTAAAATGTCACTGGCCAAGTACAATCTACAATAATCCCACCAATTTTTACAATTCCCCTTGGACCACACCTTCTTGGCAAACTCCTACTCCTCAGCTCTGCATTCACTGTTGGTCAGTGAATTGTAAAAAGCTTCGATTGAAGGTAGTTTCATCTCGTTTAAGCGAGCGCCAGAACAGTAATAGTCGTATGCGTGTATCCCTTTTCAGGTCAATAGGTCATACATGTCACTGTCTGGAAAGTGCTGTTTAAGCAAGGGAAAGCTATCAAAATTGTCGCTTTTCTGCACTTGAATCAATTGACTCAATGCCTTGGGGAAAAAACTAAAGGAATCTAAAAACCTGATTTTATTAAAGCCCGTATGTCCATTATTCACTACCTGCCATTTCAGTTCGAGAAGCAACAACTTCTCGGCCGATTTGGGAATAATGTGATAGGTAAATGAATTATTTACCCATGGACTGTCTACTATCCCTCCCTCCCTGTGCATGCGTGCCAGTGCCGGTAAAATAAATTTTAAGTCATAATTTGAGTTGTGGATAAAAACAGGGATAAAAAACTGTTGGCTAACATTTAAATTACACGATTGATGCGCTACCCCCCTAAAATTACTACCCCCAGATGATATTCCCTGCCAAAAGTGATCATGGTCTCTGACTTTCCCCTCCCCCCTCTTTTCCCTTAAGTACCTTTATCCCCATCTTCAAACTCCCCCGTGAAAACCCAGCATATGTTTTGATTTTTAATCGCGAGACGATCCTCTGCAGACAGCACCGATGGATAATGGGTATTTCTCAAACGAGAAATAGCACCATTACCCGTGCCAATTAGTTCAGTCAGTGCCTTGACCATGCACTCGTCGTCCCCCTCATCCAATGTTTCTACTATTTCTAACAACCGCATGGTGTTAGAACTGTCTCTTTGCGCGCGAGCGTAGGACACTGCAATGGCCTGATGCTCTTTGATTCGGTTTGGAAATTGGGGGTCATTCACCTCCACCAGATTAGCTTCACAGTCTAAAGATATTTTGTTGCACTGGAGGAGGGTGTTTCGGAAATTTTTGAAGCGTAAAATGGCCCTATCCGCTGAAACCGTTTCCATTGTCTGGTATCCATACCGTCTGCAATGCCTCATATGATTTTGCAGCTTTAATTCACTCCAAAATCTAGAGAGGCATGTTGGACAGTAGAAATATGTCCCCTTATTCTTACCCTCTCCCAGAAGTCTACTAATATCTGTAATCGGATTAAAATGGCCAATTGCATTCGGTTCACTAGGTGGTGTGTATAATAACCAAACCCAGTGTTTAACCAAATCAATTGACGGGCCTCTTACTGGGAAGACCACCCTCTTCTTTTTTAAACGAACCCCATCTTCGAATTCAGTATCATACTGTACCACAGTAACACTGATATTTAAATGGGCATTGGCCCTTTCAAAAATGTCAAGAGATCGTAGCGTTACTGGGTATTTTCCTTCTAAGAAAGAAAAATCTAAAATGGGGAAATTGGACCCTTCCTTCCCATGTACAGCCCAATGATCTAAATTCGTCTTGGTAGCGTCATCTGCTAGAGGCTGAAAGGCTGATATGAGGAAAGCATATCTGAAACATTTTTGACCTGTTTCAAAACAGATCCGCTGGACACCACGACAACCTACTAGATCTGGATTATATTTTAAAACTATATCCCTTTCCCCACCCCCTCTTAAAATAAAATCTTTCTTAAATTTACAAATATTAACGCTTAAATTTTCAATAAATAAAACTACTGAGCCACTTCCATTTTCGTTATAGTTCTCAAGATGCGCAATAATTTGTCCTACCCACTCACTAAAAACTCCCTCAAAATTTTCAAATTCGGATAAATTATGCACATCTCGGAATGTATATAATGATAATAAACTTCACTTTTCCCCTTATTTAAATAAAAAACCTTTAAAACAGTGGAAACTTTAATTGAATCCCTACCTCCCCACAACTGAATTTGGTTCTTCAGTAGTGCACGAATTTTATCTACATATTCATGCACAATTTCTACAGGATCAAACACAAAATTTCCCCCCATAAGTGAATTAAATGGGTCACCAAAAGTCGCAGTGAAAACAACTATATTATTTAATATTGAATTTGACAATTGAAAGTCTGGAAAAGTTGTACCCCCCCTCTTGTATATTACCCCCTCCCCCAAGTTGTTCAACAATATTTGGGGTATGCTCCACTTCAGTTGTTTGAAGTGGAAGTAGGTAATCAGTGGGGGATAGAGGAGGGTTCCCAGTTAATTCGTTTGTAAAATCCTCTAAAATTTGTAGGGTATTTGGACTTAGCAAAGTTAAGTCCCCCTGCCCAACTGCGCTATAATCTACATTTAGAAAATCAACTAAAAACTCATCAATATTATCTGGAATATTGTTAATGATACTGTCCCATGTTGAATTGTTGTTGGAGAGCTCCTCTCCTCCACTCGATGGTGAATAAGGGACCAATGCTCCAACCTATAAATGAAAAAATAGCTTATTTTCATAGTGTTCAAATCATCCCTACTGTTAAAATTTGGATTATTATTGCTTAAAACACGCTTAATAGCATTTGGTATACTCTATCGATATTCTGCTTAACAAAAATCTAAAACAACGCTTTACATAGAAGGCGGCATTTTGTTCAAAAAATAGTTTATTTTCAAAGTTTTCAAATCAGCCATTTTTTTTTTGCGGCGCTTTTCGGGCCCGCAGCACATCCTGCAGCGCTTCTCGGGCCTGTGGTGCACCCCTTGGCGCTTCTCCGAAGCGCTTCCCGCGGCGCTTCTCGGGCCCGCAGCGCTTCCCGGGGCCCACCAGCGCTTCCCGGGAGCCGTGGTGGCTCCCAACCGTTTACATAATGCCCGTCAAAAGTTGAAATATTCGCTTAGACAACATAAGTCGCTATTTCTCTCTAATTCCATACTGGTTCGGTGAACTCATCACTAGCCCACAATTATTGTAACCTGTCACGCGCGAGTGTTCCGATTTCCAAGACTGAACTTCAGACGAGGAAAATACTACAATTAAATGTCGGGAACCGTTAACTTGGTTTCCCCTCGCTAGAATCTTGGCAAGATTGAAAGATATTTAAAAATATCCTTGCGCAAATTAGAACGCCGATATGTGCAATAGATAAATGGAATAATCTCTATCTCTTAAAACTATGTGATATTCATTTGTGAAAAATAACATTTTGAGTTTCAAAGGCGGTGATTATTAATTGTCTAGAAATTAGCTAAAAATATTATTAAGATGCTGAAAAAGGGTGAAGATGTCTACAGTTGGCAGAAAAAATAAGGCGATAGGACAGATTAGAAAAGAGTGGTTTCATTGACATGCAAAAAAAATTACATTTAGGTATCTCTGAGTGGATGGAACAGTGAAATTTAAAACGGGGTGTTGGGGGGGGGGTGGGAATTATAGCGAAAAGAACATTTTAATGTCTTCGACAAGCTTGTATTAGGTTGAATAATAGTTTTGTTTAGATATTTCTATAACCTGGTGCTTAATAATAGAAAAAAAGTGAAAAGGTAAAAGTAAAGAGTAAAAAGCTCTCTAACAGCTAAAAAATAGGTTATTTTATTGAAAAAAAATACTCACGACTTCAAATTGATCAACCACTTGACAGGAAGCTGGAAGCTTGACCATTACATGATAGGGAGCCATTGGTTTGTCCATGACTTGCCTGAAGGAGCCAACCCTTCTATCTTGCGTGGAAGGCTCAGGACTTGATAGAGACAGTTGAGAAGAGTGCACTGACACTTGATGGGGAGCTGATAGCTCAGATATTGCGTGAGAAGGAGCCGATGTTTGGCCTATGACTTTTCTAGAAGACCCAGGCATTGTATCTTGTCCTGAAAGCCCTGCCGTATGACTGGGGCTCAAATGGATCATATCATGTCCATTACTATCTTTCGCAGCCGGGCTAGCGATATACCGGGCTCGTGCAGCCGAGGCTGCAACTTGACGAGGCAGCATTGAGGCTCGATTAAGAGGGGCTTGCATAGATGTGGTATCGACGTCGCTGTCTTGTACAGCGGGGTTCTCCATCCTTGTGGCCCATTGTCTTTTCGGTTTTTGACCAGACTGCATTGGGGCTGGCACTGATCGGGCTGCCTCACCCTCTCTTGCTTTCTTACTAGGAGGTGGGGCACATTCTTCACAATTGGCCTTAAAGAAGAGAAAAAAGTTAGTATGATAAATAATTTCCCCCTTTTTACAGAAAGAAAGTTAGTATCATCATCCATATAATTTGTCTAGAAAAGCATTTATCTCAAAGTAGCCCCCTCCTCCACCCTTTTTCAGCAAAGCAAAAAGTAAAAATGCATATTGGTTTACCATCTCATTGAGTTAATCTTGCGATATATTCAAGCGAAAGGCATATCAATAAAGAATATATCTTACTACCTTTTATTCAAATGCTATAGCTAAAATCGCTAAAATATCAAAGAGAAATGGTTAGACACTAAAGTCGAAAACAATTAAGGTAAAAACAATTATCTTTTCATTTCTATTTTGACACTATTAAAAGTACTAACCCCCTCCCCGAGCAAAATCCTGGATTTACGCCCCCTCCCCTAAATTTAGGAAAATTAACCCGCCCTAGGTTTACCATCTCATTGAGTTAATCTTGCGATATATTCAAGCAAAAGGCATGTCAATAAACCATATATTTTAGTACTTTTTATTCAAATGCTATAGCTAAAATCACTAAAATATCAAAGAGAAATAGTTTGACATTAAAGTCGAAAACAATAAAGGTAAAAAACAATTATATTTTCATTTTTATTTTGTCACTATTAAAAGTACTAACCCCCTCCCCAACAAAAATCCTGGATTCACGCTCCCCTCCCGGGAATATAAAAGAAACTTTATCGAAAGAGAGCTTGAAATAATCCCGTTTCACTCTTACATGGAATTCCAATGCCCTAAATATCTATCGCTAATTTGCAGACCAAATTAGCTGTCCGATATTTTCAGACAAACATAGAATTACGTAAAAGCACTAAAAACCTCGATTGCCTAAAACCAGCTAATGTATACAAACAGGAAAGGGGTGACAGCTAATTTTAACCTTGCATAGAGCCTTTTGTAAAAACAGAGCGGCATTTTCTTTAAAAATTGACAGAAGTCAGTAGACACTTTAAATCACATTAGAGAAAGATTAAAATTTAACGAAAAGATAAGTATTTCTTTTTGCGAGAACTTTGTTAGAAAAACAATGGGGGAGGGGGTTAGGTTTTGAGGGTAAAAGAACAGATTTTATGTTTTCTATCGAGTATAAAGATTGTATAGTGATGTTTGTATTGTATGGGGGGGGGATTTACGTGAATATACTGGAGGGTGACCACGGAAAATAATTTTATTTTGAAAATAAAAAATGTACTTACATTGCAAATTGAAGTTGCCATGGCTTCTAATTCATCAATATTATCCATTCTAGTTGTTTGCACTGTGTCAAAATAGTTTCTGATAATTTAATCACAATGCATGTCCGTTATATACGAAATCTCAAGGGAAAACCATATGTAACCAGCCCTCTGATTGGCTGAGAAGGGGGATGTAACCGACTCGCTGATTGGCTGAGAAGGAAACACGGGATCTAACTGTTTCCTGGAAACTCATAACATTCGCCTCGAGCATGCAACAACAGCAAATACTCTTTCCTGGATCATAACATTCTTCCCTAGCGGACACTTGGCCAAAAACAACAATAACAAACTGTTTCCTGGATCATAACATTTGCCTCGAGCTTACAACAACAAATACTCTTTCCTGGCATCATAACATTCTCCCCTAGCGGGCAATTGACCAAAACAACAACAAATACTGTTTCCTATTTCTGGACACCTTGACATTCGCTGAGAGCGTGCACTTGCCCAAAACAACAACAACAAATACTGTTTCCTATTTCTGGACACCTTGACATTTGCTGAGAGCGTGCACTTGGCCAAAACAATAACAAATAAATCGACCAAGGAAAAAAAGAGGTCATTGACCCCATTAACCACGTGGTTCGCGTGGGAGTTTTTAAAAAAAGTGTCCGGATTGGGATTCGAAGGGGTATTATCCTCGTGGGAGCTCATGATGCATCTCTACTAATCAGTTGGTCGTACCAAGTTCACCACACTGTAGCTTGTTATCGGTTAGGGAAAAATCTCCTGTAAAAAATCCAGCAAACAGGCCCAGTACTGTATCTAATCAAACAGATGCAACAGGATGTTCTTACAGTAAAAAATTCAAGCAGACTTCGTTCGTGTTGCAAAGCATTTCTTTGCAAGGGAAAAAGCGGGGGTTGTGGGGGGCGGTAGACCACCAAAATAAAAATCTTAACAAAAGAGGCTGTAAAAGCTGGGAGGTTTGGGGGGCGGCAGCCCCCCAACTGTACCTCCTAATCCCTGTACGTTTTAAGGTTCGAACTTGTGACTCAGCCTCTTTAACTCTTTAGAAAACGTAGTTTTTTTCAAATAATCAATAGATACATCCAAAGAATCTGATTTGTATACTGATTTTAAATATATATGTTTCATAAAGTTTACTCATATCCATCAAAAGTTACGAGCCTGACAAAATTTTCTAAAAAAGGAAAAAAAACCTAAAAGTCATAGAATCCCAATGAAAATCAAACCATCAGATTCAGCGTATCAGTAAACCTTACTGTAGAGGTTTCAAGTTCCTATCTGCAAAAATGTGGAATTTTGTATTTTCTGCCAGAAGAAAGATCGGGGATGCGTGTTTATTTGCCCTTTTTTTCTTCTCCCTGGGGGTCATCGTATCGACCCATTGGTCCTAGAATGTCGTGAGAGGGCTCATTCGAACGGAAATTAAAAGTTCTAGGGCCTTTTTTAATAAAAAACAACAAATTAAAAATAGAATCACCTTTTACAAAAAAACTGCATTTTAGATGTCTTTTTATATTTTCAAAGATATTTGATTTTTTAAGCAATCATAATCATGTTAAAGATTAATCAGTGACGTCATAATTGTAGGTTGTAGCCAGGTCGTCTCTTACTATTCCAATTAAGAAAAGGCCATAGGCTCTTTCCTGTTTGTAATTTTTCAAACAGTTCGTTGTAAGGAGCTGTATAGTAAGATCGCCTCGTCTCAATAGTAACCAAAACTCTAAAAACGGAATTTTAATATCAATAGATACATCAAAAGAATCGGATTTTTATGCTGATTTATATATTAAAGAACGAGCTGTTGCCCACGCACTGAAATTTTCTGAGAATTAAAAATCATTATATAGATGACGATGCAACAAACACTTATCTTTAGATAAGATAGTATAACGCAATTTTATTTTAATTGTTTTTATATATTCCCAAAGAGCTTATTAGTCAGTTGATGAGGATCTTGGAAGTGACCCGGTCAAGCAACCACTTTATGGGCAACTATAGAGTTCAAGCCGTCGGTAAGGTTTCAAAGTGAAACCCCTCTTTGACATAATAAATGCAAACTTTAAGCAATTTGTAATTTTCCCTCAACATCTTTCCACCAACAAAATGATTGTAAAATATTATAGGAAACATTGCCTGAAGCAGTTTATCTGAGGGAAGTCCATTCGATTTGGATATAAACTATGGGCTCTCTGAACTTTTGATGGATATTGCCTTCAGTTGCTTCTTTACTTGGGGAAGGAACCTATTGGTCCATCTCAGGCTTCTAAAGAAGACCTAGGGTCTTGATTTACAAAACAACTTCTGTAAATTGTTGAAGATAGTTTTACTAAGGGACGTGGTAAACGTCCCATGGTAACGCTGCAACCCGGATTTTCAAAAGATATTTCTGTTAGATTATCTTATCTAAAGATTTTGGTTACTATAGGCTGTGGTTCGCCTTTTGCTTTTGCTAGGTTTGCTAGGAGTTCGTTCTTTAATATATTTCATAAACAAAATTATTCTTTTAACGAAAATCCACATTTTTTTTTATAGCTCTTTAGTAGCAAATGTTATTAACATCTGCCCACCTCCTGGAACCAAACTTCTTTTTGGCTCAGCTCCTAAATGCGTATCTCTATAACGTTTTGTTTTATTTCCGTGGAAAAAAAATTTTCTTTATTTTAGTTTTCAGTTCACAATCACTAAAGTTATCATGTAAACAGAAAAAAATATTTATGGTGTTTGAGCGATAATTTTAATTTTCTGTTCAAACTAGAAAAATACCTGAAAATTTAAAAAAACAGTTTTGGTTTTTATTAGGTCCTAACTACTCGACGCGTGATTTTATGGGTAGTACGGACAAAATGCAACTGAATCCATCGATTAATACTGGTGAAACATTTTTGAAGTGGGATGAAGATTCAACTGATGTTTTGAAAGTAGGGTTGCAAGTCGACGAAAACTGTTTATTTTGTCTTATGGAGAAAAGATTTTCTACAAAATGGAGGGTGGAATTATGAGGGAGATAAAAATTCGGTTTCGACAACTTATTTTTTGGATATTGACTAAATCGTAGACGTTCAGACTGCTGACTTCGCAAAAACTCCCCAAAATCACTCTGTTTGGGAGAATACTAGTCTCGAAGGAAAGAAAAGGAGTCTACAGTACAAAAGTGTAACAATTTGTTATGCTAATGAAGACAGCAATTTCAACTTCATTAACTTCACCTCAACAAAGGAATGGTGTGAAGAGTTATTCTGTGTAAATGAGTCTTCACAAGATCCACTCAAATTAAGTTTAGATGTGAATTTATTCGATAAAATACCCTTAAATAATATAGTTGAGGAATTTACAACAGGAGACGATCTGCATCGTGTTCTATTGGCGCTGAAGAGATAAAGTTCCTTGCGACACGTGGGATTGAACCTGCCAACATTTGATCATGTTTTAGAGCAGCTTAATCCGTTACGTTATCGCCAGGTACTATAGATAATAATTCTTCTATAACTTTATTAATTTATTTAATAAATAAATTTTATTGGCTAATGTACATAGTTTAACTAGGATGAAATTATAATAAAGAACAAATATAAAGTTATTATAATCACATTGAAAAGGTTACTATTTACAACATGTTGAAAAGATACAAAGGGATTGATTTTTCTGGTATAATCATATAAAGGATCAGTCTAGTTAGTCGTAAATAGGGATTATGTAAGTTTCATCGGTATCACGGCTGTAAAGATGGCTGAAACCTAGTAAAGAACAAATCATGCCACATATTGGACTTAGTTTGCTGCCTGATTCTCTTAATTTTGTCTCTTACTATTCCAAATAAAAAAAGCCATAGGATTTTTCCTGTTTGTGATTTTTTAAGTAAAGAACGAACTTTAGCCCCTAGTAACTGAATTACATTAAAATACAGTAAATATTCGTGAAACATGTCTATAAGCATTGGTTTAAAAATATATAAGTGAAAGATGTAAAAAATTAGTTTATTAGTTTAATAATTAAACGTATGGCGCAAATTAAAAGGTCATGAAATTGCATCATTTTTTGTGTGCCTAAACACACTGGAATCATACAGTGCGTGGTAACGAACTGTAAGTAAGGAGCGACCCGGCTCAATAGTAACCAAAACTCTAAAAATCGGAATTTTGATACCAATAGATACATAAAAAGAATCGGATTTTTATGTTGATTTCAAATATATAAGTTTCATCAAGTTCAGTCTAACCCGTCAAAAGTTACGAGCCTCAGAAAATTTGCCTTATTTTCAGAAAGAGGGAGAAACAGCCTCTAAAAGTCATATATCTTAATGCAAATCACACAATCAGATTCAGCGTATCAGAGAACCCTAATGTAGACTTTTCAAGCTCCTATCTGCAAAAATGTGGAATTTTGTATTTTTTGCCAGAAGAAAGATCACGGATGCGTGTTTATTTGTTGTTTTTTCCCAGGTGTGATTGTATCGACCAAGTGGTCCTAGAATATCGTGAGAGGGCTCAAATTAAAAAAGTTGTTATCGACTAGACAAATCTGTTATTATATTCCTTTTTATAATTGAACTGCAACATTTTTGGTATTCACATTGCTATTAGTTCCAGAGAGTCTGATAATAACGTCAAACTACTTTAGCTTTCCTTAGTTGGTTCTGGTTCAGAACTTTTGGTAGGGACGCTTCTCCAACCTCGTTTTTCTTTGTCGGTTCTGGTTCAGAACTTTTTTGCACGAACGCTATTCCAGCCTTGTTTTTCTTTGTTGGTCCTGATTCAAAAGTTTTTGTAAGGACGGTTCTCAAGCCTCCATTTTCTTTGTCGGTTCTGGTTCAGGACTTTTTTGCACGGATGCTCCTCCAGCCTCCTTTTTCTTTGTTGTTCCTAACTCAAAAGTTTTTGTAAGGACGGTTCTCAAGCCTCGTTTCTCTTTGTCGATTCTGGTTCGGGACTTTTTTGCACGGATGCTCCTCCAGCCTAGTTTTTCTTTGTTGGTCCTCATTCAAAAGTTCTTGTAAGGACGGTTCTAAAGCCTCGTTTTTCTTTGTCGATTCTGGTTCAGGACTTTTTTGCACGGATGCTCCTCCAGCCTCATTTTTCTTTGTTGGTCCTGATTCAAAAGTTCTTGTAAGGACGCTTCTCAAGCCTCGTTTTTCTTTGTTGATTCAGGTTGAAAAGTTCTTGTAAGGACGATTCTCAAGCCTCTTTTTTCTTTGCTGGTTCTGGCTCAGAACTTTTTTTGCACGGACGCTTTGCTTTGCTTCTTCTAGATTTTTCTTTACTTCTACATCTTTCTTTCTTTGCTCCATATTATATAAGTACCAGGAGCCTCGTATCACTTTTCGACCTGAACACGCCAAAAGCCTTTCTCTGCAAGCTGCAATACCCGACCTGCGTCTGAAAGATTTTAAGGCTTTACTTTTTGGTGGACGACTTTTCCAACACTATATTGTCGATTATTGACGAACTGCGAGCACGACTCATCCAGACTTAGATGCGAAACGGAATACACTTGTTGCTAAAAAAGTAATACTATCGTTGTCATTCACCAATCAACACGCTACTATGCTAAACATTTCGAAGATGCAGTGGCTATTGTTTATCGCCTTTGACCACCAGATTTCTTCTGACCACCAGATTTCTTCAGAACTATGACTTGCGATCCTGATTGGCCATTGTTTATCGCATTTGACCATCAAAGCTCTTCAGAACTATGACTTGGAATCGTGATTGGCCATTGTTTATCACATTTGACCATCAGATCTCTTCAGAACTGTGACTTGCGATCCTGATTGGCCATTGTTTATCGCATTTGACCATCAGATCCCTTGAGAACTATGACTTGCAATCCTGATTGGCCAATGTTTATCACATTTGACCATCAGATCTCTTCAGAACTGTGACTGGCGACCCTGATTGGCCATTGTTTATCGCATTTGACCATCAGATCTCTTCAGAACTATGACTTGCAATCCTGATTGGCCATTGTTTATCGCATTTGACCATCAGATCTCTTCAGAACTATGACTTGCAATCCTGATTGGCCATTGTTTATCGTATTTGACCATCAGATCTCTTCAGAACCATGACTTGCAATCCTGATCGGCCATTGTCCATCGCATTTGACCATCAGATCTCTTCAGAACTATGACTTGCAATCCTGATTTGCCATTGATTATCGCATTTGACCATCAGATCTCTTCAGAACTATGACTTGCAATCCTCACTGGCCATTGTTTATCGCAATTTACCATCAGATCTCTTCAGAACTATGACTTGCAATCCTGACTGGCCATTGTTTATCACATTTGACCATCAGATCTCTTCAGAACTATGACTTGCGATCCTGATTGGCCATTGTTTATCGCATTTGACCATCAGATCTCTTCAGAACTATGACTTGCAATCCTGATTGGCCATTGTTTATCGCATTTGACCATCAGATCTCTTGAGAACTATGACTTGCAATCCTGATTGGCCATTGTTTATCCCATTTGACCATCAGATCTCTTCAGAACTATGACTTGCAATCCTGATTGGCCATTGTTTATCGCATTTGACCATCAGATCTCTTCAGAACTATGACTTGCAATCCTGATTGGCCAATGTTTATCGCATTTGACCATCAGATCTCTTCAGAACTATGACTTGCAATCCTGCTTGGCCATTGTTTATCGCATTTGACCATCAGGTCTCTTCAGAATAATGACTTGCAATCCTGATTGGCCATTGTTTATCGCATTTGACCATCAGATCTCTTCAGAACTATGACTTGCAATCCTGCTTGGCCATTGTTTATAGCATTTGACCATCAGATCTCTTCAGGATAATGACTTACAATCCTGATTGGCCATTGTTTATCGCATTTGACCATCAGATCTCTTCAGAACTATGACTTGCAATCCTGATTGGCCATTGTTTATCGCATTTGACCATCAGATCTCTTCAGAACAATGACTTGCGACCCTGATTGGCAATTGTTTATCGCATTTTACCATCAGATCTTTTCAGAACAATGACTTGCAATCGTGATTGGCCATTGTTTATCGCATTTGAGCATCAGATCTCTTCACAATAATGACTTACAATCCTGATTGGCGATTGTTTATCGCAATTGACCATCAGATCTCTTCAGAACTGTGACTTGCGATCCTGATTGGCCATTGTTTATCGCATTTGACCATCAGATCTCTTCAGAACTATGACTTGCAATCCTGATTGGGCAGTGTTTATCGCATTTGACCATCAGATCTCATCAGAACTATGACTTGCAATCCTGCTTGGCCATTGTTTATCGCATTTGACCATCAGATCTCTTCACAATAATGACTTGCAATCCTGATTGGCCATTGTTTATCGCAATTTACCATCAGATCTCTTCAGAACTATGATTTGCTATCCTGATGGGCCATTGTTTATCGCATTTGACCATCAGATCTCTTCAGAATAATGACTTGCAATCCTGATTGGCCATTGTTTATCGCATTTGACCATCAAATCTCTTCAGAACTATGACTTGCAATCCTGATGGGCCATTGTTTATCGCATTTGACCATCAAATCTTTTCAGAACAATGACTTGCGATCCTGATTGGCCATTGTTTATCGCATTTGACTATCAGATCTTTTCAGAACTATGACTTGGAATCGTGCTTGGCCATTGTTTATCGCATTTGAGCATCAGATCTCTTCAGAATAATGACTTGCAATCCTGATTGGCCATTGTTTATCGCATTTTACCATCAGATCTCTTCAGAACTATGACTTGCAATCCTGATTGGCCATTGTTTATCACATTTGACCATCAGATCTCTTCAGAACTATGACTTGCGATCCTGATTGGCCATTGTTTATCGCATTTGACCATCAGATCTCTTCAGAACTATGACTTGCAATCCTGATTGGCCATTGTTTATCGCATTTGACTATCAGATCTCTTCAGAACAATGACTTGCAATCATGCTTGGCCATTGTTTATCGCATTTGACCATCAGATCTCTTCAGAATAATGACTTGCAATCCTGATTGGCCATTGTTTATCGCATTTTACCATCAGATCTCTTCAGAACTTTGATTTGCTATCATGACTGGCGATTGTTTATCGCATTTTACCATCAGATCTATTCAGAACTATGACTTGCAATCCTGATTGGCCAGTGTTTATCGTATTTGACCATCAGATCTCTTGAGAACTATGACTTGCGATCCTGATTGGCCATTGTTTATCGCATTTGACCATCAGATCTTTTCAGAACAATGACTTGCAATCGTGATTGGCCATTGTTTATCGCATTTGACCATCAGATCTCTTCAGAACCATGACTTGCGATCCTGATTAGCCACTGTTTATCGCATTTGACCATCAGATCTCTTCAGAACTAGGACTTGCAATTCTGATTTACCATTGTTTATCGCATTTTACCATCAGATCTCTTCAGAACTATGACTTGCGATCCTGATTGGCCATTGTTTATCGCATTTGACCATCAGATCTCTTCAGAACTATGACTTGCAATCCTGATTGGCCAATGTTTACCCCATTTGACCATCAGATCTCTTCAGAACCATGACTTGCGATCCTGCTTGGCCATTGTTTATCGCATTTGCCCATCAGATCTCTTCAGAACTACGACTTGCAATCCTGATTGGCCATTGTTTATCGCATTTGACCATCAGATCCCTTCAGAACTATGACTTGCGATCCTGATTGGCCATTGTTTATCGCACTTGACCATCAGATCCCTTCAGAACTATGACTTGAGATCCTGATTGGCCAGAAATCAAAGAAACAGCACGTATTACATCTCATAATAATGAATTTATCATTGAGCAGTCAGCTCAAGATCGTCCCGATCTTGTTGTTCGAATTGCAAAACAAATAATCATTGATTGGACAAAAGACAGATATCTGGAAAGGTGGCAGCATATGTGCATACAATTGAATTTTAAAAGTCCTTGTGATCGAATCCACAACCCAGTCGAAAATGATGATCTGTAAAGGACCCGGAAGGGCCAAGTTTTATCCTTGATCAGTTTAAAAGTTATAACCGCATGCCTTTGAGCCTATTAGCATAATGTACAAGAAAAACTGTTGGCGTGTTTCTCTCCTCCTGAAAGGGGCCCAAAAACTTCTTTCTCAATTGGCTCGAAACCTGAATTCGTAAATCGTAGTGCTAAGAGAACTTCAATGGAGATGGAAACCAAAACCTCCGAACAAAAATCAAATTAATTTAACAAAGCATTGGCAATGTCCAGGATCCAAGCATTTTTTTTCATTGATTTTAGCAGTAATTTTCTTAATTCCTATCAAAGTAAGAGAAAACAATACTTCATTATATGGCTTAAAGTCTTGGGATAAGCAAATTGAACTTTGACTTCCATTGTGACCTAATTCAGTTTTGTATAACAACTACAAAAAAAGAAGCTTAAAAGAGTTACACGAAGTTGAACAGGAAATGAAACCTGTTGAACCTTCTTGTTTCTTTGTAATAGCAAATAATAGATATACTATAGATACATACTATATCTAATAGATATAGATATAGTATATAATAGATTCTAATATTCTTGGATTTTTCTTTTAATACATCACCTCAGTTTCTCTGATGATTTCATGCATTAGTAACTTTCGGTGGGATGATTCTTATTTTAAGTACTTTTCTAATCCCTGAAACGAAAGAGGTTTCAGTGCAATCTGGTGTTGCCACTTGTTTACAAACTTGTTAAAAAACAAATGAGGACAGATATTAAAACGTAAAACAAAAATAAATTATTCCGTGTGTGAAGAAGTCTACTCTCTTCTGAACCTCTCTTTTGCCCTTTACGCTACGCTGAAGTTTAACTTTTTGTCTCAAGTCTTTAAAATCGACAACTAAAACGCAAAGGTTGTGGGTATGGAATAAAAAGTATTTTAAACCACTGCAAAACTTTTTGAGGTTTAGTGGCTGGCCCTTAGTGAACCCCATACTTATCATGGTAAAGTTTGAATGTATATCTCAGTTCACTAAGAATAACTACTCAACACAAGGTCACACTATAAAACTTTAGAGTAAAGAGCAGGTGGTTCAGAGGAAAGCAACCCCCCTCACATACATAATGCACTATCGCTCCGTACTTGTTTTTACAAGCTTTTTTTAGTACCAAGATCAGTCAAACCAACAAAACCAACAAAAAAACACAAATAAATTAAAAAGAGAAACATACTTGTATATGAATCTTCACGAAATTATTTATAAAGAGATACATCTTTCACGATGTATCAACCCTTCATCAACACACTTAGCCAGATTCCTTAATATCATTTTAACTCGTGATCCTATTTTTTTTTCAAGATCAGTCAAGAAAGACTCCAGTTTTTTTTATAGTGTTTTCAACAGAACACAGAAATACCACAATCACTCGAAATTGCGATAGCTTGAATGGTAGATACAAAATGAAAGGAAATCGACGAGCTAGGCCGAAAGAGCCGTCCTTATCGGCATCGATCCCGGCAATAATTTCCTAGTCCCTACCCCCAACCAAGCTCAGACATGTGGTTTCCAATGCGTAGTTCAACCTTGAATATGCTGAAGGGATATTTAAGATTGGGATAAAACAAAATTCTTCTAAGCAAAACCGCTCGATGGGAGATAATACTAAGCTGAAATACTAAAAATAGATATAAAATAGTAAAAAAAGTACTGAAAAAAACATACAAAAAATAAGGTACCTTAAACATCTAGCCAAAATTTGTAATACTTGCAGAAGTCCTTCTCTTTCTACAAATTCATGGACCCAAGTTAAAGGATTGCTTGTTAGTGCTACACGCAATGACTTTAAGCAATTAAAAGCTTTTGAGTGGTTGATGTCCGGATTCCTTAAATACTCAATGAAATCTCCAGGGCTGTCAAATCTACTTCGACTTTTCTAAAAAGAGAATAATATCTTAATGATTAGGATAAAAAACAATAACCCCGTTAAAAACAGAGAGAAATGCGCCATCATTTCGTCAATTCGGGATTGGAAAATCTATTATTGTATAAATTCCTTAGGGGCCCAAAAGTCAAGAGTCGACGAGGTGCTTTAGCATCAGTGGCGTAATTTTGTAAAAATCTTGAAGGGGGGGGGGCAAAGTTGGAGCCAATTTTCCCAAATCAAGTGAAAATGACAGTAAAAACTAAAAAATAAGCTATTGGTACTATTAAATGGTACATTGGTATATATAAAGGTACTATTTAGTACTACAAAGGTACTATCTAGTACTATAAAGGTAAATATGTACCAAAAAAACTGATCTGTTTCTGTTGATGCTTGAATTATGCAGGTTTATCTTAGTTTTGACAATATTTCGGAAGAAACTAAATTTCAGATGGGGGGGGGAGCAAACTCGCTTTTCTTTTTTTTTTGGGGGGGGGGCGGAGGTTGGCAAACGGAGGTCGGGGGGTTAGCCCCCACCCCCACCCCCATAGCAAATTACGCCCTTTTTTAGCACCAAAGTAGACTTAATAAACTTGAAAAAAAACATTTATGGTAATACAAAACATTTGATCTATAAACTACATAAGACAATGTCTACCAATTACATGTTAAGTCATTTAAATTCGACCATACGAGGAAATCAAACAAAATGACAATGTAGTATATTATGCCTTTTATTGCTTTATTTATTATATCTGATCCATTTGGCAGATATTTTCAGAACTCCATTTCATATTTTCTGACACCACAGGCTCTCAGATATTGACACTAATCTGGTTATATACACACTGGTTTTATCAATGACAATAGCGTGGTGGCTGGGGACGGCGGTGACTTCTTTGTAAAAGTAGTAGTTTTGTCGATCATCAAAATTAATTAAGAGCCACTTTTCGCCTTTTCCTATCATCAAAAACTATGTGAAATTTCCAGATTTCATGTGAACACGTTAGTATGGATGTACGAAATTTCATGGCAGAATATTTTTGTGAGGCCGAAGGGTTTCACAACTGCAGGAACGATTATAAAAGTGGATTTTCCTTCTCTCTGTCGTCAATCAAAGGAAGTCAGGGATTAACCTAAAACTGATCGTAAAATAATCAACATGGACAGCCTAGATTTTTTAACTCAAGTTTATTAGGTATTCAATAGTATTCTGTACTTCAGATGAAATGTCTGTTCTGACAGATATATTTTTTAGACTGTTAAGAGTCTAATCTAGTTTTGCAGAAACAGTAGAAGCCGTACATTACAAACAAAGCACTTTTCTGCCTGTTCATAGAAATAGTAATGCACAGTCCATAATACAGAATAGACACACAGCAAGAAAGGTCAGTTAAAATATAATTTACTGTAAAGCTAAAACTCTGTTAGTTCCAACTCTGCTGAAACTGCTAGTTCCAACTCTGCTGAAACTACTAGTGCAGTTCTGCAGTAAGAAAAAAGTCTGACGTTTTCGAGTTTTTCTCATGCTTCGTGTTACAATTTTCGAATATTGTTACATGAGTTGTCACATGTCCAAGTACATGTAGGGTTCACGTAATTTGTCAGTTCAAGCGGCTACTTATTCATTTTTGACATGCATGACATCAACACATCCAGAAACACTGTGAAGCATCTGTCCCAGCCTATAGACCGGGAAAGAAGAACCCATCCTTGGGGCACCAGAAATCAAGTTCTTATTTTAGAAAAAGGATTAATTAACAATTATCCTATTTAATTCTTAATACTTGTAATACTTTGGTCAACATTTATGAAGTTTTCTAAAACTGTCTTTTCGAAAAAATTTAGAGCTGAATAAAGGCTGTGAGTGTTAATTTTAGAGAGAATGTTCAATGAGATAAAGGAACCTCATTTCTGCAAAATAATGAATTTGAACACCCACTAGTAGTTGATACACGCAACATATAAATTTACAAAAAAAAAACATCAACATACAACACCCACTAGTGGTTTGACCCGGCTCCGGTTGGAGTTCCAGTTGGAAACGTCTCACTTGCACACTTTAATTTCTAATACTTGTGATAATTCAATTTCTAATACTTAACAATTATTTTTCAAAGAATTTATTTTCAATCACACAGCTTTCCGATTTTAATCAGTTTTAAGTGGGGGCTCTACACTTACAAGTGGTCAATTGACTATATCGTCAAACAAGACTTTCACTAAACAACTTAGCCTACTAGATACGTACTTAAGCCTTGTGTTTTATCTGTCAATGAAAGGATTAGGATTTCCTTGCATAGAAACACTCAATTGAGCTAATTGTATTCAGCATTGTACTACCAATAATTCCCCTAGGTATAAACTGCATTAACTTTTAAATATAAAATGTTATAACATATAAAATATTAAGAGCACATAAGTGTGCTAAAGTACACTTTTTAGTATTTGTCGATCATAGTAGCACTTTCAACACTTAAAAATGTACTATTTCGACATTTTTTGTCGCAAGTTATAAACTTTTAATACTCCTTTGCAAAATAGCACCTTTTTAGAAGAGTTCCAAAAGATTTATGATATATAAATATAATATATGAAATACGGTCACTTTTAACTATGAACCACCTGCACTCCACACCTTTCACTTATAATTGTTCCAGGAAATGATGCTATAAATATAATTTCACATATGTCTATTCATTAGTGGGTCGGGATACCTTTGGGAAAGTCGATCACACCGTCCCTCCCCCCTCCACTGTGCATGCATCAACATTAACATAATGCCATTTGCAATTCGTCTGCATATAACATGCTTCATTTTCCATTTTTTGTTGTTCTTTTCTTATTTCAAATTTATTAACAGTTTCCGCTTACTACAAACCTCTTATAGCATATTCCATTTTCCATTCTTTATTCTTCTTATCTTATTTCCAATTTAATTCCAGTTTTCTCTTAGCTCCAGTTTCTAATTTCCAATTTATTACCAGTTTCCAATCATTTTTAAATCTCATATACCTTTTATTTATTTCCCTTAAAGCATGTGCTGCTGCCATAGTCTTAATAACACAGGGATATAGACCTAAAATTACGTCTGCGCAGAACATACTTTCTTCTTCTTTTTTTATTATTCTTACCTGTGTTTTGTTTGCTTTTTCTAGTGCTTTTTTTCTTGTTTCATAAACCTTTTTTTATTACACCATGGCCACATAACACCAACTTAATCTTATCAATACACTGATATTGACATAAAAGGAGGGGTTGAGGAAGAGAAGAGAAATTCCACTCTGTCTCCCTAGCATCAGCCTGAAGTGCTACTTCAGACAGCCCCTCATTCTGAAAACCTTCTGATACCCTCCCTCTGAAAACCCTGATTGTTTATACTTATGATCTTAATAATCTTGAAAGTTTTAGCTCTGCAGCATATACTCTTTGATATGCATTATCTTTTTTTCTTATCAGAGCTGATATTTGGATACCAAATACCTGGATTACTTACAATAGGAATCTATCAAATCTAGGAGCATGTGTTCTAACAGGTTTTTTATTCGCATATTTTTCCTTCTTCAATACAAGTGGACTATTAAAAGTGAAAAGTGGTGCTATATTAAAAGTAGAAAGTGCAGCTTTTCACTCCATAAAAAGTGGAAAGCAGTGCGATCAAAAGAGGAGAAAAAACTTAGATATACCAATGCATTTCCTTTGTAGTGCATTTCTAGCATTTCTTTCTTTTTCGCCAGTGGTATCATTCGCAGAGGGCCTTTTTGGGTGTCGGTTGTTAAATTCATATCATCCTGAAATGAGAAGACATAATTACAGAAAATAGTTCTTTTTCAACCTCACCTCTTTTCTTCTGATGGTAATAACTTGTTTACAGTTCCCAGTAAAATCGGGTCTTCGGTACCTGGGCTAGTGCTCTTTTGGATCAAAAATTAGGGCGTCAACAGTTTATTATCGGCGTTTCAGTTACTTGCTTATTTACAGTAACAGGGAGCAAACTCTTGCCCAACCTTGCAGCAGCAGGAATCAAACATCAGGCCACAAAATTATTTAGAAGCAGTCTATATTCATGAGCAGCTCAAATACCAGGCCACAAATTATTTAGAAGCAGTCTATATTCATGAGCAGCTCAAATACCAGGCCATAAATTATTTAGAAGCAGTCAATATTCATGAGCAGCTCAAATACCAGGCCACAAATTATTTAGAAGCAGTCTATATTCATGAGCAGCTCAAATACCAGGCCACAAATTATTTAGAAGCAGTATATATTCATGAGCAGCTCTAAGAGTTTCAGAGTCAGTTAGAAAGTGTATTATTCTTGATCAAGAATTAAATCAATGTACATTTTAAAGTTATTTATGCAAAGTTGGAATACGTGTCACGAGTTAGCCTAGATATCAAATTACCCAAAAGAAAGCGGCCTAAAGTCAAAAATGAAAAGTTATTACAATATCATTTATCAATGCTTCCACTTGAAACATCAGACCTCACACACAGGGGAATTAAATTGATTTACCACAGTATTTAGACTATGAGGTCCACTATTGTTGCTATCATTTGCAGCTAGCTTCAAGTTAGGGTGCTGCTTAAACTCTACATACACATTTTCTATCACTACATTAAAAACAATAAACACACGTTGTAATTATTGTGTTATAATTATTAATTAATTATTGTAATTATTACACGTTGTAATATTAACACAGTTGTAATTTATTTATTTCACATGTTATATATAGTTTGACCAGCAAAAAATTCTTAAGGACAACAAGCAAAAAAAAAAGTAGTGAATACTCCTACATGATTGTCAGAAAAAATTAACTCCCCCCCCCCCCTAAAGAAAAATCACACGTAGCATTGTCAACTCCTGTCCCACAACAAAAATATCTGTAAATATTTTGACTTGATCCTCCAGCAGTGACACAAAACAGGGTAGACTTGTCAAAACTTTAACTTTGATGAAATTTATTTTTTCTTCTTCTTACAATCATATAAATTAAATATAGAATATATCAAGTATAAAAAAAATTATTATGATTATAGACACATTTCCATATTATTGGAAATTATAATTATTATTTTGTATTATACTCTTAATATTTTTTATTATATTAAAATTTCATATAAAAAGATAAATTCAAAAAATATTTTCAGCCTTGATCCTTAAAGAAATATTAATTCTTTTCAGACTCGATCCTTAAAAAAATATCCAGATTCTCCTGATTTCCTCCATTTAATTTGCGTATTTTAAGGCATAGCAACAAACTCATTCATTGCAACATACAGATTCTCCTGATTTCCGCCATTTAATTTGCGTATTTTAAGGCATAACAACAAACTCATTCCCCCAACAGAATTTATACCTAAAACCTTTGTAAGCGTGTAGTTAAAAACTCGTTGCAGTTTTTTGTTGATTGGATGAAATGTGTAGTGATGCATGCAGTGATGCATACAATGCCAACACACATTCAATTTTATATATTGAATATAAATATTCAGCTTTGAAAAGATTAAAGTAGAGGAGAAGCGTGCACAGCTATGTTGGCCTTGGTTGACTTTGTGCTGTGATAATTTGTTGGCAATAGTTTTTATGTTCCTTATATTAACTACGGGCCTTGAGAACCTTGAACCCTTAGACTTTAGTTGATATCAAAGATCTTCCCATTGTGATCTGGCAAATTCTTAAATATCCTTAAATATGGCTATTGTTTCTTAGGCATTATCCTTAAAAAACATACAGATTCTCCTGATTTCCGCCATTTAATTTGCGTATTTTAAGGCATAACAACAAACTCATTCCCCATCCCTTCTTGTGAAAACCTAAATCACTAGAATTTACACTATTTTTGTAACAAATATGGCTATTGTTTCTTAGGCATTATCCTTAAAAAACATACAGATTCTCCTGATTTCCGCCATTTAATTTGCGTATTTTAAGGCATAACAACAAACTCATTCCCCATCCCTTCTTGTGAAAACCTAAATCACTAGAATTTACACTATTTTTGTAACAAATATGGCTATTGTTTCTTAGGCATTATCCTTAAAAAACATACAGATTCTCCTGATTTCCGCCATTTAATTTGCGTATTTTAAGGCATAACAACAAACTCATTCCCCATCCCTTCTTGTGAAAACCTAAAACACTAGAATTTACACCATTTTTGTAACAAATATGGCTATTGTTTCTTAGGCATTATCCTTAAAAAACATACAGATTCTCCTGATTTCCGCCATTTAATTTGCGTATTTTAAGGCATAACAACAAACTCATTCCCCATCCCTTCTTGTGAAAACCTAAATCACTAGAATTTACACTATTTTTGTAACAAATATGGCTATTGTTTCTTAGGCATTATCCTTAAAAAACATACAGATTCTCCTGATTTCCGCCATTTAATTTGCGTATTTTAAGGCATAACAACAAACTCATTCCCCATCCCTTCTTGTGAAAACCTAAATCACTAGAATTTACACTATTTTTGTAACAAATATGGCTATTGTTTCTTAGGCATTATCCTTAAAAAACATACAGATTCTCCTGATTTCCGCCATTTAATTTGCGTATTTTAAGGCATAACAACAAACTCATTCCCCATCCCTTCTTGTGAAAACCTAAATCACTAGAATTTACACTATTTTTGTAACAAATATGGCTATTGTTTCTTAGGCATTATCCTTAAAAAACATACAGATTCTCCTGATTTCCGCCATTTAATTTGCGTATTTTAAGGCATAACAACAAACTCATTCCCCATCCCTTCTTGTGAAAACCTAAATCACTAGAATTTACACTATTTTTGTAACAAATATGGCTATTGTTTCTTAGGCATTATCCTTAAAAAACATACAGATTCTCCTGATTTCCGCCATTTAATTTGCGTATTTTAAGGCATAACAACAAACTCATTCCCCATCCCATCTTGAGAAAACCTAAAACACTAGAATTTACACCATTTTTGTAACAAATATGGCTATTGTTTCTTAGGCATTATCCTTAAAAAACATACAGATTCTCCTGATTTCCGCCATTTAATTTGCGTATTTTAAGGCATAACAACAAACTCATTCCCCATCCCTTCTTGTGAAAACCTAAATCACTAGAATTTACACTATTTTTGTAACAAATATGGCTATTGTTTCTTAGGCATTATCCTTAAAAAACATACAGATTCTCCTGATTTCCGCCATTTAATTTGCGTATTTTAAGGCATAACAACAAACTCATTCCCCATCCCTTCTTGTGAAAACCTAAATCACTAGAATTTACACTATTTTTGTAACAAATATGGCTATTGTTTCTTAGGCATTATCCTTAAAAAACATACAGATTCTCCTGATTTCCGCCATTTAATTTGCGTATTTTAAGGCATAACAACAAACTCATTCCCCATCCCTTCTTGTGAAAACCTAAAACACCAGAATTTACACTATTTTTGTAACAAATATGGCTATTGTTTCTTAGGCATTATTCTTAAAAAACATACAGATTCTCCTGATTTCCGCCATTTAATTTGCGTATTTTAAGGCATAACAACAAACTCATTCCCCATCCCTTCTTGTGAAAACCTAAATCACTAGAATTTACACTATTTTTGTAACAAATATGGCTATTGTTTCTTAGGCATTATCCTTAAAAAACATACAGATTCTCCTGATTTCCGCCATTTAATTTGCGTATTTTAAGGCATAACAACAAACTCATTCCCCATCCCTTCTTGTGAAAACCTAAATCACTAGAATTTACACTATTTTTGTAACAAATATGGCTATTGTTTCTTAGGCATTATCCTTAAAAAACATACAGATTCTCCTGATTTCCGCCATTTAATTTGCGTATTTTAAGGCATAACAACAAACTCATTCCCCATCCCTTCTTGTGAAAACCTAAATCACTAGAATTTACACTATTTTTGTAACAAATATGGCTATTGTTTCTTAGGCATTATCCTTAAAAAACATACAGATTCTCCTGATTTCCGCCATTTAATTTGCGTATTTTAAGGCATAACAACAAACTCATTCCCCATCCCTTCTTGTGAAAACCTAAATCACTAGAATTTACACTATTTTTGTAACAAATATGGCTATTGTTTCTTAGGCATTATCCTTAAAAAACATACAGATTCTCCTGATTTCCGCCATTTAATTTGCGTATTTTAAGGCATAACAACAAACTCATTCCCCATCCCTTCTTGTGAAAACCTAAAACACTAGAATTTACACCATTTTTGTAACAAATATGGCTATTGTTTCTTAGGCATTATCCTTAAAAAACATACAGATTCTCCTGATTTCCGCCATTTAATTTGCGTATTTTAAGGCATAACAACAAACTCATTCCCCATCCCTTCTTGTGAAAACCTAAATCACTAGAATTTACACTATTTTTGTAACAAATATGGCTATTGTTTCTTAGGCATTATCCTTAAAAAACATACAGATTCTCCTGATTTCCGCCATTTAATTTGCGTATTTTAAGGCATAACAACAAACTCATTCCCCATCCCTTCTTGTGAAAACCTAAATCACTAGAATTTACACTATTTTTGTAACAAATATGGCTATTGTTTCTTAGGCATTATCCTTAAAAAACATACAGATTCTCCTGATTTCCTCCATTTAATTTGCGTATTTTAAGGCATAACAACAAACTCATTCCCCATCCCTTCTTGTGAAAACCTAAAACACCAGAATTTACACTATTTTTGTAACAAATATGGCTATTGTTTCTTAGGCATTATTCTTAAAAAACATACAGATTCTCCTGATTTCCGCCATTTAATTTGCGTATTTTAAGGCATAACAACAAACTCATTCCCCATCCCTTCTTGTGAAAACCTAAATCACTAGAATTTACACTATTTTTGTAACAAATATGGCTATTGTTTCTTAGGCATTATCCTTAAAAAACATACAGATTCTCCTGATTTCCGCCATTTAATTTGCGTATTTTAAGGCATAACAACAAACTCATTCCCCATCCCTTCTTGTGAAAACCTAAAACACCAGAATTTACACTATTTTTGTAACAAATATGGCTATTGTTTCTTAGGCATTATTCTTAAAAAACATACAGATTCTCCTGATTTCCGCCATTTAATTTGCGTATTTTAAGGCATAACAACAAACTCATTCCCCATCCCTTCTTGTGAAAACCTAAATCACTAGAATTTACACTATTTTTGTAACAAATATGGCTATTGTTTCTTAGGCATTATCCTTAAAAAACATACAGATTCTCCTGATTTCCGCCATTTAATTTGCGTATTTTAAGGCATAACAACAAACTCATTCCCCATCCCTTCTTGTGAAAACCTAAATCACTAGAATTTACACTATTTTTGTAACAAATATGGCTATTGTTTCTTAGGCATTATCCTTAAAAAACATACAGATTCTCCTGATTTCCGCCATTTAATTTGCGTATTTTAAGGCATAACAACAAACTCATTCCCCATCCCTTCTTGTGAAAACCTAAAACACTAGAATTTACACCATTTTTGTAAAAAATATGGCTATTGTTTCTTAGGCATTATCCTTAAAAAACATACAGATTCTCCTGATTTCCGCCATTTAATTTGCGTATTTTAAGGCATAACAACAAACTCATTCCCCATCCCTTCTTGTGAAAACCTAAAACACTAGAATTTACACCATTTTTGTAACAAATATGGCTATTGTTTCTTAGGCATTATCCTTAAAAAACATACAGATTCTCCTGATTTCCGCCATTTAATTTGCGTATTTTAAGGCATAACAACAAACTCATTCCCCATCCCTTCTTGTGAAAACCTAAAACACTAGAATTTACACTATTTTTGTAACAAATATGGCTATTGTTTCTTAGGCATTATCCTTAAAAAACATACAGATTCTCCTGATTTCCGCCATTTAATTTGCGTATTTTAAGGCATAACAACAAACTCATTCCCCATCCCTTCTTGTGAAAACCTAAATCACTAGAATTTACACTATTTTTGTAACAAATATGGCTATTGTTTCTTAGGCATTATCCTTAAAAAACATACAGATTCTCCTGATTTCCTCCATTTAATTTGCGTATTTTAAGGCATAACAACAAACTCATTCCCCATCCCTTCTTGTGAAAACCTAAAACACCAGAATTTACACTATTTTTGTAACAAATATGGCTATTGTTTCTTAGGCATTATCCTTAAAAAACATACAGATTCTCCTGATTTCCGCCATTTAATTTGCGTATTTTAAGGCATAACAACAAACTCATTCCCCATCCCTTCTTGTGAAAACCTAAAACACTAGAATTTACACTATTTTTGTAACAAATATGGCTATTGTTTCTTAGGCATTATTCTTAAAAAACATACAGATTCTCCTGATTTCCGCCATTTAATTTGCGTATTTTAAGGCATAACAACAAACTCATTCCCCATCCCTTCTTGTGAAAACCTAAAACACCAGAATTTACACTATTTTTGTAACAAATATGGCTATTGTTTCTTAGGCATTATTCTTAAAAAACATACAGATTCTCCTGATTTCCGCCATTTAATTTGCGTATTTTAAGGCATAACAACAAACTCATTCCCCATCCCTTCTTGTGAAAACCTAAATCACTAGAATTTACACTATTTTTGTAACAAATATGGCTATTGTTTCTTAGGCATTATCCTTAAAAAACATACAGATTCTCCTGATTTCCGCCATTTAATTTGCGTATTTTAAGGCATAACAACAAACTCATTCCCCCTCCCTTCTTGCGCAAACCTAAAACACTAGAATTTACACTATTTTTGTAACAAATATGGCTATTGTTTCTTAGGCATTATCCTTAAAAAACATACAGATTCTCCTGATTTCCGCCATTTAATTTGCGTATTTTAAGGCATAACAACAAACTCATTCCCCATCCCTTCTTGTGAAAACCTAAATCACTAGAATTTACACTATTTTTGTAACAAATATGGCTATTGTTTCTTAGGCATTATCCTTAAAAAACATACAGATTCTCCTGATTTCCGCCATTTAATTTGCGTATTTTAAGGCATAACAACAAACTCATTCCCCCTCCCCTCTTGCGCAAACCTAAAACACTAGAATTTACACTATTTTTGTAACAAATATGGCTATTGTTTCTTAGGCATTATCCTTAAAAAACATACAGATTCTCCTGATTTCCGCCATTTAATTTGCGTATTTTAAGGCATAACAACAAACTCATTCCCCCTCCCCTCTTGCGCAAACCTAAAACACTAGAATTTACACTATTTTTGTAACAAATATGGCTATTGTTTCTTAGGCATTATCCTTAAAAAACATACAGATTCTCCTGATTTCCGCCATTTAATTTGCGTATTTTAAGGCATAACAACAAACTCATTCCCCCTCCCCTCTTGCGCAAACCTAAAACACTAGAATTTACACTATTTTTGTAACAAATATGGCTATTGTTTCTTAGGCATTATCCTTAAAAAACATACAGATTCTCCTGATTTCCGCCATTTAATTTGCGTATTTTAAGGCATAACAACAAACTCATTCCCCCTCCCCTCTTGCGCAAACCTAAAACACTAGAATTTACACTATTTTTGTAACAAATATGGCTATTGTTTCTTAGGCATTATCCTTAAAAAACATACAGATTCTCCTGATTTCCGCCATTTAATTTGCGTATTTTAAGGCATAACAACAAACTCATTCCCCATCCCTTCTTGTGAAAACCTAAAACACCAGAATTTACACTATTTTTGTAACAAATATGGCTATTGTTTCTTAGGAATTATCCTTAAAAAACATACAGATTCTCCTGATTTCCGCCATTTAATTTGCGTATTTTAAGGCATAACAACAAACTCATTCCCCATCCCTTCTTGTGAAAACCTAAAACACCAGAATTTACACCATTTTTGTAACAAATATGGCTATTGTTTCTTAGGCATTATTCTTAAAAAACATACAGATTCTCCTGATTTCCGCCATTTAATTTGCGTATTTTAAGGCATAACAACAAACTCATTCCCCATCCCTTCTTGTGAAAACCTAAAACACCAGAATTTACACTATTTTTGTAACAAATATGGCTATTGTTTCTTAGGCATTATCCTTAAAAAACATACAGATTCTCCTGATTTCCGCCATTTAATTTGCGTATTTTAAGGCATAACAACAAACTCATTCCCCATCCCTTCTTGTGAAAACCTAAATCACTAGAATTTACACTATTTTTGTAACAAATATGGCTATTGTTTCTTAGGCATTATCCTTAAAAAACATACAGATTCTCCTGATTTCCGCCATTTAATTTGCGTATTTTAAGGCATAACAACAAACTCATTCCCCCTCCCCTCTTGCGCAAACCTAAAACACTAGAATTTACACTATTTTTGTAACAAATATGGCTATTGTTTCTTAGGCATTATCCTTAAAAAACATACAGATTCTCCTGATTTCCGCCATTTAATTTGCGTATTTTAAGGCATAACAACAAACTCATTCCCCCTCCCCTCTTGCGCAAACCTAAAACACTAGAATTTACACTATTTTTGTAACAAATATGGCTATTGTTTCTTAGGCATTATCCTTAAAAAACATACAGATTCTCCTGATTTCCGCCATTTAATTTGCGTATTTTAAGGCATAACAACAAACTCATTCCCCCTCCCCTCTTGCGCAAACCTAAAACACTAGAATTTACACTATTTTTGTAACAAATATGGCTATTGTTTCTTAGGCATTATCCTTAAAAAACATACAGATTCTCCTGATTTCCGCCATTTAATTTGCGTATTTTAAGGCATAACAACAAACTCATTCCCCCTCCCCTCTTGCGCAAACCTAAAACACTAGAATTTACACTATTTTTGTAACAAATATGGCTATTGTTTCTTAGGCATTATCCTTAAAAAACATACAGATTCTCCTGATTTCCGCCATTTAATTTGCGTATTTTAAGGCATAACAACAAACTCATTCCCCCTCCCCTCTTGCGCAAACCTAAAACACTAGAATTTACACTATTTTTGTAACAAATATGGCTATTGTTTCTTAGGCATTATCCTTAAAAAACATACAGATTCTCCTGATTTCCGCCATTTAATTTGCGTATTTTAAGGCATAACAACAAACTCATTCCCCCTCCCCTCTTGCGCAAACCTAAAACACTAGAATTTAAACTATTTTTGTAACAAATATGGCTATTGTTTCTTAGGCATTATCCTTAAAAAACATACAGATTCTCCTGATTTCCGCCATTTAATTTGCGTATTTTAAGGCATAACAACAAACTCATTCCCCCTCCCCTCTTGCGCAAACCTAAAAAACTAGAATTTACACTATTTTTGTAACAAATATGGCTATTGTTTCTTAGGCATTATCCTTAAAAAACATACAGATTCTCCTGATTTCCGCCATTTAATTTGCGTATTTTAAGGCATAACAACAAACTCATTCCCCCTCCCTCTTGCGCAAACCTAAAACACTAGAATTTACACTATTTTTGTAACAAATATGGCTATTGTTTCTTAGGCATTATCCTTAAAAAACATACAGATTCTCCTGATTTCCGCCATTTAATTTGCGTATTTTAAGGCATAACAACAAACTCATTCCCCCTCCCCTCTTGCGCAAACCTAAAACACTAGAATTTACACTATTTTTGTAACAAATATGGCTATTGTTTCTTAGGCATTATCCTTAAAAAACATACAGATTCTCCTGATTTCCGCCATTTAATTTGCGTATTTTAAGGCATAACAACAAACTCATTCCCCCTCCCCTCTTGCGCAAACCTAAAACACTAGAATTTACACTATTTTTGTAACAAATATGGCTATTGTTTCTTAGGCATTATCCTTAAAAAACATACAGATTCTCCTGATTTCCGCCATTTAATTTGCGTATTTTAAGGCATAACAACAAACTCATTCCCCCTCCCCTCTTGCGCAAACCTAAAACACTAGAATTTACACTATTTTTGTAACAAATATGGCTATTGTTTCTTAGGCATTATCCTTAAAAAACATACAGATTCTCCTGATTTCCGCCATTTAATTTGCGTATTTTAAGGCATAACAACAAACTCATTCCCCCTCCCCTCTTGCGCAAACCTAAAACACTAGAATTTACACTATTTTTGTAACAAATATGGCTATTGTTTCTTAGGCATTATCCTTAAAAAACATACAGATTCTCCTGATTTCCGCCATTTAATTTGCGTATTTTAAGGCATAACAACAAACTCATTCCCCATCCCTTCTTGTGAAAACCTAAATCACTAGAATTTACACTATTTTTGTAACAAATATGGCTATTGTTTCTTAGGCATTATCCTTAAAAAACATACAGATTCTCCTGATTTCCGCCATTTAATTTGCGTATTTTAAGGCATAACAACAAACTCATTCCCCCTCCCCTCTTGCGCAAACCTAAAACACTAGAATTTACACTATTTTTGTAACAAATATGGCTATTGTTTCTTAGGCATTATCCTTAAAAAACATACAGATTCTCCTGATTTCCGCCATTTAATTTGCGTATTTTAAGGCATAACAACAAACTCATTCCCCCTCCCCTCTTGCGCAAACCTAAAACACTAGAATTTACACTATTTTTGTAACAAATATGGCTATTGTTTCTTAGGCATTATCCTTAAAAAACATACAGATTCTCCTGATTTCCGCCATTTAATTTGCGTATTTTAAGGCATAACAACAAACTCATTCCCCATCCCTTCTTGTGAAAACCTAAATCACTAGAATTTACACTATTTTTGTAACAAATATGGCTATTGTTTCTTAGGCATTATCCTTAAAAAACATACAGATTCTCCTGATTTCCGCCATTTAATTTGCGTATTTTAAGGCATAACAACAAACTCATTCCCCCTCCCCTCTTGCGCAAACCTAAAACACTAGAATTTACACTATTTTTGTAACAAATATGGCTATTGTTTCTTAGGCATTATCCTTAAAAAACATACAGATTCTCCTGATTTCCGCCATTTAATTTGCGTATTTTAAGGCATAACAACAAACTCATTCCCCATTCCTTCTTGTGAAAACCTAAATCACTAGAATTTACACTATTTTTGTAACAAATATGGCTATTGTTTCTTAGGCATTATCCTTAAAAAACATACAGATTCTCCTGATTTCCGCCATTTAATTTGCGTATTTTAAGGCATAACAACAAACTCATTCCCCCTCCCCTCTTGCGCAAACCTAAATCACTAGAATTTACACTATTTTTGTAACAAATATGGCTATTGTTTCTTAGGCATTATCCTTAAAAAACATACAGATTCTCCTGATTTCCGCCATTTAATTTGCGTATTTTAAGGCATAACAACAAACTCATTCCCCCTCCCCTCTTGCGCAAACCTAAAACACTAGAATTTACACTATTTTTGTAACAAATATGGCTATTGTTTCTTAGGCATTATCCTTAAAAAACATACAGATTCTCCTGATTTCCGCCATTTAATTTGCGTATTTTAAGGCATAACAACAAACTCATTCCCCCTCCCCTCTTGCGCAAACCTAAAACACTAGAATTTACACTATTTTTGTAACAAATATGGCTATTGTTTCTTAGGCATTATCCTTAAAAAACATACAGATTCTCCTGATTTCCGCCATTTAATTTGCGTATTTTAAGGCATAACAACAAACTCATTCCCCCTCCCCTCTTGCGCAAACCTAAAACACTAGAATTTACACTATTTTTGTAACAAATATGGCTATTGTTTCTTAGGCATTATCCTTAAAAAACATACAGATTCTCCTGATTTCCGCCATTTAATTTGCGTATTTTAAGGCATAACAACAAACTCATTCCCCATCCCTTCTTGTGAAAACCTAAATCACTAGAATTTACACTATTTTTGTAACAAATATGGCTATTGTTTCTTAGGCATTATCCTTAAAAAACATACAGATTCTCCTGATTTCCGCCATTTAATTTGCGTATTTTAAGGCATAACAACACACTCATTCCCCCTCCCCTCTTGCGCAAACCTAAAACACTAGAATTTACACTATTTTTGTAACAAATATGGCTATTGTTTCTTAGGCATTATCCTTAAAAAACATACAGATTCTCCTGATTTCCGCCATTTAATTTGCGTATTTTAAGGCATAACAACAAACTCATTCCCCCTCCCCTCTTGCGCAAACCTAAAACACTAGAATTTACACTATTTTTGTAACAAATATGGCTATTGTTTCTTAGGCATTATCCTTAAAAAACATACAGATTCTCCTGATTTCCGCCATTTAATTTGCGTATTTTAAGGCATAACAACAAACTCATTCCCCCTCCCTCTTGCGCAAACCTAAAACACTAGAATTTACACTATTTTTGTAACAAATATGGCTATTGTTTCTTAGGCATTATCCTTAAAAAACATACAGATTCTCCTGATTTCCGCCATTTAATTTGCGTATTTTAAGGCATAACAATAAACTCATTCCCCATCCCTTCTTGTGAAAACCTAAATCACTAGAATTTACACTATTTTTGTAACAAATATGGCTATTGTTTCTTAGGCATTATCCTTAAAAAACATACAGATTCTCCTGATTTCCGCCATTTAATGTGCGTATTTTAAGGCATAACAACAAACTCATTCCCCCTCCCCTCTTGCGCAAACCTAAAACACTAGAATTTACACTATTTTTGTAACAAATATGGCTATTGTTTCTTAGGCATTATCCTTAAAAAACATACAGATTCTCCTGATTTCCGCCATTTAATTTGCGTATTTTAAGGCATAACAACAAACTCATTCCCCATCCCTTCTTGTGAAAACCTAAATCACTAGAATTTACACTATTTTTGTAACAAATATGGCTATTGTTTCTTAGGCATTATCCTTAAAAAACATACAGATTCTCCTGATTTCCGCCATTTAATTTGCGTATTTTAAGGCATAACAACAAACTCATTCCCCATCCCTTCTTGTGAAAACCTAAATCACTAGAATTTACACTATTTTTGTAACAAATATGGCTATTGTTTCTTAGGCATTATCCTTAAAAAACATACAGATTCTCCTGATTTCCGCCATTTAATTTGCGTATTTTAAGGCATAACAACAAACTCATTCCCCCTCCCTCTTGCGCAAACCTAAAACACTAGAATTTACACTATTTTTGTAACAAATATGGCTATTGTTTCTTAGGCATTATCCTTAAAAAACATACAGATTCTCCTGATTTCCGCCATTTAATTTGCGTATTTTAAGGCATAACAACAAACTCATTCCCCCTCCCCTCTTGCGCAAACCTAAAACACTAGAATTTACACTATTTTTGTAACAAATATGGCTATTGTTTCTTAGGCATTATCCTTAAAAAACATACAGATTCTCCTGATTTCCGCCATTTAATTTGCGTATTTTAAGGCATAACAACAAACTCATTCCCCATCCCTTCTTGTGAAAACCTAAATCACTAGAATTTACACTATTTTTGTAACAAATATGGCTATTGTTTCTTAGGCATTATCCTTAAAAAACATACAGATTCTCCTGATTTCCGCCATTTAATTTGCGTATTTTAAGGCATAACAATAAACTCATTCCCCCTCCCCTCTTGCGCAAACCTAAAACACTAGAATTTACACTATTTTTGTAACAAATATGGCTATTGTTTCTTAGGCATTATCCTTAAAAAACATACAGATTCTCCTGATTTCCGCCATTTAATTTGCGTATTTTAAGGCATAACAACAAACTCATTCCCCCTCCCCTCTTGCGCAAACCTAAAACACTAGAATTTACACTATTTTTGTAACAAATATGGCTATTGTTTCTTAGGCATTATCCTTAAAAAACATACAGATTCTCCTGATTTCCGCCATTTAATTTGCGTATTTTAAGGCATAACAATAAACTCATTCCCCCTCCCCTCTTGCGCAAACCTAAAACACTAGAATTTACACTATTTTTGTAACAAATATGGCTATTGTTTCTTAGGCATTATCCTTAAAAAACATACAGATTCTCCTGATTTCCGCCATTTAATTTGCGTATTTTAAGGCATAACAACAAACTCATTCCCCCTCCCCTCTTGCGCAAACCTAAAACACTAGAATTTACACTATTTTTGTAACAAATATGGCTATTGTTTCTTAGGCATTATCCTTAAAAAACATACAGATTCTCCTGATTTCCGCCATTTAATTTGCGTATTTTAAGGCATAACAACAAACTCATTCCCCCTCCCCTCTTGCGCAAACCTAAAACACTAGAATTTACACTATTTTTGTAACAAATATGGCTATTGTTTCTTAGGCATTATCCTTAAAAAACATACAGATTCTCCTGATTTCCGCCATTTAATTTGCGTATTTTAAGGCATAACAACAAACTCATTCCCCATCCCTTCTTGTGAAAACCTAAATCACTAGAATTTACACTATTTTTGTAACAAATATGGCTATTGTTTCTTAGGCATTATCCTTAAAAAACATACAGATTCTCCTGATTTCCGCCATTTAATTTGCGTATTTTAAGGCATAACAACAAACTCATTCCCCATCCCTTCTTGTGAAAACCTAAATCACTAGAATTTACACTATTTTTGTAACAAATATGGCTATTGTTTCTTAGGCATTATCCTTAAAAAACATACAGATTCTCCTGATTTCCGCCATTTAATTTGCGTATTTTAAGGCATAACAACAAACTCAGTCCCCATCCCTTCTTGTGAAAACCTAAATCACTAGAATTTACACTATTTTTGTAACAAATATGGCTATTGTTTCTTAGGCATTATCCTTAAAAAACATACAGATTCTCCTGATTTCCGCCATTTAATTTGCGTATTTTAAGGCATAACAATAAACTCATTCCCCTCCCCTCTTGCGCAAACCTAAAACACTAGAATTTACACTATTTTTGTAACAAATATGGCTATTGTTTCTTAGGCATTATCCTTAAAAAACATACAGATTCTCCTGATTTCCGTCATTTAATTTGCGTATTTTAAGGCATAACAACAAACTCATTCCCCATCCCTTCTTGTGAAAACCTAAATCACCAGAATTTACACCATTTTACAACAAATATGGCTATTGTTTCTTAGGCATTATCCTTAAAAAACATACAGATTCTCCTGATTTCCGCCATTTAATTTGCGTATTTTAAGCATAGCAACAAACTCATTCCCCATCCCTTCTTGTGAAAACCTAAAACACCAGAATTTACACCATTTTACAACAAATATGGCTATTTTTTTCTTCTTCAGAATTAGCATTAAAATATTAATACTTTTTTCACTTGTTTTTTTAATCTGTCTCTTTCGAAAACGTGTGGGCATTGTAATGGCGTTTTAACTATCTATTGTAGAATATTATATTCACTATATTCAATAAATAGAGATTATGCTAACCAACATCTTCTCAAACTCTTCCTGAATTTGTTCATCAGTATAATTTGCCAGGCTAAAATGAATTTCTTCATTGATCTCATTAAAATCACTTTCTGACTGGGGTCTATTCAAAGTGGCACTTGATCCTCCATATGCTGGCAATTTGATACCTCCCTTTTTGGGTTTTTTAAGTCCAAACATTTTGTCCATCCTGAAATAGACAAACAGTTGATTAAACTGAGATGCTGATGAAAATGCATACATTTCAATATATAGGTGAACAGTTTACACATTATTAATGTTAGTCATAAAATTATTTCAATATAGTCATAAAACAAATCTCAATTTGTAGATACAAGGACCCAAAACAAGACCCTTGGCCCGGTGCCCACTACCCTTAAATTAGCAGATACAAGCGTGTGACATTTCTTTTCACGAAAAATCATAATGATTCTTTGGAGAGGGGCTCTAAATGCTGATAAGTGTCACAGTCCAAATTAGAACATATTAAGCACACACTTCATGAATAGGATTATATTTTCATCAAAAATGGTATGTAAGGGTTTGTGAGGTTGCTTATAATAGGTCAGAGGCTAGTAATCAATAAGGTGGTAAAAAAATCAATAAAGTTGTTAAGATCAATAAGGTAAAAATCAATAAGATTGTTAAGATCAAAGGATGACTTTGAATAATCAAAAGACATATGTACAAATTTCACACAAAGCATTTAAATTATAACATTAGCAATATAATTTAATTTAATTAACAATATAATTAAAACAACTTGAGAAAAACCTGAATCAGTCAAAGATTAAAAGTTATAATGCTCTTGTTAAGACCCTAAAGCAGTTAAGGGAGACCTGAAACCCCACTCATTGCCCCAAAGGCATCCCTACATTTTCGTTTGGCCTTAGACGGCTGGTTTAAAATGACCATCTTTGGCAATAGGTCATGCTTCATTCACAGAACATGTCCTAGCATCTCATTAGTCAGTCAGCTGCCCAAAACAATATGTTGGCAATTTCAATGAAAAACAAAGAGCAGATCCTCCTCTGATTGTTACAGCATACATGTTCAAAATCAAAACATGGTAAGTCAAACAAACAATAATGAGGATATTACAATGACAAAATTTCAAAGACAGTGAATTGTTCAAGAAAACTAAATGAATATTCTTGCTAAGGTAAAATACCGGTAAAATACGTAAATTACGTAAAAAAAAGTAAATTACATAAAATAGGTAAAATACCAATTTTACAGGGGGTCTGTAAAATTGCAATAAAATTCCCAATTTTACCATGACCAATTTTACCAGTTACAACACTAGGTAGCCTACAGTGGATGTAGATATTTCAAAGTCATCCTGTGGTATATATAATAATATAATATATATTGAAAACCCGTCGTATACAATAAATGTACAATGACAGAGTATACAAAAATACGAAAAGAGGAAACAAAACGATAATAATAACAACAAAAGCAACAACTTCTTAAATAGTATACAAAATAGTACAAAAAGTGTAAAATTAAAGATAGCATACTCAAAGATTACAACAGAAACAACAACTTCTTCTAAAATAGCAACAAAGACAACAACTTTTTAAAGGAGAAAAAAAAAAAAAAAAAAAAAATAGTTTAGGAGTTTAGGTATAGTTTAAAAATAAAAGGTATAGTATAGGCGCTGGGAAAATTTCTGAGTTTCATTCACATAACTCAGCTGTTTTCCATGATAACAGAAAGCTCCTCATCAAGAAATTTACTGCATGACAGCCCTGTATTTTTTCCAAGAAAATCAGCTAAATTTAAGCAAAATTTACCAATTTTTGGTAAATTTACCAATGTTTGTATTAAATTGCTAAGTAAAAGATGAATGCACCACTCATTGTCCCTTTCAACTTAAAAAAGCTCCTAAATTTTGTCATAATAAATTTATGTTGTAAGAAAAAATCATTTGAAAAGAAACATACCATTTGAATTATTACTACTATTGTAATTGCATCCCAGCCTTCCCCCATCCCTAATGCAGCCTAATATAGACTTGTCTATATACAACAGTTTAGGCTACTGATTTTTCAGATTTGCAAGCAGGCAAAACATAATTGATAGCAAGACCGTATCCAGAGGGGGGAGGGGGTGTAGGGGTATTACCCCCCCCCCTTGAAAAAAATCCCGGATAGAGCCCTGGTTGGTAGTACAAAATTTTATTTCCCATATTCCCATGAATTTAAACAAAAGAAGCCGTGAAGAGGGTGTATAAAATTATATTCAAAAATGTCAAGGATAAGAAACAAATTAGAAAAGAGACTAGAACTTGATACAATGAAAAGGACTATGCCTGGAACCATGTTTTGAAATAAATTTCACCCCACATTTTTTTAGAAATGTGTCTAATGTAACAGCCATGTTTCTAGTATATTTTACTTGCAAAAATTAATTTTTCACTTTACTTTTGATTTCCATCTTCTTATTCCTCACTTTGTTTTTTCTATGACATATTTTCCCATAATCTTCAAGGAAATTAAGTAAAAAAAAAGCTTTTTTCAACTGAAAGTAAGAAGCAACATTAAAACTTAAAAAATAGAAATTTTTACAAATATAAGAAGAGTTGCCCCCTCCTTGATACCCGGCTCTTCAAGCTAAAGTTGTTTCATACTTTTAAAAATAGCTTCTTATTATTCTAATCAAACGACCCTATGTTTCAGGAGTTTTTATTAAAGAATCAAGACAAAATTCAAATTTTAGCATAGGAAGCAAGGTATTAAGGAGGGGGCAACCCCCCTCACATACATAACAATTTCTGTTTGCTTTAAACTTTAATGTTACTCCTTACCTTCAGGTGAAAAAGCTTGTTTTTTGTAATTTAATTTCCGGTTGTTTTTTAAATATCAATAGAAAAATCCCCCTTCCCATGGAAAGTTCCTCTATACAATTCAATTTTTGTGAAAATTTACCCCAGACAATTACCCTTAACATCTCCTTATGTGAAATTGAGTCAGCAAACAGAAAGTAAGACAAATAAAAAGGACTTTGTATAGGAATTCTGGAAAATTCCCCCAGTGCTAAATTTCCCCTGAAAAGTTCACCCTCCAGAAACTTCCATCCCCATGGAAAATCACCACACCCACCCGAAAAATGTATGGATACTTCCCAATAACAAGTACTATATGTAAATACTGAGCAAATTTTATAACTTGAAGACCATTCCCCAGGAGCTGTGGGGGGGGGGGGGGTACAATTTTTTGCTGTCGTTTGTCCTGATAGTCCTGTGAGGAAGCTTGTGAAGTTATGCGAAACGAGATGGGTGGAGTGTCACGATTGCATTTTAGTTTTTATGTCTTTGTATTGTGCGATTATTTCTGTACTTGATGAAATAGTTGGTAGCATATGGTGCGATACGGAAGTTATTTCAAAAGCGAATGCGTTGGTTTCAGCAGCAACCAAATTTAGTTTTATGTTCACGATGGCTATGGTAGAGTTTGTAAGTGCCATAATGCTCTCTGTCTCTAAGGCGCTGTAAGCTGAAGATTTAGACTTAGTTGAGTGCTGTCGGCATGTTAAGCTATGTTCTGATAATTTACTGCAGTCAAAACAAAATAATTTTGAAACAATTTTTCAGAAGGCCTATGAGCTTGCACAAGAGTTAAATGTGGCTCCGGCTGTCCCAAGGTCTCTCCGTCGAAAGTCCATCAACAATAACGAGTCCATCAAGGTTTTTTATCGCGAGTCATTGTTCAAACCTTACTTTGCTTCACTTATTGAAGAATTTGATCAAAGATTTTTGTGCCATCAGGAGGCATCTTTCAAAATCGGAAGGCTTTTGCCAGCTAACAGTGAGTCATTAAAAATTAATGAATTTGTGAACGCTATTGCTGTTTACGAGGGATTTCACGGGGGTAGACGTGTGCTCGAATGTGAGTTAGTCCTTTGGAAACAGAAGTGGCTCGGAATGTCTGAGAAACCATCAACTGTTGCTTCGACTCTTGCGTCATGCAATGCAAAATTTTTCCCATGCATTTGAAGGCTTTTGACGATTTTTCAGACATTACCAGTGACAACCGCTTCTGCTGAGAGGAGCTTTAGCTGTCTTAAGCGATTAAAAACCTATCTGCGGAGCTCAACAGGCGAGGAGCATCTGAACAGACTAGCTCACATGACCCTGAACCACGATATCCAGGTCGATGCTGACCAAGTTTTTGATCGATTTGCAGCCAAAAAAGACTGGCGGCTGTTACTGTGAGAGGTTAGGTCGTCTTTCGTTGCTTGTTTCTCTAAGTGCAGTTGATTCTGTTTTTTAAACTTTAATTGTGCTTCATCCTCTGTAAACAATGTTAATATCAATACATGTCTTGCTTTCATGGCTGCTATATTAGGTAGACTGAGGCCCCCACCCCTCCGAAACCAAATTCTGGGCAGTTGTCTTTGTTCTAATATTATTTTTTATTTATTTGGTTCTCTAAAACAAGGGTCCCATAGGCAAATATAAGTAATAATGCACTTCTTTTTTTTATATTTTCTAAATTCTGCTGCTTCATGGCAGTTCCAAAACATCTACTCGCCCAAAATAGAAACTCTCACTGCTTCTAACTTTTTTTTAAATTCTGACTTTGTTGGCAAAATTTTGTCATCCATTCTCAAACAAAAAAACAACTAGAAATACTCATGACAAGTGTGTACTTTTCATTGCTTTACCTAGCTACCCCCCCCATACCCCCCGCCTGAAATCTTGCACTATGAGAGATCATTTTCTTGCTCACATGACTGCTATAAAAAGGTAGACTGACGGCCCCCCCCCCCAAAAAAAAACAACAAAATCCTGGATACGCCCCTGGTTCACTGTAATACAAATATGCAAAGTTTTTGCTACATTTATGAACATGGACAAGGAATAGGATGTTACATGCCAGTATGTTGTTACCAACCCTGAAGAAGCAGTTCTGTTGCAAATTGATCAAGCAGTTCTGTTGCAAAGTTCTGTTGCAAATTGATACCTTTTCTGTCAAGTCTCACTTGTGGGCCAAGGTTTTACAGCAGTAGTTGGCATTTGTTTCTGGTTGACGTGCTTTTGTTTTCTTTGTGTCAAAATTATTAGTGTTTTGTGTTTTGTTTTTCTTTTTTGTGCTGCATCTGTTTTTCATTCATAGGTATTAAATACAATCATTCATTCAAAATAATGGGAAATTCATTACATACATACAATTCAGGGTATATATTTGCACATTGGGGAGGGAGAGGGGGGCTAAAATTCATTTCTGAGATAATTGAAATTTATATTTGTATTGAGGATGCAATTCTGATTCTAAAGATATGCCTACTTCTTAGCTATCTTATTGATGAGTTAATCAGAAAATTTAGCAATGCATCTCAGCAGCAAAATGTGCCAGTTGCTAAAAGGAAAAAAAGCACAGCTGGCTCATAAGACAGGCTAGTGAATATTAAACCAGCTAATCATGAATAATGAGAAAAAATTAGGTTATTTGAAAAGTGACAAAAGTTCAATTGGTATAATCACTTTTTATGCATAAACCAGTATTAATAATTAGTCTTGGTCATTATCTTGTATGGTTTTCAAAAGTTCTATTACTTTCTTGAAGTAATTGACAATAACATAAAGTCAAAATTGGATTCTTTTTTTATTGAATTGTATTAATAATGCTCCTTGATAACTAAGGTCCTTGCAGTGGCCCTGCATTGTGTTCAAATTCTTGATTCTGTATTACCAAGCTGAGACCAAGCCCAATACAGCACCAAAAGACTTAGATTTTCATTGAAGTCATGGGCTTAATAATTTGAATTTAGAGCAGATATCACTTACCACCAGGATGTTTAATCTGTTTCTAAATTGAGCAGATTCTTGTCTCCTTGCAAATAACAGTCTAACAGCTTTTTTTTGCAAGTAGTTGAAATACACTGTGGAAACCTAAGCCAATCTTAGCGGTGGGAAGCTAAGCTTTGCTTCCCAGCTTGCAAAAAAAAGGCTTTTGGCATCACTTTAATGGTTAACCACTTCAAATAAATTATGTTAATGCAATAAAAGTAGAAACCTGCAGCTAGATTCAATATTTTATGCTTTTTCCAAATATCATAATTGCTTTTCTGACATTGCATTCCTCCCTTGATGGTTCTGTATAATTCCTTGACCTATCCCCTATCTGCATAGGGAATATCTGTATAATCCCTTGATGGTTCTTAGTCAACTGTATGACTTTATTTATGTTTGCTCTGTAATAGTATAAGGTATCATAAGTCATCTGTATGACTTTATTTGTGTTTCCTCTATAAAAGAATGAGGCATAAAAAGTTACCTGTATGACTTTTTATCATAGAAAGCATGCTACTGTCTTTTGTTTGACTTTATACTGCTTTCTAAATAGTAATAAATGACAATATTTGATCTTTAGTATATAAAGGATCAATGACTATTTTAGTCAAACATTGCAAACCCAAATTGGTAAATATCTTGATTAAAAGAGTACTCAGATAGTTAAGAAACAAACATACCTCTGCAATCAAAATTTCATCCTGAGGTAAAATTCTAGTTTAGCTACTTTTCACCAACTTGGAAAGAGGTTGGGGTTATGAGAATGAAACTTTCAGGGATAAGTCTACAGACTAAAGTGTGTCCTGGGCAGGTATTTTGAAGTACCTACCTCTACTCCTTCTCCCTCTAGAGGACAGTGACTTTTAAAAATCTTTATATCATGAAAGTGAAACCTTGCAAATAAATTTTCTGCTTAAATGAAGTACAAGGAAACTTTTTTCAGCTTTACAACTTTGCTCAATCCCAATTTACAAGGTTTCAAAGATATTCAAATACATTTCCTAAATTTAGGAAAAAACATTGATATAGCTTGAAATTCTATTCAAGTAACAGGAATTGCATTTTCAGAACTAACCAGAGAAAAATAAACTGATAACTGAAAATAAATATAAAATGTTGACTTGTCAAAATTTCAATAGGTAAAAGACCTGTCAAGTAGGCAAATTTCTAGGAATTAAAAATCAGAACAGGGTTAACATAGAATCTTGGGAATATCTTCCCAGAGTATGCTTTTGGCCTATTCATTAAAATTTCATTACTGAAATTTTCATTTTCCAAGCCTAATTCCTTTCCAAGATAGCAAAAATTAGCTAAAGTAGAATTTTACCTCATCCTGAATCTAAATAAGATATTTTTTCTGTTGCAAATTTAATTTTAAACCTTTCACAGACCTTAAAGTTGATACCCTTTTCTCTTATTTCAGATACAGCTTATATAGATTACCTGTGTCTGAGTCAATCTTGTTAAAACCAATTTAACTATAAACTGGATCAATGAGACAAAATTGAGAATCAATAAATGCTAGGAAAATATATAATGGGGGCTATATATTCAGGTAAAGCTACAAGGGATAGGTTGAGATTGAATTAACAACAGAAACAAATGTCATATTTAGATTCAAGATGAAATTCTGATTCTAGAGGTAAGTTTGTTTCTTAGCTGTAGTGTTTGATATTATATTAAGATTGCTTTGCTTGTGCTTTAGTATTTGTTATTGCTTGTGCTTATATTGCCTTTTGTTGCAGGAACCTGGGTTTAATAAATGCATTAATTGAGATTGGTGCATGGTGTCAGAAGTGGGATTTGAACCAATGCCCTCTATCAAGGACCAGAACTTGAGAAGGCTCCAGGTGGGACATGGAGCACAGCAAGAGTAATTGCCCAATCTGAGTCTCCACAGATCTGTCATCAGACAAAAAAGAATACATCTCTCAAACTACCTCAGAAAAAACTCTGCAACAAAAGACATGGGTGGTCAAACTGGCAGGGTTTTGACCCTATTTGCTACCCTAAACAAGGCTGTTCTGCTTCAGTAGTCACCCCTACTACCAGTAAATTAGCTCTACAGATCACTGCTCTGCTCTTTGGCACTAGAATGGTTGGGGACAGAGATCACCCCATCAGAATCCCCAGTTCAGCCATGTGAAGCAGTACCTGGTTCCCAAGCTGGTGACAGAACACAGTCTGGAAAAGTGATCATCTCACCAAAGAGATTGAACCTGTAAACAGTTGTGTGTAGGTGAAGTAGGTACTATGTATACAGAGTACACACCAGGGAAGTGAGCCTATTACCTTCTTGTATTTTGTTAAGAAGATTATGAGTGTAAGTGTGAGAGTAGAATTAATTAGTGCATAACTGTTATGGGTACCTAGAGTACACTAGAGAAGCAAGTGTACAAATGAATCATGTTGTTTAAAGCTAAAAGAAGGGAAATGTAGTGCTAGATACCATATTATGATGGCTTTCCTTATGCTTTAGTATTTGTTAGGCCCTATTGCTTGAATTTATATTGCTTTTGTTGTAGGAGCCTGGGTTTAATAAATGCATTACTCAAGCTTGTTGCATTAGCAATCTGAATACTCTGTTAATCAAGATACTTAACAAAAGACTGGGTCAATATTGACTAGTCTAAAAGCTCAATTGGGGGTAAATTTTTTGTTGTTCATATTATTGACTTACAAATAAAGTAAACATAGCCTACCACTTGATGCCTTTTTTATGCTCTTTCTAAATATAATAAAAATTTTTGTCCGAAATGAATTTTACCCCCACCCTTATATATACCAATCCAGGGTATATATTTGCACATTGGGGGGGGGGGTATTGAGTTACAACTAAAGTGAATATACCACTTGATGCCTTTTTTTTGCTCTTTACAAATATAATAATAATTTTTCTTGGAAATGAATTTTAGCCCCCACCCTTATATATACCAATTCAGGGTATATCTTACCTGTTTATAAGTACATCAAAGTGACATCAGATATGAAATTACCCCCACCCCCCTCCGGATAAACTAGATAACTATAATTTTCATATGTAGGGGTGGGGGCTGAAATTCATTCAAAAAAATAATGGTGATTATATTCATAAAGAACATAAAAAGGCATTGAGTGGTAGGCCTATATTCACTTTAGTCATAACTCAGAAATAAAATTGGTAAATATTTACCAATTTTATTTCTGATGTAAATGAGAGGTAAGTTTAAACTTTTGCCCAACCCCCCCTAATGTGCAAATATATACCCTGAATTGGTATATATAGGGGTGGGGGAGGTAAAATTCATTTCTGACAAAAATGATTATTATATTTGGAAAGAACATAAAAAAAGGCATCAAGTGGTACATTTACTTTATTCATAAGTCAATAATATGAACAACAAAAAATTTAGCCTACCCTTCAAAATCCCTTCCCAAGACATACTTTAGTAATTTTATGTTGTTCATATTATTGACTTATGAATAAAGCAAACATACCACCCAATGCCTTTTTTTATGCTCTTTCCAAATATAATAATCATTTTTGTTGGAAATGAATTTTACCCCCACCCCTATATATACCAATTCCAGACCCCCAATTCCTTTAAACCCCCCCCCCAAAATTGGCAAATTTATACCCTGAATTGGTATATATAGGGGTGGGAGTAAAATTCATTTCCAACAAAAATGATTATTATATTTGAAAAGAGCATAAAAAGGGGGACTCCACCCTTTGACTGTTGGAAAAAATTAGTTTATAAGCTTATATAGAATGGTACTATCCCATCTCCTTATAGTTAAAAACATTTTAGTCATCTAGTTGGAAAATTTGGCATATCTGTATAGGAAAAATCTCAATTTGCCAACTAGTTGACTAATAACTTCTCCCCAGCAAAAATTAATTTTTCCAACTAGTTGACTAAAGACTTCTCCCCAACAACACTTTCTGACATTATTGTCAACTTTATTGTCAACTAGTTGACAATAAATGTTGCCACAGCAAAACTTTCCTTTTCAAACTAGTTGACTAATAACTTCTCCCCAGCAAAACTTAATTTTTCCAACTAGTTGACTAATAACTTCTCCCCAGCAAAACTTAATTTTGCCAACTAGCTGGAAAGAAACATTGCCCCAGAAAACAATTCATTTTCCAACTAGTTGACTAATAATAGTGATAATAGTGATGCAAATATGGCCATTTTAGCTAGATTTTGATAATGTGAATTAGTTAAATTGAGATAGCAGAATAGTGAATCCCACAGAAAGAGACTGAGAAATAGAAACCTCCATGCATAAAGAACAATAAATTTAATGAAGGAACCCACCTGCTCCCCTTTGAAAGACGATCTTTGGACATTGAAAAGTTAATGGATTAGGTGTTATCTATTAAGTTGTTTCAATATTGCCACGTAAATAAAGACACCTATGAAGTTAATAGACAAAAACGGCAGTGAAGTTTATATGTAAACATTGATGTTCCAGAACATTTTTCACAGGATCTCGCTTTTTTTAAATTTGGTACCGAGAGAGTGAAACCACACTGCACTATTCATCATATACTTGTACAAATGCCGCCGAAACGATCTTGCACGAGTCAAAAAAAAGGACCTGATCAGTGTGCAGCTTGTGGTTGTAATTTAGATGAAGAATCAGGTGTAATGAATTGTGATTGTTGCAATCAATGGCCTTGTATTGATTGTCTTGAAATGACTGAGCTAGAGTAGGCTCTCTTAACAAAGATGACAAGGCGTATTGGATGCAAGTGGCATTGTCCTATGTGTAAAGGTGACAAACAAGCAAGACTAAATGCATCAGATATCCTGAATGCTATTACCAAATCCCTTGAACTGCTTCAACCGGCCCTAGTGGTCATTCAGGATCTTGATGTGAAAATTAAAGATGCTGTCAAAATGTCTTTTGGTGAGTTTAAGCGTGAAGTGATCGAAGATATGGATCATAGATTTCAAGCCATTGAGACACGGATAGATACCCTCGAGCAAACGTCTGGCGCCACCGTCGACCAGGACTTGCTGAATAGTCTTGTAGCCTTGCAGGTACTGGCTTTAAAAAGCGATCTTGATAGCCACTTAGAGAACAAAATGAAGCAGTTAATAGTCGAAGATAGAGACAGACAGAGACGTAAACTGAGCCTTGTGTTTGAAGTGCCGGCAAAACCAGACAATAGACAGTTTATCTAGCAGTATTTGTCCCAAGAGTATAGCCTTTCATATATATCTGTCATAAATCCTTGTTACTTAGCTAACCCAAATAACCAAACTAGGTCAAACTCACCTATCATTTTTTCTGTTGTCAACCTTGAAACAAAGAAACAAATTCTCCAGAAGTTGTATGAAAAGAGAGGAACTGGCAGAATTCAGTTCAGAAACGACGTATCCAAAGCAGACCGGACTAAAAGAGCCAAGCTATATGAAGAGATCCAAGCTCGGCGAGCAAATGGAGACAGATATTGTGATTTGGGGTGGCAAAATCATATCAAAAAACTTGCTACCTCCAGCCCCTCCAACTCAGATGGAACTCTGGGCTGCCAAAACCTGTACATAGTTTCTCTTCTAGTGCATTATTAGATGTAAGTGATACTTTTGCTAGCGGGGAGTTGGACGATTGTTTTTACAGTGCTAGATCTGGACAAACCATTGATTCGCCAAGTTCTGAAAGATCATCAACTACCTCTGATAGTGGAAGCTGTGGGAAGGTTAGTGCCCTTAGTGTTATTTTCAGCAATGTTGACTGTCTTAACTTCAAAGTTTCAAGAAATTAAGTGTGTTATTACATCAGGCACTTCAGATATTTATGCCTTTTGTGAAGTGAAACCAAAACGGACTACTATCCCTCTGACGGAACAACAGATATAGATACCAGGATACAAAATAATCAGCAACCTATCAAAGCAGGAAGGAAGGGGAATTGTCCTATACATCCGAGAAACTTTCCAGGTAAGAAATATTAATATTAAATCTGATTATGAGCCTTACCTAGAACAAGTGTGGATATCAATAAACCTACCTGGTGAGCCAATACAGATTGGTACGATTTACAGAAGTCCGACTTCCCCTAATTTAGAGAGGTCCCTTTTTAAAGTAGTAAAATCAATTGAAAGAAAAGTAGCGCTGACAGGAAACATTCTCATAGTCGGGGATTTTAACCTACCTTCCGTCCAATGGATAGATGGCTGTGGCTATTCTGGACAGAAATCAGTTGTACCATTTCTTGAGTGTCTAGCTAACTATTCACTTTACCAAGCTGTAAATTTTCCGACTAGGCACTAGGATGGCCGCCCCGCGTCATTGCTGGACCTCGTAATAGTAAACGACCATGAAGCACTCTTAAATGTGGCCCCACTACCGCCCTTCGGTGCAAGTGATCATGCTGCCATACAATGCTCCCTTAGACAGTATCCCGAAAAATCCGTTTTTACCAAACATGTGTATAGAATTTGCCGTCGGATGAAACAAGAGTTAGCAGGGCAGGATTGGTCCTTTATCACTGAGAATAATGTTAATAGATCGTGAAATATGATGAAGAAAATACTGCTAGAGGTCTCAGAGAAAAATACTGCAGTAAGATGGGCTCGTAAACCCAAATCGCAACCATTTATGACCAAAGAATTAAAGAGAGCAAGAAATAAAAAGAAAAGGTATTGGAGACTATATAAACAGAATATACACAATAAGAACTACTATACAAAATATACCAAGACACGAAATCAAGTCAGAAATCTATCCAGAAAGTTATTTGAACAGCATGAGGAGGCTGTAGCAGCAGCAAGCAAGGTTAAATCCAAAACACTTTTGGAATTATGCCTCAGCCCGTAAACCTGGTAGACACTCTGTTACACAACTTAAAGAGAATGACCATATAATAGATGACCCAATAGAAATTGCCAATGCTGTAAATAGGCAGTTTTCATCTGTATTTACTCCACCTGATAATGTCCCTCTTCCAGACCCCCCACCTATACCATCATAACTCCTATGCCTCCAATTACAGTCAATAGGGTAGATGTAGAGGCAGGCCTAAAAAAGTTGAATCCAAATAACTCGGTGGGACCTGATAATGTACACCCAAGGCTTCCTGAAGAATTGCAGGTTGAACTATAAGGCCTGCTTAGTTACCTTTTATAGAAATCCCTTGATGAACAGTGTATCTTGCAGAAATGGTGCACGACCCAGATAACTTCCATGCAGAAGGGTAAGGGCAGCAAAGAAGACGCAAACCATTACCGGCCAATCAGTGTCACCTCTGCAGTCGGGAAGCTACTAGAAGCGATTGGTAACACTGCAATCCTGAAACACTTGACAACCAATAAACTATTCTCATCATGTCAGCATGGCTTTAGGTCTGGTCGGTTGGTTGAAACAAACTTGATTGATTCTTATAATTATATCACCGATCTTCTAGACCAGGGGTTCCCAGTCGACATCATACTACTCGATTTGACAAAGGCGTTTGACAAAGTCTGCCATAAAAGACTTCGAATCAAGCTCCAAGCTATTGGGGTGAGTGGTGGTGTGGTTGAGTGGGTGATGCAGTTCTTAACAGATAGGAAACAGATGGTTAAAGTATTTGGCGAGGAAGGAAGGACGTTTTTCTCCGAGGTGGCTGCTGTTGGAAGTGGTGTCCCCCAGGGCACAGTTTTGGGTCCAACTTTATTTAATATATATATAAACGATGTGCCAAAAATCCTAAACAACAAAGTAAGCCTCTACACTGATGACTTGAAACTTATCGGTTGTGCAGACACAGCAGAGAATATCAAGTCAATCCAACTGGACCTTGATACATTCACTCACTGGACTAATATTTGGAGGCTTGAATTCAACGCATCAAAATGCAAGACTCTCCACCTTGGGAAGAAAAACCCACACACTCAGTACCATATGGATTGTAGGGATGGGTCCCAAAATGCCATTTCCAGCAGCCACGTGGAGAGAGATCTTGGTGTCATGGTAGACGACAAATTGAAATTTCATATTCATGCACAAGCGACTATTGCGAAGGCTAATCAGACTCTTGGCTTAATCAAAAGAATGTTCACTAGCAGATCTCCAACTGTTATGACCAAGCTATACAAGAGTCTAGTTCAACTGAGGCTAGAGTTTGGAATGTGTATTGCATGCCCAATCAATAAGACAGACCAAACAGCTCTAGAATCAGTCCAGAGGAGGGCAACAAAATGTATTAGAGACCTCTATGATGTCCCTTATCCATCCCGTCTCTGTAAGCTTAGAATACCATCTCTAACATATTGTTGCAAACGAGGTAATGTGATAACAGCATACAAGCTTCTAAATGCTGAGGATACCGTTCCTGGCCTTTTCCAACCGGACAATTCAAATAGAACTTGTGGTCATTCTCAAAAGCTTTTCCGGAAACAAGCCAACACCAGACTAAGGAACAAGTTCTTCTCAAATAGAGTTGTCAGCTTGTGGAACTCCCTTATTGAAAAAACAGTAACCTCTACCAGCGTGGATGCATTCAAGTCATCAGTGGATATGGAGTGGCTCAAGAAACTGTAGTGCACCATTTGGGACGCCACAGATGATGATTAACTATCATCACTGAAGCTGGCGGACACAGGATTCGTCCTATTGCTAGCAAGTGCGATTTAAGTTAATAATTTAAGGTAATAGTTAGAATTTATTCTGAATAGCATAAAATATCTTAATAATATAGGGTTTTTTCAAATTTAATTATCACTATTGTTATGGGATACCACCATTATGGTTAATTTGATATCCAGAGTATATATATACAAATCTTTGAATTAGCCAACTGACCAACCAGTATCTTAAGCCTAGGAGTCCAGCTGGACATAGGGAAACATATTAAGAAAACAATTCCTACTCCATAATATGCAAAATAATCCTAGTTGACACATTTTGCAGGGGGAGAGCCTTTATCTTCATTTCTTTCCATGTTTTTCTAAGAAATTCATGGATTTTCTAGAACTTATATATTCATGGTATATATACCCCCACCCCCCTAATGTGCAAATATATACCTAGAATTGTATCCTCAATCTAAATATAACATTCATTTGCATCACAAATGACATTTACTCCAATATTAGACATGTGGTGGATGTCCCCATTGTTACTATTGTGTTACAACTTCTGTCTCTCCCTGTCTCCCTCTTAATGGGAGATATATTTTGAGTTTTATATTGGGCTTTGAAGCCAGGGATTTCTTGTTTTAATTCCCAGGATAATTAGTCTTATACCTGGTCCCAAAAGTAAGATTGAATTTGTCAAAGCCTGGAGGGTTCTTTCCTCCAGTCTGTTTAAAGAAAACAGATGCATATTTGAAGTATTGTTCATTTCTATCTTGCATTTAATGGACATGAATTGTTTATGTTCCTTCATTTATCTGTCTGTTTCTTTTCTGGAGGAATATTTTTGTCTCATTTTTAGAATTTTAAAATAATTTTTCCAACTAGTTGACTAATAACTTCTCCCCTGCAAAACTTAATTTTTCCAACTAATTGACTAATAACTTCTCTGCAGCAACACTTAAATTTTCCAACTAGTTGACAATAAATGTTGCCCCAGGAAAACTTTCCTTATTGAACTAGTTGACTATTAACTTCTCCCCCAACAAAACTTAATTTTGCCAACTAGCTTGAAAGAAACATTGCCCCAGAAAAAAATTCATTTTCCAACTAGTTGACTAGTCACTTCTCCCCAGGAACACTTTCTTTATCCAACTAGCTAGAAACAAACTTACCCCATAAACACTTTTGTTAGCCATCTATTTGGCAAGTAACTTTTCCTCAGAATAATTTCTTAGCTACTGACATGACATAAAGAGAAAACAAAAAACTTACTATTCTTGGTCCAACAAAAATTGGCTGGATGTGGTTTTGACAAATGCACTACAGCTAAGGTAAATCAAACAAACTGAATTCAGGAGTAAATAGTCTTGAAGCCACAGACCCAAATCTTCTCCTTCTATATAGTATATATATATATATATATATATATATATATATATATATATATATATATATATATATATATATATATATATATATATATATATATATATATATTCAGTTTGTTTGATTTACCTTAGCTGAGGTGCATTTGTTAAAAGCACATACTGCCAATTTTTGTTGAACCGGGAATAGTATGTTTTTTGTTTTCTTTTTATGTCATATTGTTAGCTAAGAAATTATTCTGAGGAAAAGTTACTTGCCAACTAGATGGCTAACAAAAGTGTTTAATAGGGTAAGTTTGTTTCTAGCTAGTTGGATAAAGGAAATATTTCTGGGGAAAAGTTGCTAGTCAACTAGTTGAAAAATAAATTGTATTATGGGGCAATGTTTGTTTTCAGCTAGTTGGAAAAATTAAGAGTTGTTGGGGAGAAGTTTTAAGTCAACTAGTTGGGAAAATTAAGTTTTGCTGGGGAAAAGTTACTAGTCAACTAGTTGAAAAAATTAATTACAAATTCTAAAAATGAGACAAAAATGTTCCTCCAGAAAAGAAACAAAGACTGATAAATGAAGGAACATACACAATTTATGTCCAATAAATGTGAGATAGAAATGAACAAAACTTCAAATATGCATCTGTTTTCTTTAAACAGACAGGAGGAATAACCCTCCAAGCTTTGACAAATTCATATGACGTACTTTCTCTTTGCCTACTAAGCTTTACACATGGTAATGTTAAGGAAAATTGTCTTTCCTGGGAAGGAGGGGATTTTCCACAGGAGAAATTCTCTATCGAGAAATCGATACAAAATGAATCTGGCTGGTACCCCTGTACAAACCAGAAAACACTCGAGAAGTTTGCTGAATGTGAGATCTAAGAAAACCAGTTTCAAAGTCACAAAGACACATGACGGGTGACAGAGGGCATTGGACTTGTAGAATTTGGGTTATATATTTGCAAATTAGGGTAGGTGGGTAGGGCCAGAGTTAGTTTAGGTTACTTTAAACCAGTTTAGGTTAGTTCAGGTTAAGTATGTAATTTCCCCTATAAAAATGACAACTTTTAATCTTGAAAAAAATGACAAATTCCTCGGGATCCCAAAGCCCAGGAAAGAATTAATTAAAGCGCCCCCTATCAACACAAATATAAGCAAAAAACAGCAAATCAACATGAAAATTTTGATAAAAGCAGGCAACCCTCAATCTGTGCCCCCTTCCAGGCACAGAGTCCTTTGGCAGCCTGCTCCCCCCCTTTAATTGGATCGAGAGTGTTCTGTATCAAGACTCAGTGGTATTATCATGTTGTTCAATAATGATATGCAAAAAGATCTGTATTGTGAATTGATGTTGAGTGTGGGATGCTGAAGAATTGGGATGGTGTTCCGATGGAAAAATTTTAATGGTTTTCCTGTGCTTATATCCCTCATGCTTATCAATATAGTTACAATTTACTGATTCTCAGCCTGTGCTTCATGCTTTTTATGAAGTAGATAGTAAAAAAAATATCCATGATATTTCAGTCACTATCCTTGAGAAAGTTTCTTAATTTGTATTGTTTATCTTATGACAAAAAGCCAGCATAGTATATTTCATTACTTGCAAAGTGATTCAAAAGTTTGGCATAGCCAAAAATTACTTTTTTTAAATGCAACGTTTTATTTTGTAATTTTCCTTTGGTAATGATATCAGGATCATTAATATTGAATGTAAAATCGTTTTTAGTGGTATGTAACCTAGATGGGGACGTGTCTAGCCCCCCCCCCACCACAAAAAAAAAGATGAAGAAAACTTGAATATCTGTGGATTATTTCCCATCTTCCCTGGAAAATATTCTACCCTTTATGCCTGATCGTAGGGGTTTAGGAGTCGCAAAGAATATTGAGATTTTAATGTTTCCCTCATACTTTATATCATATATAGTTTTATACTTTATATCATTTTTCTTTATATTCATATAAAGAAAATAAATTTTCTTTATAAATTTTTCTATATAAATGTAAATTTTTCTTTATATTATATTCATTTTATACTTTATATATTATATTTTATATTCATACTTTATGTCCTTATATCTTTATATAGTTTTCCATATACTTTATATCATTTGCTACTCTTGTGCTTTTATGTTATATCTAAATGAACACGACAAGCCGCATCAGTATATCTATTTATCTGTGCCTCAAAATGGTATATTCTTTTTACAGCTATTTATTAAAAAAAAAATTGGTTTTAATCAGAATAATTTGAAATAAAAGATATATTAAAAAAATGATTTTTAGCCTACATGCTTGAAATTAGTTTTAAAAATTGATTATTTTGCCCAATATATAACTCAAAATATATCTCCCATTAAGAGGGAGACAGGGAGAGAGATGGAAATTGTAAGACAACAGTAACAATAGTGATAATTAAATTTGAAAAAAAACTTATATTATTAACATATTTTATGCTATTCAGAATAAATTCTAACTATTATTAGTTAACTAGTTGGAAAATAAATTGTTTTCTGGGGCAATGTTTGTTTCAGCTAGTTGGCAAAATTAATTTTGCTGGGGAGAAGTTATTAGCAAATTTTCTAACTAGATGACTAAAATGTTTTTAATAATGAGGAGATTGGATAGTACCATTCTATATAAGCTTATAAACTAATTTTTTCCAATAGTCAAAGAGTGGATATCCTAAAAAAAGGCATTGGGTGGTATGTTTACTTTATTCATAAGTCAGTAATGTGAACAACAAAAAATTTACCATTTAAGGCATGGCAATAATATTGGGGAAGAGCATAAAATAAGGAATCTGGTGGTAGTAGGCTACCCCACTACTTTTTATTTTAATAGGAAACTCTTCTGAGGAATACTTCCTCCAACCTAAATTTCCAGTGTTATCAAGTTGATTTACTTTATTGACATTATTTGAGTTCTGCATTAAGGCTATTATCTAAGACTATTTCAAATAAACTGGACTAGCCTAGGAAAGAGTAGACTATCATAGTTTAAAAAAAACAAATAGTACTAACTTGACTGATGTTTTATAGCCAATATTATGATTATGTTAAGCACTATATTTCGACACAAACAGCTGACATGAGTTTAATTATAAATTTAATTCAGCCATTCAATTGAAAGATTTTTCAGTTACTTCTTCCTAAAATGCGTGGGAAACACCTGTTATGACAGCTTGGGCACGTTAACACCTGTTTCCTGTTTGGTCAAAGGAAAGATAGAATAACAGGTTTATACAGATTTCTTGTATGAAACGCTTGTTTCTCCCAGGGCAGTACGAATCGGAGAATCACAAATCAACCACTAATAATTGACACCATCAGATCCCGTATATGAAGGTATCTCGGGCATGTTTTAAGAATATAAAACCATCGAATTCTGAAGTCTACACTTGAGTGGCAGCCAGTTGGAAGCGGGAAGTGAGGAAGACCTCAATACACATTGAGGTGAACCTACAACAGTGACTTATGCCGCCTGAATGCCTCTCTCCAACTAGATTGGGAAGATGTCTACGCAGCGGCTCATCTCAGACCCAATTGGCAAACATTCACTGATGCCCCTGGTGGCGCAGGAGGATCTAAGGGTTGAGAAAAAATCTAAGCTTGTTTGTGTTTCATCCTCACTTTTATGAAGTACTTTGATGGACTTCTTGATAATGCAAACAGCAAGACCTATGCGAAAACATGGCACCAAATGGGAAGGTAAATCTCCCATAGAATAAGACTCTCACAAGATAATGTTATGTGTATGTTTTGAGTGTCACGGAGGCACTGAGATTGCTCGATGTTCTACAAAGTTCCAACATTTTCCTTCTTTTTTCTTTTTTCTCTCTGATTATTTGGACACTCCAATGCGCAATCGTCATGCAATTTTAAGTCCTGTGACAGCTGAGATTGAATCCAAAGGATCCTTAGGAGTGAAAGCTGTACCACCGGAATCTTTATAGCCAAAAATTTGATTTAGGAGAAATACAGTCCCCCATCTTGAGCAATAAGGAAAGTCACTTCCTTATTTACATTTTTGCTTGAGTAAAACCCTGAACGGCGATGTCAAACGTCTACGGCGAAAAGCAATAGAACGTCAATGATTAGAAGGACGTTGGATGTTCACCTCAGAATCAAGTTGGATTGAATTTAGACAATAAACTGAAAAAAAAATAAGATAGAAGTTTTACAGTATGAAAATGGCTATTTTCAAATAAAACGGGATAATTTGAAGGTAGTTTTCAGCATGGGAAGTATTAGGTACAAGGGAAAAAAAGATTAGCCCTTGACTTGTAGGGAGGGTGATTGGGTGATTAGCCAATAGGCTAATTTTAAATTTAACCTGATATACAAAATGACTTAAGTTTCTGATCAAAAAAAAAAGTAGGTCATTGCATAATTAGCCTAATACTAGATTCAGTATCTATAAGTATCAACTTTGCAATCAATTAAATTCGCAATCAATAAATATCCTTATTAGTTTTAGGGCTTTTGTTTCTGAGCTAACATAGACTAAACTGGATTCTATCACTTGTAGGAATATTACTCCTGACCTTCAGCTGAATTATTAAGGTAAGAATTTAGACTAGGCTGATTTGAATTCTAGATGATGGCATTTTTACTATCTTGGAAAGTAGTTGAGCCTACTAATAAAACTTTAGGTTTAGATCTCGTGCCCAACATTGGGATCAAATCAGGGGGGACGCCCCCTCCTCCTTGAACTTTCAAGAATACTTTTGGAGAATATTTCTATGAATAATGCCGTTTTTGGTATTGTCCTTAAGAAGAACAATTTCACCCCCCCTATTTATCTCACAGTTTTGCCAATTTCTTTAGCTGTTATCTTCGGGCAATTTCAGTTGTTGGTTGCAATTTAAAAAAACTGACGCTACTTTAGAAGCTCATGCTTCATTCCTGTTTTTATTGAAAAACGCCAACGGCCTCATAAACGTTCACCGTGGAGTAAAAACAAAAATATAAGTCCTTGAATGTCCAACGTTGTCAGTTCAACAGTTTCACTGAAGGGTGATCAGAAACATAGCTAATGATATGTCTCTTTTTATATATTCCCCTCTTTGTCCTTCCTCATCTTCTTATTATTGCCAAATTGATATTTGCAACCATAATATTAAGCTCTATACACTCAATGAAGGACAAAAAAAAAAACAGTGCAAAAAAGAGTACACATCAGTATCAACTGCACAGAAGTGTTTTGACCTATTGTACAAGGAGGGAGAATGTAACTTTCCTGTATGGAGTTTTAGGCAATGATACTTCCTTTTGAAATCCCCATAAACTTATTCTCGTAATAAACTTTAGCCATTAAGTTCAGCTTAAATCCTATCATTCTTGAATCAGCTTGAATTGACAACTTTTTTTTACTTTTTCTGTCTTTTTTTACCAAAAGTACATTTCGATATTTGGTTAGAATGGGCTGACTTCGTTCTTTACTAGGTTGCAGCGCTCGCTAAAATCATGATCGATTGACTCGACTTGTTTTCCCATATCTTTTCAGAAGGTATCAATTTATGAAAATAAAGGGGGGGGGGCAAGATACATTTTCCCATATAGAGGCGAAAACTGAATTGTTTCTTTGATTTTTTCCCCCAAATAAAATACCAAAAAGATGTTTTGAAATAAAGATATAAAACAAAAGGTAAAAATAAGAATTAATGAGGAAGGGGGATTAATTGGCCAAAAACAAGAAACACATTTTTTGGTTACTCTGCTCCCAATTGCTTGCTATTCAGTTACTTACGATTACAGTGTGAAATTTATAGTATCCAAGACGCCGTGTTTTGAATCTGCAGCCACCTTGTCTCTGAATCGACGCGAAAAGTTTAATTATTTTATAATTTTTTTTAGCCTGTTTTTTAAAAGAATACTTCATTTTAGTATTCGATAGCTAGCAAAAGGAAAAAAAACACAGGAAAAAAAAAGAGTATTCTCATTTATCAGAGCTGGATTGCTTGCTATCCAGTTTCTTACGGTTACTGTGTAAAATTTATAGTATCCAAGACGCCGTGTTTTGAATCTGCAGCCACCTTGTCTCTGAATTGACGAAAAAAGTTTAATCATTTTATAAAATTTGTTTAGCCTGTTTTTTAAAAGAATAATTCATTTTAATATTCGATAGCTAGCAAAATGAAAAAAAACACAGGCAAAAAAAATAGTGTATTCTCATTTATGAGAGCTGGATAAAAAATAAAATTTTGCCTCTTTCCCCAAAACAGTATTCTAAGTCCTTTTACTCTCCCCCCCTCTACCACCTAAAATCTTACTGAAAGCTTTAAATTCATTCCCAGGGGTGATAAAAAAAAATTACGAATAAAATTTGTTTTTACTAATAATTACATTTCCTATTGCTTAATCTTAAGTGATTTTATCTAATTTGCTTTTTAATTCTTCAAGTTCGTCTCAATCTTTTTCATGTAAATTTCTAGTTTTGAATAATCAGCTTTTAATTAATTAATTTCAAAAAATTAAAAATAACAAATTTCAGTAAAACCTACTCATTGTTAAATTGAGAAATACTCTCATGGCGTTCTAAGCATTACATAACGTCAAGCAATTGTTTTCAGAGCAGACGCTTAGTGATTCACTGAGTGTTACGGAAATAAGGCTCTTAAACAAGAAGAAAACAATTTACACATTCGAATAGCTCTGTCATTCGATATATTATTGAACGGGTACCCTATTATTCAAGCATATAATTAAAAGAATTTATTCCGTCAAAATTTTAGTTCAAAACAGAATATAACCGACATTTCATCACCGGGAAAAACTATGACAAATTTTTACTCATTACAGCTATGCTCGATTATCGAGCTACACCTGTAGAGAGAAACATCTCTGCATCTACATTTCCATAGAGAGAAAAAAATTGGCACTGGACTTTATGATACACTATAATAGCTTTAATTTGCTGCGGGGAACAATAGACTACGAAACTCGATTTTACTATGTTTTGTGTCTTTTCAAATATCACTGACCCGCACCTACCTTTAAAGAAAAGAAATATATTTATGACCGTATCAATATTAATAAAAGACAATGCTTAATAGGACGCTATTGTGTGGCACAAAAATAGGTCGTTGGGGTGTAAATTCAATACAGTTAAATAGTCCATAGTTGTACTTTTTCAGCAACCACACACCAATTGGCATGGTCATAATATGATGATACGATGTCAAGATTGGGCACGTGTCTTTCAATTAGTCTGTCTAATTCACCCTCACTGAATACATGGTAGTAGCGGTGTAAGGTTGGAGCTCCGCCATTATCAGAGGGAAGGCTGTCTTGAGATGTACTTAGTGAAAGTGACGAATCGCGGAATTCTGGGGTGAGTTTTGGATTGGTATTTCTCTGTGGCTTATTGCTACTTGGTGTGGGTCTTGGTTTTAGATATTCAGAGCTTGAAAAAGAGCTGCCTGTGCTTGTTTCACCGAAAGAAGAAGTAGAGGGGTAGCTTGAAGAATTCTGTTTTTCAACTTCCTCGTCCATTTCATCTTTTATTTCTTTCATGAATTCTAGTAGAATTTGTCTTTCTCTATCTTTTTCCCAAAATTCACCAATCCGCCTCTGCAAGGTTAATCTTGGTCGCGTATTATCGAGGCTATGGACTTTTCTATCTTTCAACAGGTCCAACTTATCTTTTTCTACTAGTTCCGTAGCTGCTATTGAATGTCTAGCATGACCGTGTGAGAAGGGGAGACCAAGTGAAGATGCTACTTTAGGAGGTGTCTGCTTACGCATAACGACGGAACTTTCGGATCCTAAGCAAGATTTTATCTCAGTTTCCTCTGAAACAGATGAGAGAGCTCCCCTGTAAGAGAAGCTCTCCTCAAGGGTAATAATCCGCTCTGGCTCTATTCTTTTTTCCATTTCTTTAACTGCAGCTTCTAGAGGCTCTAGTACACTTTTAGTTGCCTCTGGCGTTGTTGAAAATCCTGTCTGTTCTGCTGCTTTTATTTCCGTCCCAGTTGCATCTGACACAGATACATCATCCTCTTCCTTCCCATTAGGCACATTAATACCTGAGGCGAGTATGGTTGAGCGTCGATTTTTGGCAAATCTAGTAGCAGTATCATCACATTCACTATCGGAGCTTTCCAGATCTTTGTTCATAGCTGCTTCACTAAACACTTTACGGAGCTTCCATATTTTTTCACTGTCGAAAATGGCACTCGCACTATCAGGGGTTGAAGAGGCATCTGAATCGCTGTCTATATCATCTGTTTCTGGGTTAAAAATTTCATATGAAAGCATACGAGGAATAAAACGCTTTTTAAAACCATCCTGGCGTTTTGTCACGACAACCACTGGATCTCTTTCCATGGTCAGCGATATTTTAGTTTGTGTGCGTCTTTTCCAAAGTGGCACTTGTGTTGTATTTTCAAAGGGCTCATTAGGCGTAGAAGCTTCATTCATGGCATCATCTTTCACATTTTCTTGTATATCCTTATCCTTTCTGCCTTGTTGAGATTTTTCAACAGCCACATCGTTGTCAGCGACTGGCAGTGAAATCGCACTTGAGATTAATTCTTTAGAAGAAATACTACCGGAACTTATTTCACAAACTGAACTTTGTGCTATTGACTCTTCTGTTGAACTGGTATCTGTAATACTAACAATAACACTTGGGATAACTATTTCAGGCACTTTATCATTTTTTTCAGGGAAAATAAACTTTGAATTAGACACAGGCGTGGAAAATACTGAATTAGGAGAAAACGACCTAGAATTAGCTAAAGCCCTTCTTTGAGCTAATGTTAGAGCAGGAGACTTTGGAGGCGACTTATTATCATGGATACTATTATCGGAGTTGCTTGACGAACTGCTATTCCTAGTTTTAGGAGATAGGTTTTTGTTTTCTGCTGCTTCTTGCTTTGAGGCTAGAAGAGCTTCTTTCGGAATAAATATCACAGATACACAAGAATCTTCTGAATCAACACTTGTATCACTTTGTAAACTGCTGTCTTTTGAACTATCTGAACCTTCTTCTCGTGTCAATTTCCTCTCCAGAAAAATTCTAGACGGTGATTTATGCATCACGTCTTCCGTGTTACTTTCACTAATAGTCCGAGTTAGGTAGTCTTTAGATCTCCACGATGGGCTCAAAGACCCCGACATTTCCATACTTTGAATTCTGGTAACTTTAGGATGGGTCCGAACTTCTAAAGGCACTTCACTTGTTGACGGACTAGCGGAACGACAACGATCTTCAGTTCTAAATTGTTGAATCATTTTCACAAGACTTGATTTCAAGCTTGATTCAGAGAGGTCACTTGATGACATTCGTATTGACTGACTCATAGAAGAAGTCATGCGGCTAAAGCTATCTCTCAAGCGCTTGAGTGAGCTTTGAGCTGTCGAATAAGCAGTACAGGGTTCAGTTTTGTCTGCTCTTCGATATGAAGGTCCAAGTATATCTTCCCGTAAGGATGTTTGCTTTTTTACTGGTATTTTATTTTGTTGATCTACTTTGAAAATCAGATTTTCGTTTAAACTTGTCTGTTTCAGCTTAATTAGCCTAGGTATAGGCTTTTCTACAGAAATTTCTTTTACTGAGCTCAATTTAGTTTTATATTGATTTTCATCATCATTGAAACCTTTCTGCTTTTGTAGCTGTGGTCGACGTCTGTTGCCACTTTCCACAACTTTATCTATCTCTTCAGTAGTTTTCATATTTGTCACGATCGACGTTGAAATTGTGGTTGTTAAACTAGGCTCACTTGACTGAGAGCGAACTATCCGTACTGAGGTATCTTCGTTTTCACTCTGGTCATCGTTATTTGACAGATCTACAAGGAAAAATAGAAAATCACTACTTTTCGAGGAATTTTGTTTTTAGAAAAAACATAGAAATAAACTTAGAAATTAGAAAAAAACACCTAGCATCATCGTAAACAAAACACAGTTGTATACAAAGAATTGAAATGACTAATAAAAGAGGTAAGTTGATTTCATCTATGAGAAGAAACATAACATTACTCAGTAATGTTATAAAGTTATAAAGCAACCGTACAAGAAAATCGAAATATATTTTCTTGATTATTATCGCTTCTAATCAGTAGTTGTACCAAACCTATCCTGCTCAAGTCATCCTCAGGGCTATACTGTGGTGTTTATCCTTCCCATAGTATAGTGCAGACGTTTTTATATCATCTATTTTCCCTTATTATTTTAGTTTTATATTTTTTTTTAAAGATTTTTCCAATCGGAAATGTTCAGAAGTCCTCCAAAAAAAAATGTCCCCCCAGATCCCAAATAAAATTCCATAGTGAAAGATACCCATCATGGCTGGTCAAGCACATTATCTGAAAGTTCTAATGATGGCTCTGATTCGGAGAATAGGACAATGATAACTGTAGGTCCTAATGCAACCATAAATGATGATAATGGGTTTCAAGAGGTCCTCTCTAGAAGCTCTAAAAAAAGGAAAAAAATCTCCCCAATTAAAAGCATTTCCCCCCTCCCTGCCCCAGATCCTCCCTCCAAAAACTTAGGAATTTACCTTAAAATTACTCCCATTACCCCCTTTGAAATAAAAATGATCACTGCAATAAGAGTTGCAATTTTTAAATTGCTAAAATCAATCTTCTCTCTTAACATTAACCGTGATGGATCTCTGCTTATAGCTGTAGAAGATCAGAAATCAGCAGATACAATAATTAACCTTAAATCCCTTCTGAATATCCCAATTATTGCATCTAATTGGAACCCAAAACAATCACCAAAAAAAATTGTAGTTTACAATGTTCCCCCAGAGATATCTACTCAGGAGTTAAAAGAAGGCCTCTCAGATAGGGCTGGAAACACAATCCCAGTTGAGGATGTTACCCAACTTGGAAAACCTAACTCTACTGGCCTAAAAACTAGTAGATCCTTCTTGTTCACACTAAAGGATAAAATTGATATCCCAGAAAAATTATTCCTATTTGGGCAAATCAAACCACACAAGGAATACAAACCTAAGCCTGTTCAGTGTCAGAAGTGTTTCAAACTGGGACACACGACAAACAAATGCAATGAAATTCTCCAAGAGTGTAGTAATTGTAAATCTTTCCATCCTAAAGAGCTGACAACTTGCAAAAACACCCAGCCTACATGCATCAATTGCAAAGGTCCACATGAATCTACAAATAAATCACTATGCCCTGCATACAAGAAAAGAGCTCTAACACTCCAAATATCAACAGAGAAGGCCATCCCATACCCCTTTGCAGCAATGGAATCAAATGCTGCCCAACAATACCAAATAAAGCCTGTAATGAAACCAACCAACACCCCCCAGACACCCGCCCCAAATGCATCAAGCACCCCATATAAAACAATATCTTCTAAGCCCCCTAGCTCAAATCCCTATCAGAAGGAATCACCAAGCCATCAAGCCTTGTTTTCCGGTGAGATGAGGCCAGCCTGGCCCTCCCTCCCAAGAAGAAACAAACCAGAAACACTACCAGGAATCAATCCCTTAACCAACAAACAGGATGCACTACCAAAAATGCAATCCCCAAATATATGCTTATTCATTCTAAACTGTAATGCAGTTCAGGCCATGAACATACATCAACTACAGAAAACAAAAATTATTGCAGAATTGGCAAAAATCTACATCCCAGATGATATGCTCATTCAAGCAAAAAAAGATCTTGCTTTACTTTTAACAAAGCTGAACATTGATACACAGTCATATGAACAATAAATCAACAACACAACATTTATCAATACTCCAATGGAATGTAAGATCACTCACAGAAAATAAGCTAAATGAACTAATATCATTTATGAATAATAATTCCATTAATATTGCTTGCCCCCAGGAAACTCATTTAACCCAATATCAACAAATTAAGTCTCTGGGATACACTATCCTGAGAAAGGATAGATCTTCAGAGAGAAAAGGAGGTGGTGTAGCTTTATTAGTTAATAATAATATAAAATTTTGCGGCATCAATTTTCCAGATTTTGAAAATGATGTTGATGTAATTGGTATAAGTGTTTGCCTGAATAATTTAAAAACCTACATAATAAGCTTTTATAACCCTAATGGCCAAACTTCAGATGCCAAGGATTTCTTTAATTATATAAATAATTCTAATATGTTAAAAAACATCTTTATTTGTGGTGATTTCAATGCCCACAGCCTTTTGTGGGGGAATAAACCAGCAAATAAAGCTGGTAAATTTATTGAGCATATGACTTCAAATAATAATGAATTAGCTGTTGCTACCCCTCCAAACCTAAATACATATTTTAACCCCAAAAGTGCCAAATTCTCCACAATTGACCTACAAATTGTGTCTTTAAATTTTTTGAACAAAATTTACATAAATATAATTGATAGTCTGTGTACAGACCACTTTGCTATAGTTTGCTCCCTTAATGAACCTGCTGAAACTTCATCTCATACCTCCAAATATATCAACACTAAAGCAAATTGGTCTATTTTCCAAAATAAGCTAAATGATGAAATTACAAGTTTCACCCAAAGTTCATGCATTTCTAACACAACAGTTGACACACATGCTGAAGCCTTGACATCTTTACTAATAAATACAGCTAATCATGCTATCCCCAGGATAACACCTAAGAAAACATTCCCTAAACAAATTCCTAAAGCATGGTGGACAAATGAGTGCCTAAATAAATGGAAGATAAAAAAGGCAGCTAGGACAGAATTCATAAAAAAACCAACACCTACTACATATTTAAAAAAATCACAAGCAGAATCTAATCTAAAAAGGACTATAATAGATGCTAAATATAAATACTGGAATAATTTTGCAAATAATCTCTCCAGAGAAATGCATGAGCCAATTATACATAAAGTCATAAGCCACATATGTGGGAAAAGACTTCTCCCAACCCACTCCTGTATGAGCTTATACATAATAATACCCATTATGACAATGATATTGAAAAGGCTAACCTATTTGCAACTCTTTTTGTTAATAAGCTAACATCAAACAATCAAAGCAATCTGTCCACAATTCCTATGAACCCTAGTTACCAACCACGCCCAGGATCCGAGTACATAACTAATCCATTTTCAATCCAGGAATTGAATAATGCAATACATCATATTAGGTCCAAAACTAGCAGCAGCTATGACAATATACACCCTGCATGGATAAAGAATCTCACACCTTCATACAAACAAGAACTGCTAAATTGTTATAATCACGCTTGGGCATCCTCTAGGGTCCCCAATATATGGAAATGTTCGTCCCTCCTACCAATCCTCAAGAAAAATAAACCAAAAGATAACCCTGAGTCTTATAGGCCCATAATGATTACACCTGTGATGGGGAAAATAATGGAGAAAATGATTTATCACAGACTCCTCTGGTTTGTTGAGAAAAATAACATGATCCCACACACTCAAACTGGACTCAGGAAATACCACTCCTCAACAGATGCTTTCATTTTGCTAACAAATGCAATAAATGAATCTTTCTCAAAAAATAATATCCTAGTGGCAGCTTTCCTTGATTTTGAAGGAGCATATGACAATGTGAACCACCAAATCCTTTTAAATAAACTTGCAAACCTTGGAGTACCTCCCAAGCTAGTATCCTTTATTAAATCCTTCATAGAAGTGCGAAGTTTCATTGTTTGTGTTGGATCAGCCTCTTCACCCCAAAAGACAATATCCAAAGGCCTACCTCAGGGAGCAGTCCTCAGTTGCCTCCTATTTGCCCTATATCTCTGGGACATGAACCTACCCCACACGAATCTACAATATGCTGATGATCTGGTGCTATGGTCATCTGGCAAAACCTTTCAGATAGCAGAGTCTAATCTGCAAAAGTCACTTTTCCAGTTTGAAAAATTCTCTCAACATTCAGATTTACCCATTGCACCCACCAAGTTAAAAATAATCCAATTTCACCGGAAGCGAAACCATGTTAATGCAAAACTAACTCTAAATAAAACAACTATTCCAGAAGATAATAATATTAATTACCTAGGTCTCATGCTTGACCAAAAACTTAATTTCCACCTCCACATTTCAAACACAATAAAAAAATGTTATAGAAAAGCAAATATACTAAAAAGACTTCTTTCCACACCCTGGGGATGTAAGGAGAAAACCTTACTCCAGTTTTATAAATCACATATAAGACCCCATATTGATTATGGGCTCATTGTATATGGTGCATGTGCAAAGACCCAGATGCAAAAAATTGAAACAACACAAAATGATATAATACGTCTCATATTTGGTCTTAGGAAACCCACAAGCACCAAGTTCCTGCTTATGGAGAGTGGATTAACAACAATAAGGGATAGACGTAGCTTTCTCTTGATAAAACATCTTACAAAAATTGAATCAAATAGCTCACACACATTACATAATTGGTTAAGAAATCCAGCCATGTATAGAGGAATTGCAGATGAGTATGCCAATATTCAAAAGAAGTTCCCTGTACCAGCAAAGTCTATTGCACCTACTTTCCCCCAATCCCCTCCATGGAATTGGTCATTTCCCATAATAAATACTGAATTTTCAAAATGGAATAAAGATTTAACCCCCATTGCTTTTGTTCAGAAAAAATTTGCAGAACTTAATACAATTACCTATAAAAATCACTTCCAAATATTTGTTAATGGGTCAAAAATAAATGAGTAGGTTGCAAGTGGTGTTTTCCTTCCTCACCTGAAAATTGCAATGGGCGAAAGATTATTTAATAATTTATCTATAATGTCTGCTGAGTTAAATGCCATAATCATGGCATTAGAACACCTGAAGCAAAACCAATCTTTGATTGCAAATTTGAATAATATTATCATCTATTCCGACTCTTTATCAAGCCTTGAGTTGCTGGCCTCAGCTCCTCAATATAAGTTGGACATTGACACTTATCATTGTCTCAGTATTATTGATAATCTTGCTTCAAGTGGCATAAACACTTACTTTCAGTACATTCCAAGCCACTCTGGCATAAGTGGTAATCATCAGGTTGATGAAATAGCAAAAAATGCTATAAATATTGACCAGCCAAGTGGGAGACCAATCCCAATTAGAGATATTTACCAATGGAGGCTATCAGATATTAATCTTAGTAAGATTAATCCTATCCTTTCCCCCTTTCCCAATAAGTATCTTTCTAAAATTTATCATAGAATTCGTTCTGGAACAAATGGACTAAATTTCCTTGCATTCTCATATAAGATTTCTAATTCAAGTGGTTCAATTCCCCTGTCCCCTCTTTGCAGGCATTGTAATATGAATAATGAAACAATTGACCATTGCCTATTTGAATGTAATATGCTGACGTCTGCACAACATACCTTGCTTTCCAAACTGTTAAAATACTTCAAACACCACAAAATCCCACTATCAGTCAAGAGCCTAGCCAACTATACCTGCACACAGAGCATAGAGATCGACATCTATCATCTTATATTTGAACTGCTAGAGTCGAAAGATCTGCTGAAAGATATCTGAATATATCTAATAAATATGAGGCAATCAAGCCAGTAGCTCTGTAGCCCACAGAGTGAAGCAGAAGGAAAAGGGCTAAATAGTTTTACTGAAAAGCCCGCCTGCTGTTAAATAGAAGAAGAAGAAGAAGTTAATGATACGGAAATCAATAAAAATCTTATTTTACTTTTTTTACCACTTTTTTTAAGTTTTTTCTAAATTAGTCCAACTATAAAACAACTACTTTGGCTAAAGGGCAAAGTGATGCATAAATACCTCGCTTTTTAGCTAGCCTATATGCTGCATACTGACCTAGCCCTAATTAATTTATGATTAATAAGAATTAGTGCAAAAACAAAAAAAATCTGTCAGCTTTTAGAAAATATGTGGTTGGACCAAGAAATCTTGGACTTCATTGAGATCCAAAATTTTAATAAACTAAGTTTGTTTGCACTTTCTAGTTTGGATGGGCTGCACTGCAACATAAGTGGCACAATTAGGCTAGTTCTTAGACTTGTTACAACGTTTAGGGTTAAGGTGTGTTCAGGTATCAAAGTTTTCTTTATTACATGCTGTCCAGACTCTTTTCCTCAATCCAGAGCTCTCCTCGATCACATCGAGTTATAAACGAAAATGACGCGAGCCAAACTCTGTGGCTCAAAAAGAAGCAACAGCAAAAATGACAAAGAATGACAGGATACTATAAATTTTATAATATGAATATTCAGTGAAGGACAGACAAGAAGGAGGAATAAAATTCACGCTAGAATTTCTTAATTCACGCGCCTGTGAAATTAAACAGAATGACGAATGACTCCAAACAGCTGAAACAAATAGCATAGAACGAGTAACAGCGACAAGCACTTTGAATTGCAAACGAAAATCCTGCATAACGAAATATGTGTTTAGAAGACAAATCCACATAACTGTGACGTCATGCGAAAACATACAAGATGATTTATGAATCCGAACAGCGGAAGCAAAGGCCATGAAAAAAGTGTCTGAGATAATGATGAACGAAAATGAAGCATAAAGAGATCTGTGGCTAGAAGACATGCGACAACAAGCATCACAGCGAATCATAAATGAAAATAATGGACACCGATATCTGCGGCTAGAAGGCAAGCGACAGCGAGGATCACACTGAATCATAGACAAAAATGACACGCAGCGCAATATGCGGTAATAAAAGAAGCATAGCGAAAACCAGAACGAATCCCACGAGAATAAAAGCCCTATAATATACATGACTCTTTAATGGATTAATTAATAACTTTTTCCACAAAATTAGTTTTTAAAAAGAAACTAAAGAACTCCATTAAACCAAAAATGAACAAAACTAGAATTTAATAATCTACCAAGCATACAACTACCACAAACCAGTATCAATAAATAAATGAAACCCAAAAGAAATAGAAATTAAAATAAACAACAGAGTCAAACTCAAAATGAGCAGAAATTAATATGAGTAAGGTTCTAAACACCTATGCTTTCTAAAAGCCAGAATATAATTTGTACTTAACTTAAAAAAAAAGTTTTAAATGAATTTACTGAATAAAACATGCATTGTCAATTTATTATACATATGCTGATATTTATTCCTTAATATTTTAATTAATTTTTGAGTTCTTAAAGTTATAAAAATGAAAACATTTAAAAGAATTTTTTCAGTAAAGTGCAAATTATATTCAGGCTTTTAGAAAGCCTACGGGTTTAGAACCCTACTCATGTTATTTTATGGTCGTTTTGAGTTTGACTCGGTTATTTATTTTAATTTCTGTTTGTTTTGGGTTTCATTTATTTATTTATACTTATCTGGGTTAGTTTTATGCTTGGTAAATTGTTTGATTCTATTTTTGTTCATTTTTGATTTAATGGAGTTTTTTATTTTTTCTGAAAAACTTATTTTGTAGAAAATTACAAAAAAATTAATTTCTGTTCGTTTTATACTGACATGGTCTTTTTCACAGAAAAAGACTGAACCTTTTCTAAACCTAAACAACGATCCCTTCTATAAAAACCTTAAATACTCTTTGGTCGTAACTTACAACCCTTGCCCCTAATCTCTGGAGTTTGTTCCAACCCCAAAGCCTTGTTATATGATATTTAGACTATTTTGAATAGAATGGCTATCTCAAAACTTCTATTAGATACATCTTGGGACAATACGATGTGTGTGTGTGGAGGGGGGATAGCTGCCCTCCGATCACAGCCCTGAGGGCTGGGGGGCGGTCATACTCAAAGACATAATTTCCAGACCGTTCAACGACTTTTAACAAAATGGCTATATCAAAACGTTGATCGGAAGTTTTTGGGGAAATGATGGGCGGGGGCACGGGGAGGCGTTCGCCCTCCGATCGCTTTTGACAAAATTTTCAAAATTTTGATTGAATAGGTTGGGTGAAACGGTGGGCATAAGAGGGCGGTTAGTTGTCCTCCAATCACTATTGGCTATTAAAAACGGCACTAGCCATTTCAATTTCCAATCGAATGAGCCCTTTTTGAAGTTTCTACAACAGCATTTTCTATAAAAACCTTATATGCCCCCAGGGCATAAGTTACAACCCTTGCCCTGAGGGTTGTGGGGGGGGGGGGTTGTCATCCTCAAAGACCTGATTTTCAGACCTTTAAACTACGTGGAACAAAATGGTTATCTCATAATTCTGATTTGATGTATTTGGGGAAATGGTGGGCGTGAGAAGGGGTTAATTGCCATTCAATCACTTTTGACTATTAAAAAGGGCACTAGCCGTTTCAATTTCCAATCGAATGAGCCATGTTTGAATTTTCTACCACAACACTTTCTATAACAACCTTATATGCCCCAAGGGCATAACTTACAACCCTTATCCCGAGGGCTGTGGGGGGTTGTCATCCTCAAAAGACATAATTTTTAGATCTTTCAACTATGCTGAAAAAAATGACAATCTCAAAATTTTGGATTGGATGTGTTTGGGGAAATGGTGGGTGTGAGAAGGGGGTTAGTTGCCCTCCAATTAAATTCTACTATTAAAAAAGGGCACTAGTCATTTCAGTTTCCAATCGAATGAGCCCTTTTTTAAGTTTCCACAACAACCTTTTCTCTAAAACCTTATGTGCCCCCAGGGCAACTTACAACCCTAGCCCTTAAGGCTGTAGGTGTGGGGGGGGGGGGGGGGTTCATCCTCAAAGACCTCAACTGCGTTGAACAAAATGGCCATCTTAAAATTATGATTGGATGTGTTTGGGGAAACGGTGGATATGAGAGGGGAGCTAGTTGCCCTCCAATCACTTTTGACTTTCAAAAAGGTGCACTAGCCCTTTCAATTTCCAATTGAATGATCCCTTTTTGAGGTTTCTACGACAACACTATCCATAAAACCTTATATACAAGGGCATAACTTACAACCCTTGCCCTGAGAGGTGTGGGGGTTTGTCATCCTCAAAGACATAATTTCCAGAACTTTCAACTACATTGAACAAAATGCATGTGCTTTGGGAAATGGTGGGCGTGAGAGGGGGGTTAGTTGCCCTCCAATCACTTTCAACTATTAAAAAGGGCACTAGCCCTTTTAATTCCTTTTAATTTCCACTAGCCCTTCTAATTTGAAGTTTCTACGACAACGCTTTCTATAAAAACCTTATATGCCCCCAGGGTATAACTTACAACCCTTGCCCTGAGGGCTGTGGGGGGTTTTCATCCTCAAAGACCCAATTTCCAGAACTTTAAAATACTTTGAACAAAATGGCTATCTTAAAACTTTGATTGGATCTGTCTGGGGAAATGGTGGGCGTGAGAGGGGGGTAATTGCCTTCCAACCACTTTCGGTTATAAAAAAGAACACAAGACTTTTCAATTTCCAACCGAATGAGCCCTTTTCGAATTTTCTACGACAACTAGCACGACAACACAGCCCCGAAACCATTCTCTTCGGGGCTGTGGGGGTTATGTCTTCCCCAGAGGCCATTATATATTTCCATTAGATATTTCGATGTTTATGAAAAATTACTATTTCAAGAATGTGATCTGATTTAACGGAGATTACAGGGGGTCGGGTATCAGAAAAAGGACGGAAGGGAGGGTGGCTCTCCTTCTATTACTCCAGACCCTTAAAAAGTGCACTAGTTTTCAACTGAATGAACCTCCTTCCAAATTTCTACGACCAAACCTCCAAATGGTTGGATAAAAGAAGTTATTTTTTCCAGTTTGTCGGGCCCCGTTTAGAGGGAGGAACCAATATCATTTTCTTTTTATTTTTCTGCATTTGGGTACAATTAGGTAAGGGGGGTAAGGATATTAGTTTCAAACATATCAGATGAAGTTGTCTGGCCTTTTTATCGACCCCACATTTTGCGGGAGCCATGCCCCGAAATATATTTTTACGTTAGGCTCCTGTTGGTCCAAGGACTTACGGCTGTAAGTTCAAAACTGATCAGGGCAAAGAGTTTTCTTTACCCATTTTCGGATCCCATATTACCCTATCTCTTCTTAAACAGCATATAATCTTTTCGGCCAAATAACAATTCCTAAAATTATAAAAAAAAACGGATATCCAATATCAAACATAACCCCCTCCCCTCTTGTTCAAACATAAAACGTATTTGTTAACAATTGGAAACATGCATAATTCATAGTCGTCACCCTGAGGTCTATGGGGCTTATGTTATCCCCAGACAACTATTGTCTATTGGACCTTTAGACTATTCTGAGAACAATGGTTATCTCAAAATTAGATTTGATGTCTTGGAGGGTTACGAGGAGGCCGGGTTGCAAAAAACGGTAAGAGAGTGGGCTAGTTACCGTCCAATCGCGTTTGACCGCTAGAAAGAGCACTAGAACTTTCAATTTCCCATCAAATGGGCCCTCCAAGCATCTACGACCATTCCTTTGATACGAAGTAACCGGAGAAAAAAAACAATAAAGTAAAGGCACATGGAACTTTACTTAGGCAGCGCTACAGTACTATCTCTGATTTGGCCAGCTTCACATGTTATTCTTTACCCGTAAAAGATTTTCTTAGAGGAATACACAAGTTCACAGAAATTCTTTCCCTTGTAAGAATTTTCTCAAGGAATACAAATTCAAGGAAATTTGAATGATTATATCCCACATCCTTGTCATTAGAACCATGAAATCCGGATTTGACGGAATTACTAAAGCTGATTAAAGTAAGTTGGTCTTTTCCAGGAAAACTATTTTGAAAATTTCTGTTATTAGAACAAAATGGCTCAGTGAAGTGGAATACGTTTTAGGCTAGATTTTATTAAGTGACGTAGAAAATCTTTGACAACATAACATTAAGTAGAACTAAGACCTGATATCTCCATAAGAAATAATAGTAAAAGGCAAACAAAGACGGTTTCCACAAAAACCATTTACACATGCCAAAACCGTCCCGATGCAGTCATTTGGGCTGGTGCCAGAGAACATATTGACGTTGACCCCTTTGCATGTAATTTCTCAAGTGAGAAACTTGGAGACTTGCCAGACCTTTATCATAGTTGTAGGCGTAGCTGCAATCTAGTAAAAAGCGAACTTTAGCCCATTTAACTAAACTTTACGAAACGCTTTTTCATAGAAACTGTTCAGTGAGGACATTTCAAAATAGTGCTTATTCCGAAATAGTAATATTTATCCAAATTCAGCTGATTTTCAATAATTTCTAAAAAAAATAGGCCTTGAAATTTTTGAAACATTATGTTAAGTCGATATATGAAATACACTACAAAACTCCCTTTGTTGATAACCCGTGTCAAGAGGTTTAAAGTTATCCACGTGTACCTCCATTTTCTCCGCCAAGTGCAACACTGGAACACCATAGAGAGCTGTTTAAGGACTCACTTGAAAGCTAATTTTATATCTACCAGATTTTTATTAATTTATCTATATAAGGCCATCAGAAAGTGCCATATGGCACCCGAGAATGGCACTTTGGGCGCCATTTTCGAGAAGAAAGGCTGGGAAGTATGAAAAGACCACGATCATAATCTTTATTGTCAAAAACCTTAAACCTGAGTTTCACAACCCCCTTCTTGTATTCCCCTCCTCCCAGCCCCCTTAATAAAGTTTGTTAATGGTCCGCTGACCAACAGAGCTAGCCTAGTTCTGCTGGATAAACTAGGCTAGTGGCATCAATTCACGAAAGTTTTAAAGGGGGATGGGGCAAAATGTATTTTTCAACACTAAGAAGGGGGGGGGGGTCAATTTATTTTTTTTCAATGGCAATACCTAAAAAGGGAGTTTTCAATGAAGGCACTCTAAAACAGGTATTTTTCAAAATCTACGAGGGAAATAAGACTTAGGGTGGTATAGGCTCTCTGCCATCCTTCAATTAACAGCACTAGAACTAGTAGACAAATGCAGTATCATAGAAAAATGTATAAAGGTTCAAGTCAAAGCTCTTGATCATATCAACGTGCTTTTATATAGATTAATTAAAAAAAACTTTTTCCACACAATAAGTTTTTCAAAGAAAAGTAAAGAACTCCATTCAACCAAAAATGAGCAAAAATAAAATCAAATAATCTACCAAGCGTGAAACAACCACAAATCAGCCCCGATAAATAAATGAAACCCAAAACAAACATAAATTACAATAAATAACCGAGTCAAACTCAAAACGAGCAGAAATTAACATAAGTTGGGCTCAAAACCCCTATGCCTCCCTAAGGCCAGAACATAATTTGCACTTTACTGAAAAAACATACAAATAAGTGTGCATTGTCAGTTTAGCATACATATAATGATATTTTGTAATCAAAATGTTAATATTATTTGATTTAGTAAAGTTATAAAAGTAAAAACATTTTTATTTTTTCAGTAAAGTGCAAATTATGATTGGGCCTTGAGGCATAGGGGTTTTGAGTCCAACTTATGTTAATTTCTGCTCGTTTTGAGTTTGACTCGGTATGACTCTGGGCTCGGAGGGGGGGGTTGTTATCCTTAAACACATAATTTTCAGAACTTTCAATTACGTTGAACAAAAGGGCTATCTCTAAACTTTGATTGAATGTGTTTGGGCAAATTGTGGGCGTGAGAGGGGGATTAATTACTCTCCCCTCACTTTCGGCCATTAAAAGGGGCATTTTCAATATCCAATCAAATGAGTCCTTTTTGAAATTTCTACAACAACTTTCTATATAAACCTTATATGCCCCCAGGGTATAGCTTACAGCCCTTGTACTGAGGGCTCTGAGGGCTCATCCTAAAAGACCTAAAATCAGAACTTTCAACTGCGTTGAGCAAAATAGATATCTCAAAACTTTGATTGGATGTGTTTGGGGAAATGGTGGGCACGAGAGGGGGGTTAGTTGCCCTTCAATCACTTTGGACTATTACAAAGGGCACTAGCCCTTTCAATTTCCAATTGAATAAACCCTTTTGAAGTTTTCACAACAACAGTTTCTATACAAACCTTATATGCCCCCAGGGCATAGCTTACAACCCTTGCCTTGAGGGCTGTTGGGGGGGGTTGTCATACTCAAAGACCTAATTTCAAAAACTTTCAACTACGTTGAATAAAATGGCTATCTAAAATTCTTGATTGGATATGTTTGGGGATAAGGTGGGCGTGAGAGGTTAGTTGCCCTCAAATCACTTTCGACTATTAAAAAGAGCACTAGCCCTTTGAATTTTCAATTGAATGAGCCCTGTTTCAAGTTTCTGCGACAAAGATTTCAATAAAAACCTTATATGCCCCCAGGGCGTAACTTATAACCCTTGCCCTGAACACTGTGGGCGAGTGTCCTGGTCAAAGGTACAATTTCCAGAACTTTCAACTGCGTGGAACAAAATGGCTATCTCAAAATTATGATTGGATGTGTTTGGGGAAATAGTGGGCGACGAAGGGGTGTTAGTTGCCTTCCAATCACTTCCGACTATTAAAAAGGGCACTAGTCATTTTAATTTCCAATCGAATGAGCCCCTTTTGAAGTTTCTACGACAACACTTTCTATAGAAACCTCACATGCCCCCAGGGCATCACTTACAACCCTTGCCCCGAGGAATGTGGGGGAGGGGGTTGTCATCCTAAAAGACCTAATTTCCAGAACTTTCAACCGTGTTGAACAAAATAGCTATCTCAAAATTTTGATTTCATGTGTTTGGGGAAGAGGTGGGCGTGAGAGGGAGGGGGTTTAGTTGCCCTCCAATCACTTTTTACTATTAAAAAGGACACTAGCCCTTTGAATTTCCAATCGAATGAGCCTTTTTTGAAATTTCTACAACAACGCTTTCTATAAAAATCTTATATGCCCCTAAGGCATAACTTACAACCCTTGGCCTGAGGGCTGTGGGGGAATGTCCTCTTCAAAAACATAAGTTCTATCTGGAAATTAACTACGCTGAACAAAATGGCTATCTCAAAATTTTGATTGGATGTGTTTTGGGAAATGGTGGGCGTGGAAGGGGTGTTAGTTGCCTTCCAGTCACTTTCGACTATTAAAAAGGGCAAAAGCCACTCCAATTTCCAATTGAATGGGCCCTTTTCGAAGTTTCTACGACAACTTCTTTGATACGAAGTGGCCAGCTCTAAAGGAAAAAATGATAAATAATACATTTTGCCAACATCGTTCTTATATGCCCACAGGGCATAAATTAAAGCCCTTGCCCTGAGGGTTGTGGGGGAGTGTCCTCCAAAAAAACATAATTTCTATTTGGAAATCAACTAAGCTGAACAAAATGGCTATCTCAAAATTTTGATTGGATGTGTTTGGGGAAATGCTGGCCATGGAAGGGGTGTTAGTTGCCTTTCAATCACTTTCGACTATTAAAAAGGGCACAAGCCACGCCAATTTGCAATCGAATGATCCCTTTTCGAAGTTTCTACGACAAATCCTTCGATACGAAGTGCCCTGTTGTAATGGAAAAAAAATAATACATTGCGCCAAAATCGTCCTTTACTTAGGCAGCGCAATATTGCGCTGCCTATGATAGAGAACGCTAAAAAAGGAGCATCGATCGGTGATAGAACTTTGAATTCTAGGTTATTTTTTTTCTTCCAGCACGTAACAAACGAGCAATTGGGAAGAGCAAAAGGCATACAAAAATACTGTTAAACAAGGGGCAATTATATAGTGGTTAGGACTCTTTGTCGTCCCCATTGTAACCAACGTTGGAATCTCGGTTAAGACCCATTTTTTTGAAATGGGTATTCACTTTCTAGCGCTCCTCAGGCGGTGAAGAAAAGAAGAAGAGGAGGAATAAAAAGGAGGAGCTTCATTGCTTCCATACAAAAAAATGATTTGGTGGGGGACTGTAATTATCCTCTACAAGGTTTTTGACCATAGTGATTCTACTACTACTACTAACAACTCACCGCAGCACCAAGCCGCCTGAGGCCAACACAGCTACGCACGCTTCTCCTCCACCCCAATCTATTCAAAACCTCCTTTTTTACACCCACCCACGAAGCTTTAATTTCCTTTAAATCTTTCTTTATGACGTCCTCCCACCCCAAACGGGGACGACCTGCTTTCCGTTTAGCCCTAGACGGTTGGCTGAAAAGAACAATCTTCGGCAATCTGTCATCTTTCATCCGCGCAACTTGCCCTAGCCACTTAAACCTTTCCTTCTTTAAAGTCCTATAGAGCGGTATTCATCCACATTTTTCGTACAGCCTAATGTTTGAAATAAGGTCAGTCAGCAGGGTACCCAGAACAATCCTTAAGCAATTTCTCTTGAAAATATCTAGCAAATCTTAATCCGTTTTTCGGAGCGTCCATGCTTCAGAGCCATATTTGACCACTGTCATCACTGTAGCTTCTAATATTCTAATCTTGGTTTGCAGACTTATCTTCCTATTCTTCCAAATTTTTTTGGAAGAAAAAGCCTTGGCTATTCTACTTTTAACATCTTCACTGCTCCCACCTTCTTTACTAATAATACTACCAAGGTAAGTGAAGCTGCCCACCTGATCAATCTTTTCATTACCCAATGGCGTGAATCTTTTCATTACCCAGTAGCGTGATAGTGATTCCAATGGCGTAATTTCCATTTCTAATAGTCAGTTCTCCTAAAACGTTTAATTCCAAGAAGTAAAAATAATGAAAGTATAATTTCTTACGAGAAACTTAAAATTTGTTGCAGCATTGTGGCAGAAAGCTAGCAATGATAATAGTATGAATTTCCGTAAATTATATTAACTTCAAACCTTAGATTCTGTTAATGCCCTTTTCTACTAAAGTCTCTATGTATTTGTACAAAATAATATTTTACAAATAATCTAATCTTTCGTCTACAGCTCCTCATGGATGCCAAGCAGAATATACTCCATGGACTCTTTATGTAAGAAAATTGCAGATTTGCAAAGATACGAAGTAAAACCTGTATTTGATGCCCTATTTTAACAAAAGTTCATATTGGTTTCTTTAGTCTTTTTGGCCTAAGTTTGACCAAAATCTATTTATGAGGTTTATTTGGTATATTTTTTAAAATTTAAAACGAACAAAAACTACTGTTTCGCAGTTTATGCAACATGTTTTTGAAAAAATGTCCCAAATAAACCGAATCTTGATATTTTCCAATGTTTCCAAAAAAAGAAGTAGCACTTACTTAAAACTGAGCTTCCTTGAGTTTCTTTTAAGAAATAAATTGTATAGTAAAGTTTATTGATTTCATGGCTGGTAAAAGACTATTGAGAGCTTTATAAATGAGTGTTTCAGTTTCCACAATCTACTTAAGGACTTTTATGCTCGATTTCTCCCCTCTTAGTCCTGTTTTGTTGCGTCGGTTTTGAGTTTTCAGTAAAGCGTTAGTTTTTCAGGATTCTACGAACATAGTTGAAATTTATTTGAAACCTTTTTTTACAGAAATGTTTTGCTCAGACTGCGAAGCCCTTTTTTTCATTTTAAGTTTCTATTTCTTTACTTTCACCAGAAAAACTTTATTGTTTTAAAAGTTAACCATGACTAAGATATTCTTGATTAGGCACCAAATTGCGTTGCTGGAAGGTGAGACTCTGTTAAAAGGTCACTTTGTCACTGTTTACTGGTCTCACCTTTGACCATTTTGATGGTTATGCTCACAGTCAGGGTTGCAAAATGGACACTTTCCTATGTGCCGGAACACAATGATATACGTAAAAGAGAAAAAAGTGACACATTTTTAAAATTTGGGACATAAAAGGGCAAAAAAGAGGCACATCCTTTAAATCTATGACATAAAACGAAATATTTCCCAACTGGATATATATTTTAGAAAAAAATGTCACATTCCACAGAAGTAGTGACTTTTCTCCTTTTTCTTAGTATCTAGGTTTTGCCAGACATGTCGTAAGCAAAGGGTTTTCTCCAAAATAAGGGATTTTGCCAGACATGTTTATATAGATTTCGTGCTTTCACAATAAGTCATTTTGTATGAATATTGTATATGGATTTTTTTTTCACTGTATTTGCTGTTAACTGGCCTTTAAAGAGATTTACAAAGTATTATTTGGTCAATAATGTAACTGGTTGAAAAAATAAACTTTAGTTTTTAAGATTTCAAGATAGATACATTTTAGCTAAAAATGACCAATTTTTGGATGCTCAAAGAACACATTCATGGCCAAAAAGTTGGCAACCCTGCTCACAGTATCAAATTGGTTTTATGACTGTTAACCGGTCTTAAAAATTTGCTTATTTTCTTATTTTAGTTCAGTTTTAGCTGTTCAATTTTCTTCTTTTTTTTTCTTTTTTTTAACTTGACCCGTGTTTTTACTGTGCCTTTTGTCTTTTAATACAACAATTACGCTAAAGTTTATTTCTGTTTCTCGTTCAGACATTTTCTAACCATGTTTTAGATCGATACGGTAAATGACGTCACTGATGAATAATGGAAAAAAGAGAACTCATTGAGTGGACTTTCTGTCTGATGAAATACAAATACAAAAAAGATTAATTTAAATGTAGGTAGAAAAGAACAAGAAAACAGGGATATTTCGGAAATCCAAATAAGGGACGAATCCCCCCTAAAATTCATCTGAGCTGTATACCTGGTTGGAAATGTTTGTTGGAAAAAAACACGAAAATCTACAAACCTCTAGATAGAAAAAAGAAGCATGATTTACAGTGGCGTCATTTAGACTACTTTATCCCTTCTAGATTTCGAGGAAATAATCCTGAAAATATCAATCTGGAAATCCCAAATTCCATTTTTTGTTATATTTTCAACGGAAATAAAACAAGACGTATAGCTCAACGATCTATGGTATTTCAAATAAACTTGGTAAAACCCAGGGACATTCAAGGGGGGGGGATTGACAGGGGGAGGCTGTTGCGGGCGATGTTGCTGGGGGCGCTGCAGCTGGGGCATCGGGGGCTTTTTTGTTTATGTTTGAGTCGGGAGGTGGTTGCCTTCATTAATGTTGCCCTGGGCGCCCCCCAACACTATGAATAACCCTGGCAAAAAGCAAGATTACGTGTTCTAATTGTACGCTGGGGGTGCATATACGATCTAACCTGTTGGGAAGGACGGGGGCAAAGACAAGTCTCTAAATTCTTCTTGTCAAAGAGTGGCACCAATTGGAACAGGAAGGGGGTGGTTCATTTGCTCTCCCTCACCCAACATTCCCCCCTCTTCCTTAGTTTCGAAAAATAGCTTTTTCGTGTTTCATTAAAAAATTTCCTTTTTAAGTGTCATTATTTAAATAGTTGAAAAAATAAAATTACCCCCCTAGATTTTGAAAAATTGATTTTGCCTCCCACCCATATTTTTTGGAATTGGAATTACTGCTGTTAAAATATCTGTCAAAGAAGCTGTCGGCTCTCCATAGCGCGTAAGGTGAACTAAGATTGAATTTCCATTTTAAGACTTTTAGGTGCAAGACCATAACTCTTTTTATACGGGGAAGAGAGATCCCTAAGTTCATAGGATTAGGATATCTACTACAAATAAAACGGATGATCTACCCTGTACTTTATAGGAAAAGAACTAGTGCCTAGGTGGTGTCTTTCAGGAACCTGGATCCAATAGGACCTCTGTGAAGGAATGAAAAGGGAGGGATTTCTATTTTTTTAGGATATCCAGCAGAAAGGACAATCAGATTTAAACAAAACCTGATCAAAAATAAAACTAAGTGTCCTAGCAGCGTCTATACAAGTTCCGTGCCCATTTTGACCTTCTTTTCGTTGAGGGGGATCCCTAAACACTTGTTATTATGAAATTTACCGGAATGTGGGGCAGATTCTTTGCTTCTTTGTATCAGAATATCAAGCAAAAAAAAGTCGGATCTCAATATCACATTATGGCAAGTAAGATTAAATGTCCCAGTTGGTGCTTAGGTACTCGAACACAATCTATTCGGAGAGTTGTCCCTAAATTCATACCGTTAGTATTTCTACTACGAAAATGGTCGATCTAAAAATAACCTTGTGGGAAGTAAGAATTAGTGCCTAAGGTTTTGCTATTTAGGGGTCTGGACCCAATATAGCCTCTGAGAGGGAGTGAAAGGTAATACATATCTAAGTCCTCGTCACTAGGATATCTAGTAGAAAGGACTATTATACAGGGTCTCCACTGGGGGCCTGTCTTTGCGGGAGGGGGGTCCCTACATTCTCTTGTAGGGACTTCTTATATTGTTTATTCGATCAGGTGATGTGTCCTGATATCCTTGATGAATATCAACCAAAATTGACCAGAAATAGGAGCAAGTGTCCTAATTATATCTTTTATGGGTTCCATCTGACCTATGTGGTTGGGTGGGTTCTAAGTTAATTTTGTCATATTTTAATAAAAATTTGTGGGGGAGGTGGTAAGGGGCTACAAAGGGATAAATATGATTTCAAGAATCAGGATTTTCAGAAAATTTATATATTAATTAGAAATATTAATTATAAATTTAAAATTTAGAAAATTAATTTTACTCATTAACTGCAGTTCCACAAAACTCAAAGTGTCCTATCCCTGTCTATATTTGATTTTAAAGTTATAATTATAATTCAAATTTAGAAAGGAAATTGAATTTTTCTTTGGGCCATGGATCAGTAGAGCCCTTTTATTTTACAAAAATGATTTAAGAAAGTAGCTTAATAAGAACTGAATAAGAGCAAAACCTACCAGACTTCCCAACATTACTCAGCAGGCTTGTAAGACTTCTGGATCTTGTTGCAAGCTTCTCTGATACTGATCTCAAAGCCATTACAGGAGAATATATCGTAAAAATTCTTTTTCTATATCTTTCCTCATCAAGAGGAGGATCAGCTTCTTCAGGCTCTAGCAGACGTAGTTCTATTGGACAATTAAAAGGATTTTCTTCAACTGCTGGCTGTGATTTTGGCATTTGACTAGCTATGGGGGTCTTCAGTTTTTCGCTTGAACGACTTGAGCAACGTGCTTCTTCGACTTCATCGCTATGTGTTCTCTTGCTGCTTGTTAGTTTCTTAAAGATAGATATAAATAAAACAAATGTTTTCAAATGGAATAAAAGAGTGACGTTAAAACACAAAATAATTTATCCCCTATATGAAGGGGGACCGCTCCAAAACCAGGGTTCCTTACGCTAATCTTTTTTTTCTAACAGCCTTTTAGATTGTCAAAAATATGGCAAGTTGGTAAATAGAAGTTTTATTTACCGATTGCCCTTCAAAATAACTGACCCGAACATTTTATGGTTTGCAAAATATGCAACTAAACGAGCACCAGCATTCTCAAACTAGCGTAGTCACGGGCTGTAACTCAGGGCAAGGGTTATAATTTATGCCCTGGGGTTAAATAAGGTTTTTATAGAAAGCGTTGACGTATAAACTCAAAAAGGGCTCGTTTGATTGGAAATTGAAAGGGTTAGTGCCCTTTTTAAGGATGTATAATTTTTTCTCTATGTTTTTATTATAAAATTCTGGTTTATCTCAAATGCGAGGTGGTTTCAATTTCCTCATCTCTCGAACTTCATGTTTAAGCTCAAATCTGATATTTCAATTCACCAATCTTCAAGAAATACCGTTTCTGCAATGAAATTTAAATTAAATTTAATTTAAATATATTTTTCCCAATAAAGGGAAGCTAGAGAATAAAATACCCCTCCATCGAATTTGATCTGAAAAACCTCTCATCAAGAGTTCGGAAAGTTGGGATAAAAAAATACTCTGTCGAGGCTTCAGATACCAGCCCTTACCACAAAAAGATCCATTTCCCTACCGCCATCCCAAATAGCTGGAGCACGACTTCGTAAAGGTCGTAATGTCGTAATACGATCGTAACGTCGTATTACCATGCATAAATGATGTCTAAAAACCCATTGATTTGCATGGATTACACATATGTTAAGCGGGAATAAGGCACTACTAGGCAGTGTGAACACTGGAACTAGTGGGCTACCAAATTACCTTTCAAATTACTTTTAGACAATTGGTAAAGTCGTAATTTTCATGGAGCGTTCTGTGGCACTAAATGACAGTGTTGTCATTTTAATGTTGCGATATATCTGTTGTTGCAAAGACAGGGTACTGCAACTTGAAGCTTCTATTCTAGTGAACACTCTCTCGATATTTTAAGATTGCTTAATCGATTGGAAATTCAAAGAACTGATTGATTGGAAATTCAAAGAACTAGTGCCCTTTTTGATATTCAAAACTGATTCGAGGGCAACTAGCCCCCCCCCCACGTCCATCATTCGCCCAAACACATCCAATCAAAATTTTTAGATATCCATTTTGTTAAGCGTAGGCTAGTTGATTTCCAGATATAAATTATGTTTTTGAGGTGGACACTCCCCCACAACCCTCAGGGCAAGGGTTTTAAGCTATGCCCTGGGGGCACATAAAAACGATGTTGGCACAATGTATTATTTATTATTTCTTTCCTTTAGACCAGGGCCCTTCGTATCGAAGAAGTTATCGTCGAAACTTCGAATGGGTTCATTCAATTGCAAATTGCATTCAATTGGAATTGGGTGCCCTTTTTAATAGTCGAAAGTGATTGGAAGGCAACTAACACCCCTTCCACGCCCATCATTTCCCGAAAAACATTCAATCAAAATTTTGAGATCGCCATTTTGTTCAGCATAGTTGATTTCCAGATATAAATTATGTTTTTGAGGAGGACACTGCCCCACAGCCCTCAGGGCAAGAGTTGTAAGTTATGTCCTGGGGGCATATAAAGTATAAAGTTTTTATAGAAAGCATTGTCGTAGAAACTTCAAAAAAGGCTCATTCGATTGGAAATTCAAAGGTATAGTGACCTTTTTAATCGTCGAAAGTGATTGGAGGGCAACTAATCCCCCTCTCACGCCCACCATTTCCCCAAACATATCCAATCAAAATTTTGAGATGGAGATTTTGTTCAACATAGTTGAAAGTTCTCGTAATTAGATATTTGAGGATGACAACCCCCCCCCCCCCACCTCCCTCAGGGAACGGGGTTTAATAATGCTCTGGGGGCAAATGAGTTTTTTTATAGTAAGTATCTTAGCAGAGACTACCAAGTGGGATTATTAGACTGGAAATTGAAATGGCTAGTGCCCTTTTTAATAGTCGAAAGTGATTGGAAGGCAACTAACACCCCTTCTACGCCTACTATTTCCTCAAACACATCAAATCAAAATTTCGAGATAGCCATTTTGTTCCACGCAATTGAAAGTTCTGGAAATTATACCTTTGACCAGGACACTCCCTCCACGGTCTTCAGGGCAAGGGTTATAATATATGCCCTGGGGGCATATAAGGTTTGTATTGACATCTTTGTCGTAGAAACTTGAAAAAGGGCTCATTTGATTGAAAATTCAAAGGGCCAGTGCCCTTCTTAATAGACGAAAGTGATTTGAGGGCAACTAACCTCCCCTCTCGCGCCCACCTTCTCCCCAAACACATCCTATCAAAACTTTTCGATGGCCATTTTATTCAAAGTGGTTGAAAGTTTTGGGAATTAGGTCTTTTAGGATGATAAACCTCTCAGAGCCGTCAGTGCAAGGGTTGTAAGTTATGCCCAGGGGGAATATAAGGTTTTTATTGAAAGCGTTGTCGTAGAAACTTAAAAATGGCTGTTTTGATTGGAAATTGAAAGTGCCAGTGCCTTTTTTAATAGTTGAAAGTGATTGGAGAGCAACTAACGGCCCTCTCACGCCCACCTTTTCCCCAAACACATCCAATCAAAATTTTTACATGGCCATTTTGTTTAACGTAGTTGAAAGTTCTGGAAATTAGGTCTTTGGGGATGACAACCCCCCCCCCCCACCGCCCTCAGGGCAAGGGTTGTAAGTTATGCCCTGGGGCATATAAGGTTTTTATTGAAAGTACTGTCGTAGAAACTTCAAAACGGCTGTTTTGATTGGAAATTGAAAGTGCTAGTGCCTTTTGTAATAGTTGAAAGTGATTGAAGAGCAATTAAAGCCCTTTCACGCCCACCTTTTCCCCAAACACATCCAATCAAAATTTTGACATGTCCATTTTGTTTAACGTAGTTCAAAGTTCTAGAAATTAGGTATTTGAGGATGACAACCCCCCTCACAGACTTTAGAGTAAGGATTGTAATTTATGCCCTAGGGGCATATAAGGTGTTAATAGAAAGCGTTGTCGTAGAAATTCAAAAAGGACTCATTCGATTGGAAATCAAAAGGCCTAGTGCCCTTTTTAATAGTCGAAAGTGATTGGAAGGCTTGACATTTTTATAGTAAAGATCGATGTGGGTACAATGTATTTTTTTTTTGTTTAGACAGGACAACTTCGTTTCGAAGGAGTTCGTGTCGTAGGAAATTCGAGAAGGGCTCATTCGATTGAAAATAGAAAGGGCTGATGCCCTTTTTAATAGTCGAAAGCCATTGGAGGGCAACTAATCCCCCTCCCACGCCCACCCTCCCATTTGCCCATTATGTTTAAAAACTAAATGTTGCCTTAAGATTAAATCTAAATACACTGTGCTAATGCTAATTCCCAATAAGGCATCTCAGCAGTGTCCCATAAACGACTGGGGTATTATGTTCAAACTTTCGGGGCTACTTCTTCTCTTAAAATTTAACCAAATCAAAATAGCGTAAGTGTATCAAAGCTATCAAAGAAAGTAAACAGATTTTTTGGCGAATAGTATCAAGTTTTCCACTTCAGGTCAACTAGTGGAGGTATGAAACTAAATTAAACACTTCTATTTGTGTCCAGACTTTTAAAAGGGTGTATGCTGTTAAAAATTGCTGAAAATTGTTATCCAGCATACAAATAGCAGCCCAAACTATAAAGTCTTCAAAAAACGAAAAGATTATGTTCTTTTTCCCTGAAAAGACTATGTCAATATAAAACGAACAGAAATTAATTAGAATAACTTTTTCCACAAAATAAGCTTTTAAAAGAAAAGTAAAGAACTCCATTAAACCAAAAATGAGCAAAAAGAAAATCAAATAATCTACCCAGCGTGAAACTACCACAAATCAGAATCGATAAATAAATGAAACCCAAAACGAACAGAAATTACAATAAATAACCGAGTCAAACTCAAAACGAGGAGAAATTAACATGAGTTGGGGTCAAAACCCCTATGCCTTCCCAAGGCCAGAACACAATTTGCACTTAACTGAAAAAAAAATACAAATGAATGTGCATAGTCAGTTTAATATACGTATACTGATATTTAATAATCAAAATGTTAATATTATTTGATTTATTAAAGTTATAAAAGTAAAAACATTTATATTTCTTTAGTAAAGTGCAAATTATGTTCTGGCCTTGGGAAGGCATAGGGGTTTATCGGCCAAATATCCTCCCTCTTATAAAACCAAAAAGCTGAAAACAAATTGAAGATGGTTTTTCATTCATGAACTGATTCATACATAATCATGTTATTTATACCTACATATTCAACCTCATATCATAGGCAGCGCAATAGCGCTGCCTAAGTAAAGAACGATGTTGGGACAATGTATTATTATTATTATTATTATTATTATTATTTTATTTCCTTTAACCAGGGCACTTCGTATCGAATGAGTTGTCATAGAAACTTCGAAAAGGGCTCATTCAATTAGACATTGGATTGACTAGTGCACTTTTTAATAGTCAAAAGTGATTGGAGGGAAACTAGCCCCCCCCCCTCACGCCCATCATTCCACCAAACACATCCAATCAAAATTTTTTTCAGCGTAGTTGATTTCCAGATAGAAAATATATTTTTGAGGAGGACACTCCTCCACAACCCTCGGAACAAGGGTTTTAAGTTATGCTATGAGGGCATATAAGAACGATGTTGGAACAATGTATTATTTATTATTTTTTTCCTTTAGAGCAGGGCTCTTCGTATCGAAGAAGTTGTCGTAGAAACTTCGAAAAGGGCTCATTCAATTGGAAATTGGTGTGGATTGTGCCCTTTTAATATCCAAAAGTGATTCGAAGGCAACTAACACCCCTTCCAGGCCCACCATTTCTCGAATCACATCGAATCAAAATTTTTAGACACCCATTTTGTTCAGCGTAGTTGATTTCCAGATAGAAAATATGTTTTTGAGGAGGACACTCCCCCAAAGCCTTCAGGGCAAGGGTTGTAAGTTATGCTCCAGGGGCATAGCAGGTTTTTATAGAAGGCCTTGTCGTAGAAACTTCAAAAAAGGCTCATTCGATTGGAAATTCAAAGGGCTACTACCCTTTTTAATAGTCAAAAGTGATTAGAGGGTAACTAGCCCCCCCACGCCCATCATTCCCCCAAACACATCCAATCAAAATTTTGTTCAGCATAGTTGATTTCCAGATAGAAAATATGTTTTTGAGGAGGACACTCCTCCACAGCCTTCGGGGCAAAGGTTTTAAGTTATGCCCTGAGGGCATATAAGAACGATGTTGGCACAATGTAATATTTATTATATTTTTTTCCTTTAGAGCAGGGCTCTTCGTATTGAAGAAGTTGTCGTAGAAACTTCGAAAAGGGCTCATTCAAATGGAAATTGGCGTGGCTTGTGCCCTTTTTAATATCCAAAAGTGATTGGAAGGAAACTAACACCCCTTCAAGGCCCACCATTTCCCCAAACACATCCAATCAAAATTTTGAGACAGCCATTTTGTTCAGTGTAGTTGATTTCCAGATAGAAATTATGTTTTTGAGGAGGACACTACCCTACAGCCTTCAGGGCAAGGGTTGCAAGTTATGCCCTGGTGACATATCAGGTTTTTATAGAAGGCGTTGTCGTAGAAACTTCGAAAAAGGCTCATTCGATTGGAAATTCAAAGGGCTAGTGCCCTTTTTAATAGTCAAAAGCGATTAGAGGGTAACTAGCCCCCCCCCCACCACGCCCATCATTCCCCCAAACACATCCAATCAAAATTTTGAGATAGCCATTTTGTTCAGCGTAGTTGATTTCCAAATAGAAAATATGTTTTTGAGGAGGAAACTCCCCCATAACCCTCGGGGCAAAGGTTTTAAGTTATACCCTGAGGGCATATAAGAGCGATGTTGGCACAATGTATTATTTATTATTTTTTTCCTTTAGAGCAGGGCACTTCGTATCGAAGAAATTGTCGTAGAAACTTCGAAAAGGGCTCATTCAATTGGAAATTGGAGTGGCTCTTGCCCTTTTTAATACTTGTAAGTGATTGGAAGGCAACTAACACCCCTTCCACGCCCACCATTTCCCTAAACACATCCAATCAAAATTTTGAGATAGCCATTTTGTTCAACGTAGTTAATTTCCAAGTAGAAATTATGCTTTTGAGGAGGACACTCCTCCACAGCCTTCAGGGCAAGGGTTGTAAGTTATGCCCTGGGGACATATAAGGTTTTTATATAAGGCGTTGTCGTAGAAACTTCAAAAAAGGCTCATTCGACTGAAAATTCAAAGGGATAGTGCCCTTTTTAATAGTCGAAAGGGATTGGAGGGCTGTTAAACCCCCTCTCACGACCACCTTGTCTCGAAACAAATCCAATCAAAATATTGATATGGGCATTTCATTGAACATAGTCTTAAGCTCTGTAATTTAGTTCCTTAAGCATTACAACCCTCCAATGCCCTCAGGGCAAGGGCTGTAAGTTATGCCCTGGGGCATATAAGGTTTTTATTGAACACATTTTTTTAGATAGCCATTTTGTTCAGCATAGTTGATTTCCAGATAGAAAATTTTTTTGAGCAGGTTACTCAACCAAAACCTTCAAGGCAACTAACCCCCCTATCACGCCCACCTTTTCCCCAAACATATCCAATAAAAATTTTCATATTGGCATTTTATTCCACATAGTTTTAAAATCTGGAAATTACGTCTTAGAGGATGACAACCCCCCCACAGCCCTCAGGGCAAGGGTTATCAGTTTTGCCCTGGGGGCATATAAGGTTTTCATTCGAACGCGTTGGAAGCCATTGTAGAGGGCTAGTGCCATTTTTAGATAGTTGAAATGTGATTGGAGGAGGTCAACCCATAAACCCCTCTGCCAGACCTAGCCACTACCCTGGGGGCTATAACACGATGTTCACATCAAGAATTTTTCAGATAGACCATTTTGTTCCACGTTGCAGAAAGTTCTGGAAATTAGGTCTATTGAGGATCGACACGCCCCCAGCCCTCAGGCGCATGGGTTGTAAGTTAATGCCCTTCGTGGAGCATAGTTAGGTTAGATAGATATGAGTTGTCGAGGAAATACTTCCAAAGAGGGCTCATTCAGTTGGAAAGGTTTTAAGAGGGCTAGTGCCCTTTTTAATAGTTGAAAGTGATTGGAGGGCAACTAACCCCCCTCTCACGCCCACCTTTTCCCCAAACACATGCAATAAAAATTTTAAGATAGCCATTTTGCTCAACGTAGTTGAAAGTTCTGGAAATTAGGTCTTTGATGCTGACAACACTCCCCCCTACAACCCTCAGGGCAAGGGTTGTAAGTTATGCCCTGCGGGCATATAAGGTTTTTAATGAAAGTGTTGTCGTATAACCTTCAGAAGGGATCATTTGATTGGAAATTGAAAGGGCTAGTGCCTTTTTTAATAGTTTGAAAGTAATCGGAGAGCGACTAACGCCCCTCTCACGCCCACCATTTTCCCAGACACATCCAATCAAAATTTTGAGATAGCCATTTTATTTAACCTTGTTGAAAGTTCTGGAAATTGGGTCTTAGAGGATGACCATCACCCTCACAGCCCTTAGGGTAAGGGTTGTAATTTATGCCCTGGGGGCATATAAAGTGTTTATAGAAAGTGTTGTCGTAGAAACTCAAAAAGGGCTCATTCGATTGGAAATCGAAAGGCCTAGTGCCCTTTTTAATAGTCGAAAGTGATTGGAAGGCTTGACATTTTTATAGTAAAGATCGATGGGGGTATAATGTACTATTTTTTTGTTTTTGTTATTGTTTAGACCAGGGCACTTTGTATCGAAGGAGTTGTCGTAGGAACTTCGAAAAGGGCTCATTCCATTGAAAATAGAAAGGGCTGATGTCTGTTTTAATAGTCGAAAGTGACTGGAGGGAAACTAATCCCCCTCCCACGCCCACCCTCCCATTTGCCTTCATATTTAAAAACTAAATGTTGCCATAAGATTAAATCAAAATGCACTGTGTTAATGCTAATTCCCAATAAGGCATCTCAGCAGTATCCCAAGAACGACTAAGGGTATTATGTTCAAACTTTAAGGCATAGGGAAGGCATAGGTGTTTTGAGCTCAACTTATGTTAATTTTTGCTCGTTTTGAGTTTGACTCGGTTATTTATTATAATTTCTCTTCATTTTGGGTTTCATTTATTTATCGATTCTGTTTTGTGGTAGTTTCACGCTTGGTAGATTATTTGATTTTATTTTCGCTCATTTTTTGTTTAATGGAGTTCTTTACTTTTCTTTGAAAAACTTATTTTGTGGAAAAATTTTTTTTAATTAATAAAACAAAAAGATAGCCAAGAGCTGAGAAGATAGCCTAGAAGATATCCGAGAGCCCCACTTATCCTGCTTATACGTTCTTATACGTACATACCCAACCTCATATAGAACAAAAAGGTTGAAACGAATTTTAGATGGTTTTTCATTTACGAGCTGACTTATACATACTTAAGCTAATTATATGTTTTTATGTGTACATATCCAACCTCACACAAAACAAAAAGATTATAACAAATTTAAGATGGTTTCTCATTTATGAGCTGACTCATACATACTTATGCTACTTATACGTATTTATATTTACATATCCAGCCTCATATAAAACAAAAAGTTAAAAACAAACTTAAGATGATTTTTCATGCGTGAAGTGATTCGTACATAATTATGCTACTTATACGTACATATTCAACCTCATATAAACCAAGAAGATAGCCGAGAGCCGAGAAGATAGCCAAGAGGCCCACTTTTGCTACTCATGCGTACTTACACGTACAAACCCAGCCTCATTTAAAATAAAAAAGTTAGAACAAATTTAAGATCATTTTCTATTCATGAGCTAACTCGTACGTACTTATGCTACATATACGTACTTATACGCACGTATCCAACTTCCTATAAAGCAAAAAAGCTTTAAAAAATTTAAGATGCTTTATATTATTCATGAGCTGACTCATACATACTTATGCTACTTATACGTACTTACAAGTTCATATCCATCCTCATATAAAACAAAAAGGTTAAAACAATTTTAAGATGGTTTTTAATTCATGAGCTGACTCAAACATAGTTATGCTACTTATACGTACTTAAACTTACATATCCAACCTCATATAAAACAAAAAAGGTTAAAAAAAATTTAAGATGCTTTATTTTATTCATGAGCTGACTCATACATACTTATGCTACTTATACGTACTTATACGGTCATATCCATCCTAAAATATAAAACAAAAAGGTTAAAACAATTTTAAGATGGTTTTTCATTCATCAGCTGACTCAAACATAATTATGCTACTTATACGTACTTAAACTTATATATCCAACCTCATATAAAACAAAAAAAGGTAAAAAAAATAATATGGTTTTTCTTTCATGAGCTGACTCATACACACTTATGCTACTTATACGTGCTCATGGGCGTAGAGGAGGAGAGAGGGCAGCTGCCCCCCTAAAACTTCAAATTTACACTAGATATTTACGAGAAATTCCATATATTGGACTTTTTCTGTTGGATATTCACTGGTAGATGCTTGAAAAAGCGGGAAATAAATAGAAATTTCAAAATATCGTTTTCGGTATCAATATTTACGTTTCAATATTCAATATTGATTTTTGGTCCGAAATACAGATAGGAGACTAACCCATGATCGGCAGGTTTTGTCTTTTTTAATTCTCCAGGAATTGATTCAAACGGGATAAGAAATTGTTGAGTATGCCAAAGCAAAGACAACTAATTCAATGCCATCCTTGAAAAAGACACTCAGAAATACTCCACCACTTTTCCACCTGGATGCTTCTCTATATAAGCGTTCAAGTGCCAAATCTGGCCCATCCTGGTACTGATTCTGCCATCTCTGGCTTACACTCGGCTACCTGATCAAAGATACAGAAAAGTGGCCAGGGAAACACTAATGCTTTTTTTTGCTACAAAATTATGAACGAAAATGGTCAGCATAAAAAATAAGAAAAACAATTTCAGTAAGGTTAAAAAAAACTAAACAGTATTAATTTCAAATTATAAATTGACTGATCAACACCAAAAGTAAGCTGCTCCGCTAATCTTATTGTTCCACCTGTCAGTTATTGCAGTTTCATTTCTGAGCAGACCGATTAGACTTGTTCGAGGTCTTCGACAATGATCTGTATTAAGAAACATCCTGTTTAATACCCTGACATCCGGAATAACAAAACACGTTGCTGGAGGATTCAGTATTAATCTATGCAACCTCAGCCTGCTTTCGTGTTCTGACGACCTGCTGATGTTAAGCTGCAGCCTTACTTCTCTACAAGAAAATACTGACCGCCTGATAACTAGTTAGTATCGGTCAAAGGGTCAACGCACAAAAGACGGGGTTCGTGTACTTTCGTCCCTCGGCAAGCAAGCAGCAAAGCAGTGGTCCTACATACATATGTGTTTCGTTGGGTGAACAAACGAAAATTTCCCCTGGAAATACCATGAAGTACCTGCGAATAACGTACAGTCATGATATCAGAAGCGCTCGTTTACTAATAATCGAAAAAATTACTAAGAGTATTCGATCAAGTTACGGTTAGCTTGTCTCTCTGAAATTTGGCTTGAACAGGAAGATTCTTGCAAAGCTTTACGCAGCGGTTGTTTTCCCTCACCTGTTTTATGCATCTCTGCTATGAGACTGGTTCACGCAAACTGAAAGTCTAAAAATCCGGTCTGTGTACTGCATAAGCCCCAAGTCTTTGATACCCGCTCTACAAGAGAAACACATTTGTTCTAAGATCTCAAAATATGGCAGATCCAATTGTCGTTGTGCCGTCTACTGAAAACACTGTTCGTTGGAAACACTGTTCGAGGTTTTGCCTCTACATCCGATCTTCGCGTGCGAATGAAGAAGTTACTACTTGATTTTGCCCTTTGATTCTATTTGCTCTTGTTTTTTCCTTTTCTTCTTTTGTATTACTCCGCTTTTCTTTTTTTTTTGTATCAGCGGGTAAAAATAAAATTATTATTATTATTATTTCAACTTCTGTCTTTAAGATATTATCCGTCTCCTCAGTTAGCGGAAAGTCTCTTACTCCAGTCTCCTTCAGAAAGTGGACCTTAAGTTCTTCATTTGCTACTTTTCTGATAATGATAATATAGTGAATAGGATTCCCTTTTTTGCTCTTCAGCTAAAACCAGAATGTAATAGCCAGCCTTGACTTTCTCAGTCTCTAATTGAAAGTTACTGGTAGGGGGCTTCAACTTTCATACTGGAGTCTGAAGACTTGTTGTATACAGCCTCATCTACGTCAGAATCGTTACTCCAACTGCAACTCTTGTTCCGAGAAATATACCTTTTGCTTTTTAGCCTTTTTACTTCTCTGATTTTCTTCCTTTCCAGGACTAGGGCCTTTGCTTCTCATTTGGAGACAGAACCTGTACTGCGTCCGCCTCAGGGTCTATGTTAAAGAAGGAGTCTAAATATCGCACAGGACTTGCGCTGAGCATAGAAAATTCCCAGGTAAGTGCTTCACTAGATGCAGTAGGCATTCTGTCTGAGAAATATGACGAGAGGAACTCCTAATCCTTGAAGACATATCTATTGGTAGGGTAGACCCAACTTGCTCTGAATCCACTTATTATATTCTCAGGAGTGAAAGCCTTTGCATATGTATATTAATTGTATATTAATTGTATATTAATGGTATATTAATTGAATGTCAGGCAGGGTTTAGGGAAAACTATAGTACAATTGATCAAATATTTTGTTTACAGGCTTTAGCTAGTAAATATACGAGGCATAGGAAAAATAGGCTATATACGGCGTTTTTGGACAGTAGGGGAGCATTTGACGAAGTTTCAAGGAGTTTGTTGAAAGTGGTGTTGGTGAAATTAGGATTGCCAATTAGGTTAGTAGAAGTTATAATGAAAATGTATGAGGTGGTTAAAGTAGTAGTGAAGGTAGGTATTTCTTATTCTAGGCCAGTTTTAAGTAATGTAGGCCTCAAACAGGGATGCACTCTATCACTGCGTTTGTTTTCTCTTTTTATTAATGATATTGAGCAGTATTTTAGAAATAGAAATGTCCCTATGTTAAAATTAATGTCGTTGGAGCTGTTTTGTTTATTATTTGCAGATGACATAGCATTGCTTGCGAAATCGGCTCCGGATTTGCAAAAGATGTTAGAGATTTTGGATAGTTATCTGGAGAGTAAAAAATTAGTTTTAAATATTGAAAAATCAGTTATAGTAGTTTTTGGAAATGATGAAAGGGAAAAGAATAAGTTTTATTTTAAAGGGAAAGAGATGAAGGAAGTTAATGATTATATTTATTTGGGATGTAAGTTCACAAGTTCAGGGAAATGGAGTGATCAGGTGCAAATAGCGAGTTGGAAGGGTCAGAAGGCTTCATGGGCATTATTGAAGAGTCCCCTTACGCATCTAGGATCGGCAGATATTAAGCTACAGAAGAGAATTTTTGAGACGAAGGTAGGCCCATCATTGAGTTACGGGGGGGACGTTTGGGGTTTTGATAAAGGTGAAAAAATAGAGAGAATTTATTTAGGACATTGCAGGAGACTTTTAGGGCTAAGCGGGAAATTTAATAATCTGGTGTTAAAGGGTGATCTAGGATTGTTTTCATTGAGAATAACAAGATTGGTTAGAATGATAGGATACTGGGAAAAGGTGATTGGTTTACAGAATAATAGGTTAGTAAATGCAGCTTATCTGGAGGTGTTGCAGGATAGAAGGAAAAGTTCATGGGCTTCCCAGGTGAAATCAATCTTAAATAGTTCTGGGTTATTAGGTGTTTGGACTGAAGGGAAGGGGATAGGGCTGGAAGTAGGAAATGTAGCAAAACTAGTTAAGGGAATGCTTGAAGATCAAGAGATTCAGAAATGGCAGTTTGAAGTCACAGCCTCAGTGTCACTCGTTATTTATCGGCACTGGAAGGAGGTCTGGGGATGTGATAATATTTCAAAGCGGGTTTAAATAGTGAAGAAATTAAGTGGTATATATCAGGGAGGGGTAATTTTCTAGCACTTGGAGAAAGGAGGAAATATTTAGGGAGGGTAAGGGTATAGGAGGGTCCTTACTCATGCCCTATGTGCGGAGAAAATGGGGAGGATCTGCTTCACTTCATGGCCCTTTGTCCCGAATTACAGGATCTAAGGAAATATTTATTTTTTGTTAATGTGGGGACAAGTGAGTGGTTGGTTTCAGTAATGGGATAAAAAAATTATGGGACAATAAGAATGATAGAAAAGTATATAAAATTGGGTATGTCACATAGAGATAAATTTTTGTAAAAAGGGGTGGGGTGAGTGTGGAAAGTATTGTTGTATGTGTGTAAGTTGTTTTCTTGTTTGTTTTATTTGTAGTCATGGCCCTTGATAGATGTAACATACATCTATCTATTTATGTTAGTTTAATGGTATCGTGTGCTTTATTATGTTTTTGTAATGTTTTTTAATTTTGCGTTGTTATTGTTATGTAGGCTACCATACTTTGCTATGAGTGTTATAATCATGTTATTATTTTGTGTGATTTTCCTTTTTTTGCCATGGCCCAAAGTGGCTTTTATTACAATAAATATCTATCTATCTATCTATGCTTTTCCTAGCAGCTCAGCAATGCTATACAGCGATATAGTTTTAAATTTATGGGCAGTCATAAAACTTGCGGATTCCTAGTTGTAGTAGGCCTTAAGGGGCCCCATGAATGTCTTTTCTAAAAGACGACAGTATGGGAGTAGTGTGGGAAGGGACAGTTAAAAGTACAACACCATTATTTTCAGCTAGATGAAGCAATTCAATGGTATACTGGCTGATCTGGTCGTCTATTCTTGGAAGTACAGGTAACAGTTTGGAGGGTTTGACTTAAATGATAAAATGCTGCAAGTAAGGCAACAAATGGGAGGCAGTCATCCAGCCAGAAGCATTTTCTGAGCCGATCATGATGGCTCCTTGCAAAACTCCCTTGACTAAAATTTTTGGACACTTTCCGGGATAAACAATTATAGAAGGGACTGTGCATCAACACCTCAACAAATCGTGGTCAACTGACCTCTTTATGCTGACGTAATCTTTCTGCTTATTTCTGGCCTCACTGTGTAATGAGCTTTCCAGGCTTGTGGAGGTTTTCCAGATCCAAATCGTCAATATTCCAAATGTCTTATAATCTCATCATGTATTTATCATGGCCTCGCTCCATGTTTTCCAAGAAAGCTCCTACACTGTGACGGTTGAAAGCAGTTGGCCTTCATAAGCTTGTACCTTCTCGCGTTCTTACTGATAGAGTTTTAAGGCGATCCATAAAACCACGGTACCAATCTTTACTTGTAATTACTCCACTATCTCCGCTACCTTTGCATTTCCTGTTATTCGGTACTTTTATACTCCTAATCATGGCATAAGCTTATGCAAATTTACGCGCTTCTAGGGGAGTACAGTTGAAATGCATATTAGCTATAGTTATCAAGTAAAGTTTCAGTCCTATTTCTTGTTCCTTTGTAAATATTAATCATGTGTTGTAACAGGGTGTAAAGAAACACAGGTCCAGGCTTTGTAGAGGGATATTCAGCTTCTCAACTTTTTTCATGTAGTCTTGCAGCGTTCCTCTAGGGACACCCATGGTACTTGCAGACAATCCAACTGACTTTTTGTCGACTAAGACAGAAAAAAACTGCTGTTCTATTTTCTTCTGGATCACAGCCTCCTTTCCTTCTTTTCTCCTCTGTTTTACTTTTAAACATTTTATCTTGAATAGAATTTAACAGGAAAAAAAGAATTTCAGTTCATCTACTGGTCTGACAGGGTTAAACAGCACCAGAAGTAGTTAAGTTTTGGGTTTTGAGCTTGTTTTAACCTCAAAATATGCTGTTTATACAGCTTTTACAAACATAGCCCTCTTTTGGAACCCTTGGTACGCCGTGTCGAACCTACCCAGGGTATTGTGGCTGAAAGTAGGAATTCACCATCCCACGAAATGAAAAAATGCTAACTGTAAACTGGTGAAGATGGCATATCTGGGAAGCTGCCAAAAGACAGACAAATAATAATAAAATACAAATTGAGTTTAGGGGTTTTCTAGTGTTCGTAATTAGGCGTAGGCCTTTAGACAAAAATTGAACAAAATTCCAGATTTAATCCCCATTAAACGTGGTCCAATCTGATATTTTTGGTAAAAGTAGTAATCAAGACATTAAAAATTAAACCGTTTGTTAACTGGTTTATTTGTCACATTATCCGTAAGAAATAGGTAGAAAACACATTCTCCGTAGATACTACTTATGTCTTATATACGTCTTACCAGGACCTCACCCCCCCCCCCTCTTAGGAAAGAAAAACTATACAAATGTACAAATTGTTGCAACATTTAAAAAGACGCTGGTATCCTTCAGGCCAGAAATGTTTCTTTTTCCAAACTTTGATTTTTACCATTCGGGGAATTTTCGAAAGTCTCGTACCTCTAAAAAAAAATTCCGCAGGAGCCCATGCTGCAAGTCTCCGTTTTGGTTAGTCCTGCTTCAGAAAAATTAGAATGTGTCAGTTTCCATATATCATCGGTGTTACGGATAAACGTCGCAATTGTTATTTTCATCCGTCTGGGAGAGTTACCAAAAAATTTAGCCAAGTTGTTCTCAAAAAGGGGTCCGCAAAGTAATGTAAACAAGGAGGATTAATATGCCACTTGACTTAAACAGTGGCGCAGCTCCAGCATTTTTATTGGAGGAGAAGGAGCAAGAGGGCCCACATCCAGAGAGTCAAGGGACATGGGCCATAATAATTTTTCTCCGAATTATTGGTGGGAAATTAAATCCCTCCGGAACAACGCCACTAGACATACTCTGTGATCCTCCACAGTGTAGGTTAGCCTACTCTGTGATCCTCCACAGTGTAGGTTAGCCTACTCTGTGATCCTCCACAGTGTAGGTTAGCCTACTCTGTGGACCCTCCTTTTGAAAACAGCTTGGCTAACGGTTTTTGGAATTACCTCAAACCAAGTTGTGATTTAATTTAACGAATTGCTCTGATTTTAGGTTGTTATCAAAAGAAATTAATTCTTTATTTTGTAAATAAAATTGGAATAAATAACCGGTATATTTTAAAGAATCACTCTTTGACAGTTACCTCAGAAGTGTGAAAAATGTCAGATACGACGTTTAGATACGGTAGGGACGCTATATTCGACATAAATAAAATCGATATAAGCAAATATAAATAATACTGATATAAGTAAAATAACTTCAAACTGCAACTGTTCCTTTTTGGCATATACACAGTCTGTTTTAATTTCAAACCATCGACATAGAAATGTGTAGGACAAATTACCTGAAGGGCCCTTCTAACGAAGCTGTAACATGTTTCACTAGGAGAAGACAGTTCAGAGGAGCTTTGGGATAACAGTGGCTGCTGAGACGATGGATCAATACGACGGGAACGCCCGCGAGGACGCCGACGTGATGTCACATACTCTTCATTACTTCCTATTGGCTCTGACGTAATGGGATCATGCGTCGCTGGTGTCACTGCAGAAGTGACGCGGCTCGGATTTCTATGAATGAAGAGAAATACCGTTAGTAACAGCAAACAAGGAATTTAAATGATTCGAGGAAACGAGTTGAGATCTTAAAATCCTATTGATCTGGAAGGAATATAAGTGATTGAATAACTATTAAAAATCTCTCGTCGGTGCTGACTAGGCTTGCGAATTGTAATAGGATCTCAGTATTTATTATCCAGTTTAAATTTGGCTTTTGTTGAAAATGAACCTTTGCATTTCAAATTGTATTTGATTTTGAAATTTGTTCAGAGGTTCTCACTAAAGTAAAACCTTTGGTATTCAAGTCAGTACTCCTTCGGATATAATGTTAAAGTTGTGGCTTGCTAATTTTGGGACCCAAAGGATAGCATCCCAGTTATCCTTTGCCAGTTCTATTTTGGCTATCCTAAAGGTTAGTTAATCTCGGTATCCTTTCAAAACCGATAAATGAAATACATGACATGATGGTAACACTCTGTATATAATGTAGAGCATTATATACAGAGAGTTACCCCCCCCCCCGAGCACATGTCTGATCAGGAGGGACTGCTGTATCTCAAATGAGTTTGGGGAGAACAAGAGCTAGTATCTAAGCTTCGGCTTTGGAGAACTCGATCTGACCTCCTCGATGAAGTGGGAAACCTGAAGTTTTAACCAAAAATATCAACCTAAAATTATTTTTGGATCACAGCAAAATTTAGTGACATATAAGAGCTATTTTTTCCCAAAATAGTGCACCGCCATTAACACCCAATAAACTAAAAACCGCTGGAATAGGTGCCGACTTTGTCTATTTTCTTGTATGCAACGTATTTTAAGGCTACTCATTATATTAAGAAATTCAGGTTTGGCTTACTGGAGTTGAGAAGTCATATACTCTAAAGATTTTATAAGCAGACTAAGCAGTGCATAGAGACGAGTTTTACTTGAGACTGAACCTACCGTGGAGGGGAGCAGTGAAGTGCTGGTAGTGGGCGCGAGCAGATTGTGTGCCATTGCGTACGGGGATGACCTGGAACATTTTCTGAGTAATTGTCAAGGTTTGGAGAATTTAAGGAATAGATTTTTTGTGGGGATGCACCATGGCTCCCAGGTATCTTGGAGACATCTTCTTGGTAGCTAATTATTGCATTGGGAAGTTTTATAGAGAATGTTTTAAAGGCACGGAAGTTATAGTTTCAAAATGTTGAGTGCTATTGTTTAATTTGTTCAACTGTTTTCTTCTGTCTTTTTATGTGTATATTGCCACTGCCTTTTAGATACACGTATGTATATTATCATGCAAATATCTCCTTTATGCTAACTTTAAAAGTTCTAACAAAAATAAATGTTTAATTCCTACGGTTTTCTCTTTTTGGTTATTGGAAGAGAGCAAAAAGAGAATACGCCCGCAGAGATATCTCCACTTTTTCACCTATACATACCATTGATTTTCTGCTTTTCTAGCGTTATGGTTTCATCAAGCAGTCAATACCAGTATTAGATGACACTACAATGTCATATACAACATGTTTTAGATTTTCCAGAGCACTGAAATTAGCAACAGATATCTTGTTTTTGATCTTCCAAATGTTTGTGATATCTTTGAGTTTCTTAGGTTTCTATATTGGCAAGCTGCAGCCCCAATGTTAAATTCAAAGAGGCCCAACCCGGTATCGGAGAACCGACTTTAGTTTTACCAAAGTTTGGACCTTCTTCTTTAACGCGATGTCTCCTCGGTCTTCTTGTTTAGTGGCGAATAACGATCAAAACGCAAATTGTATAAAACTTGACCAACCTTTAACTGAAATAATCAATGTTTTTCAATGAACTAGCGTTGATAGTTATGTCTCAGTCAGGATTTACAATATTTTCAAAATGACTATTCATTTCTTTAAGTTAATGATTAAACAAAACCTATAAAGAATAATAAATTTGATCTTGGATGTTTCATTAAATTTACGAGTACAATAATTTGAATTTAGTAGTAAAAACAACTTGCCAAAAATACTCTCTACTAGAAACGTGAATCATATTTCCAAGTCTAGCCAATTCTTGTCTTCTCGCGAATAACCGCCTTACAGCTTTCCACTAGTCGTGAATATCGAGTGTAAAGCTAATAAGACAGTGAAAAATTAAAAAAAAAACTTTTTAATATAAATATAGTATTATAAGTCTAAATATTTTAGCTTTACATCCGGAAGCCTTTATAAACGGAAAAACTGAAGAAGGAAAAAATAAAACAAAACATATAAAGAAAACAACAATAAAAAGATATAAAAAAAATAAGGGAAACAAAAGGAAATTCAATCCAATGTGGATTTAAACAAAATCCAATATGGTAGAGAGCTGAAGTATTCGTACTCTTATTATTATTTTTGTATTAAAAACCTTTTTAAAATTTTCCCTGTATTATTAAAGATTTTACCCATTTTTAATACATTTTCTTTTGAAATATAAATGGAAAGGCACTGTGTTCTAAGAAATAATTTAAAGAAGAGTACAGCTATGAAAACTTGCTTACCGTACATAAAATATTCCATTTTAAGTAAATGGCTCTCAGAATAACCAGGGAGGAGTTTATTATTAGACTATTACTAGATTTATTATTTACTTAATGTGAACATTTCCGAAGATGACACTACTTTTCCATCAAACAAATGAGGAAACAAAAACAGTGGAAGGTATGGCTAGTTTTCCAAGACAGTGGAACAGAGTGGAAGTTCTTATAACATTAATTATGTATATAAACAGAAGTAAACGTTCTAAAGGAATGAAGGAGCCAGAATACAGTAAAACATAAATTATTGAATGTATTGAATGTGATTGAATGTAATTTACTGTTCTTATAATTCTACTTGCATAACGTGATACATCGATAATACTTGGGCTATAAAACATAATAATATAATACTTGGGCTATATACATCGATAAACAACATTGTTAAGAGTGAAAAATGGAATCTAGGATGTTCCAAGATGTGTGCGGATCATGAGGGCGCATAATATAAAAGCGTGGTGAATTTCGCAGGCCGCAAAAATATTTACGGCAGGCCGCATGCGGCCCACGGGCCGCGGGTTGGACACCCCTGGTCTAGAGGATATTTCCGTGGGAAGAGAGATTTCTCCATGGAGGCGCAGCCAGATTTCCTGGTATTATTTAAAAGATCAGACATTAAATTTTTTAAAACGAGTTTTTTCAACTGAAAGTAAGGAGCAACACTAAAACTTAAAACGAACAGAAATGATTACGTATATGAAGGGGGTTGTCTCCTCCTCAATACCTTGTCTTTAAGCTAAATTTAGAATGTTTTCCCAATTCTTTAGGAATGCCTCCTGAAACACAAGGGTCGTTTATTTAGAAAAATAAGAAGCTTTTTTAAAAGTACTAAATAATTTTAGTTTAAAGAGAAAGGTGCTAAAGAAGGGTCAACCCCCTTCATATACGTACGAATTTCTGTTCGTTTTAAGTTTTAATGTTGCTCCTTGCTTTCAGTTGAAAAACTTTTTTTTTAATTTAATTAAGTGAAAGAACGAAATGCAGCCTATAGTAACCGGAATTTAAAAACTTGAAAAACTGTCAAGTGAGGAAGAACTTGCATTTGAAGCTAAATCAAAATTGACAACTATTAGTTCAATTAATGCCAAAAAGCTATTGAATAAAAATTTGGAATAGCTATTACATTTCGGAATTGTGCATCGTGGCACATTCATGGTTCAACTTGTTCTTATTTATTTAAAGGTGAAAATTCTGTAGAGTCAGAAAGGCACAAAGATAAGAAACTGATTTGAGCATCGATAAAAAATTTATACGGATCAAATACGGAATCAAATTCCTCTCGAAAGCAGGGATTGAACCTAAGCCTACATAACTGAAGGGCCGGCCAGATCCACTACGCTATCGTGAGGTAACCATCAGGAAAATTTATCTATCACTCTGCTCTCAGCCTTTTCATAGAAGAGTTATAATAGTTAATGTATAGCCATTTCTTAATTTAGTCATAAGCTGACTTGACGTTTTATTATATGGATTGGTATTTCAAGACATGAAAAGGTAATATCTCGATATGACAGATGTATCAAATGACGAAAAATACAAGTAAAACAAACATATGTAATGATATCCTGTCGTTGCAATTTTGTATCAGTACCACACTGTTCCTGCAAATCCTGGATATTCTAGGGAAATATGCATAATTAAGTGTTTATTAACTTAACTGTTTCAATTGCCAGTAGGAGTCAATGGTTGATTAGAAATAAATACAAACAACAGGAATTTTTTTCTTAAGGGAAAAAAACAAAGGTGCTATGTTCATACTGCTACTAATATCAAAGAGCATAGATAGAATTTTTTGCGAATGGTATTAAGTTTTATTTTTCAGGTGAACTAGAGGAGGTATAAAACTAAATTAGAACTATAATAGAACTATATTTCTTTATCTATGCTTTTGGAAATTTACATTTCTTTATCTACACTAATTTTTTTCTTTATTGTTCGAATAAGTTTCTTATATCTGTTTCTTTCGGACTCTACACAAGTTCCACTTTTAAATAAATAATAACAAGTTGAACCATGAATGTGCCACGATGCGAAATTCTAAAATGTATTAGCTATTTCAAATTTTTACTCCACAGCTTTTTGGCACTAACCGAAAAAATAGTTGCCAATTTTGATTTAGCTTCAAATGCAAGTTCTTCCTCACTTGACAGTTTTTCAAGTTCTTAAATTTCCAGTTGCTATGGGTTGCATTTCGCTTTTTCATTTAAAATTGGTTCAAGAAAAAGGCTTGAAATTTTGCAAGCGTCTTTCGTTTAATTAATATATTCCTACTTTAGCAATTAAATACTATAAACAAAAGTGGTCGGACCACATCGTTGAAATTTTTTATTCAATAGCTTTCTGGCATTAACCGAAATAATAGTTTCGATTTTTGATTTAGCTTCAGATGAATGTTCTTACTCACTTGACAGTTTTTCAAGTTTTCAAATTCCGGTTACTATAGGCTGCATTTCATTCTTTCGCTTAATTAAATTAAAGAAAACAAGTTTTTTCAACTGAAAGTAAGGAGCAACATTAAACTTAAAACGAACAGAAATTTTTACGCATATGAAGCGGGTTGCCCCCTCTTTAGCACCTCGCTCTTTACGCTAAAGTTTTTTATTACTTTTAAAAAAGCTTCTTATTGTTCTAAATAAATGACCATTGTGTTTCAGGAGTCATTCCTAAAGAATTAGAACAAAATTAAAACTTTAGCGTAAAGAGCAATGTATTGAGGAGGAGGCAACCCCCTTCTTATGCGTACAAATTTCTGTTCGTTTTAAGTTTACTGTTGTTCCTTACTTTCAGTTGAAAGAACTCGTTTTTAATAATTTGATTTCTGATCCTTTTTAAATAACACCAAGAAATCTGGCTGCGCCTCCGCGGATAAATCTCCCTCCCTGCGGAAATATCCTCTAGACAATTCAATCCCAGCGAAAATTTACCACGGACAATAACCCTTAACATCTCCACGTGTAAAATTGAGATGGCAAAGAGAAAGCAAGACACATAAAAGTTCTGTATAGGAATTATTGCAAATTCCCCCAGCGTAAAATTTCCCCTGAAAATTTCGACACCTGGAAACCTCCCTCCCCATGCAAAATTATCCCGTGGAAAAAACACACAGCAGAAAATTTGTGCCCCCCCTGCCCTAAAATGTATGCATAGTTCCCAATAACAAATACTATGCAGAAACAATGGGTAAAGGACCTTTCCCCTGTAGCTGCGGGGTGTCAAGTTATATCCAAAGGCATATTTATTGGGTCTTTCAACTATAACGAACAAAATGGCTATCTCAAAATGTTGATCGGACGATTTTGAGAAAAAGGGACGGGGGAGAGGGCCTAGGTGCCCTCCAATCATTTTGGTCATTTTACGTCCGAATGAACCTTCTCCAAATATTCTAGGACCACTGAGTCGATACCATCACCCCCGAGAAAAAAAGACACATCCGTGATCTTTCTTTCAGGCAAAAAAAATGAAAATTCCACATTTTTGCATGTAGGAGCTTGAAACTTCTTCGGTAAGGTACGCAAACATGCTGAATCTGATGGTGTGATTTTCGTTAAGATTCTCCAACAGTAAGGTTCTCTGATATACTGAATCTGATGGCGTAATTTTCATCAAGATCCTTCAACTTTTAAGGGGTGTTTTCCACCTTTTTCAAAATAAGGCAAATTTTCTGAGGCTCGTAGCCTTTGATGGGTAACACTAAACTTAATGAAACTTATGTATTTGGAATCAGCATAATAAGCCAATTTTGTATATATCTATTGAGATCAAAATTCCATTTTTAGAATTTCGGTTGCTATTGAGCCGCATCGCTCCTTGCTTACAGTTCATTACCTCAAATTGTTTGAAAATACAGCTGGCCAGGCATATACACAGAGAGTTATTTGGTTTCAAGGGTTGTAAATTTAAGGCGGGGTTGTATCTAGAAACATAATAAATTATAACAAATCTATTCAAATGTATAAATTTTGACAACGCGAGTCCAAAGCCCCCCAACTCCTCTTTGTGTGTACTTGCCTAGTATCGGTGGCCCTTTTCTTTTCTCACAACTTTTTTAGGATTGTTGCATCCCTTGTTCTTCCCTCTAACAAAATCAAATACTTATGAATAATCATTTCACAGGCAGGACCATAGCCTTTTTGGCTATGGCCTTTTTGGCCATAGCCAAAGTCATAGCCTTTTTGCACCCAGTCCTCCCATCCACATGGTTTTGCTGGCCAGTATCACAGTTAGGTATTTTTTACAAAAAAAAAATAAAAAAGAAATCAAAATTAATTTTGTGAGCCTTTGAAATATTGGGTGTCAAAATATTGAGCCACAATCAAAATATTAAGTTTATAATCAGCAGTTAAAAAGAAAAATAATTATTTCCTATGCAAGTTGAATTTTAATTAACTTATATAACAGCCAGAAAAAAATGAACAGGGAAAGGAGAAAAAACTCAAAACAAACTTTCCCGAGGAAACTCTACTCTGTTCCTGTGTGTTTATGTGTCTGATAACTTTCACTGGCATTCAATAATAGAATTTATATCATCTTTTTAGGTAACACACAATTTTTAGCTGCGTATGGCAATACTTCATAGGTCAGTTTTCGTTTTTCCTTTTATAACATTAATTAAAAAAAAATCGAACAAGAAGTTTTCAAAAGAAAAATAAAGTACCATGTCGAAATCTAAAATGAGGAGAAATAAAGTCATAAAACAGTTCAAACTTAAAAATAATAGAAACCATTATCAATGAGCAAATGAAATGCAAAATGAGCAGAAAGTAAAATGAATAGTCAAGTCAAACGTAAAACGAACATAAATTGCAGCAAACAGTGGTTTTGATTCCCGAAAATGATTTGGGAATGTGGGGCAAATAATATTTTCAATAGAGGAGACTCAAGCTTTGGAAAAGTGTCAAGTAAAAAAAATAGGTCCTTCATTTATAAGAAAAGCGGTTTTAAAACAGAGTCAAGGTTAGCTATGCTCTAAATGTTCTTGTATCTTGTAAACATTCCACCTGTTTAACTTCATATCATATGTCGAAGGAACGTATCCAGGGATTCCTCGGATATTGGATTAGGGACAAGGAAAGGGACTTATTCTTAAGGGCTGGGAAAAACGGCTCGTAACTGATACTTATCTTACTGTTACTGCTCTTGGCGGGGGTGATATAGGATTGTGTCTATAAAGGGTAAAAAAAAATGGTTAAAATGATAGGATATTGGGAAAAGTTTATTAGTTTACCAAAAATGTAGCTTATGTAGGTGTTGCAGAATAGAAGATACAGCTAACGGGACTCACAGGTGGGATTAATCTTAAGTAGTTGTGATTTATCGGGTGTTTGAAATAAGGGGATAGTGATAGGACTGGAGATAGTAAATGTAGCAAAGGGGTAAAGGATGTGTTGGAAGACGAGAAGATTTTGAAATGGTCTTCAACGTCCTCTAGTCTACCTCCAATGATTGGAAGTGTGGGAACATGATATGTATCTCATTCTGGGTAAATAGTGAATTAATGAAGTGGCATACGTCAGGGAGGTGTAATTTTGTAGCACTTGGAGAAAGAAGGAAATATTTAGGGAGGCATGGGTGATAGATGGCACTTACACACTTACGCATGCCCATATGTGGGAAAACTGGCAAGGATCTGCTTGATTGTATACCCCTTTATCCCGTATTACAGGTTTCAAGGACAGATTTATACTTTTAATAAGGCGGTGTCACATGAGTGTTTTTGTTCAGCAACAAGGTCAAATGATTATAGGAAAATAAATCGACCTGAAATAAATTAAATTAGGAATGACACAGAAAAAAAAAATTATAGGGGCAAGGAGGTCTGAAAGATAAAAACACTGTTTATGTGAGTTGTTTTGTTTTATTTTGTACATGTTGTTAAAATGTTGATGTATGTGACAAAGAGTATTGACTATTCTTTTATTTTGTTTGCTGCCATAGCTCTATGGCTGTTTTGCAATAAACATGTATATTTGCATATTCTATTCTATGCATATAAAAAAAATGTGTGGAAATGAAAACTTTTTTGTGGAAACCATGACTAGAATAAAACATAAACGAAAATCATAGTCGTATATGTAACAACCGTCCTCAGCTAAGTAAAGAAATAAAAGAAAAAGAACAAAAATTCAATTAAAAAGAACCATTCAGAAAATAAAAAAAAAAAATCCAAAAATGAATCAAATCGAATTCAACTGTCTTCACAAAAAGTGCAAATTTTAATATTACATAGCGTTTAGCATGATGGATGGGCGGTAAGGGTACGTCGCCCAAAAAGAAAGAACATATTTGATGTCTGCATAATTGTACTGAAGAATGAAACGAAGGTTTCGAAGTTTTTGACGGGAACAGCTTGTGTTGAAGGATTTAAATGAGAGCAAATCTACAAAATAAAATATATGGCTTAAATTCACTCGTTTTTTCTATTTAATGTAGCTTAATTTAGGTAGCTTAATTAATGGAGCTTAATTTAATGTAGCTTAATTAATATAGCTTAATTATAAATTATTTAGCTTAATTAATGTAGCTTAATTAATATAGTTTAATTTAGATTAATTAATCTAGCTTAATTAATGTAGCTGAATTATGTAGCTTAGTTAATGTAGCCTAATTTAACGTAGCTGAATTAATCTAGCTTAATTAATGTAGCTTAATTATGTCGCTTAATTTAATGTACCTTATTTAATGTAACTCAATTAATGCAGATTAATTATTTAGTTTGATTAATGTAGCTTAATTAATGTAGCTTAACTTAATGTAGCTAAATTCTGAAAATGATGCCTACAATTATCGTAGGTTTTCTTTGAGGTGGAAGAACTAAATGTAATTAGGTCGATGTATCTATTAAACAAACAGGGTTATGCACATACAGTTTGCGAAGAATAAATATTGATAAAGGATATAATCATCATTTTCCAGCTTATTGAAAAAGTGTGAGGTAAGCCCTCAGATTTTTGGCACCCTAATACATCACACTTTCAGAACAGTTAAAAACAAAGCTTTAAAAATTATGGGTAATTCTTTTTATCTGCAAATGCATTTGATAATTCACAATTCAATAAATATATTTAATTCAATGGTCTATGTAATTAAACAAAATTTTATAAATGGTCTTAGAGGCAACGGGTTCTGTAGCCTGAACCTGGACTTTATGAGACCGTTTAAGAATAATAGCAATAAAAATAAATAATAACAATAGACGTAGATAAATAGCCTACTTATCAACATCAGATTGTGCTTCTGCTTGTGAGTGGAAACCCTCATCATCGGTAGCGGTCACTGTGTTTAAACTCTCTCTTTCCACAGATGACTCAACCTCTTCACTAGAAGATCTTTCAGGGGGTCTCCATGGTATGAGAACATCCTGTGATTCGAACTGCAAAAGAATCAATCAATACGAAACTAAAAGTAATCACAGACAATGTGCTTTCTTTTCCTACTGCAGCCTTTTCAAAGATATTTGGTTATTAAAGCAAGTCCGATTTTTAGCAACGATATCTAATAAGTATAATATATATATATATATATATATATATATATATATATATATATATATATATATATATAAATATATCCGAGAGCACAGCGGCTTCGATGTCAGGTTCTGGCACTCGACACGCGGCAGGCTTCTATATATGAATTCTCTTTATCGCTTGTCTTCTAATCGCAGACAATGTGCTTTCTTTTCCTACTGCAGCCTTTTCAAAGATATTTGATTATTCAAGCAAATCCGATTTCTAAAAACGATTTCGACTAAGCTTCAAACTTTTTGTTTTCTTTTTTAAGGTTTTTGAAATTTAGTAATCCCTTGTTAAAATATATACAAATATTTTTGCAATTACTAGTCGCCGGGCCCCGGCACTTGGTACGCGGCAGGCTTCTATATATGGATTCTCACTGTCGCTTGTCTTCTAACCCCAGACAATTTGCTCTCTTTTCTTACTGCAGTCTTTTAAAAAATATTTGATTATTAAAGCAAGTCCGATATACAATACAAATATATTTGTAATTACCAGTCTTTTACTCTTTACACAATTTAATGTCTTTTCATACTTTGTCTGTTCAAAGATAATTGATCATTAAAGCTAGTCCAATTTCTTACAACGATATGTACTAAGCTTCAAACTTTTGGTTTTCTTTTTTAAAGTTTTTGAATTGTTGTAATCCCTTGCCAAATAGAGAATCATCATTTGTAATAATTGCAAATTTTCGTTTTTTGGGACTTCCTACTGACATTATATAACTGGTGACGTTTGAACCTGTAAGTTCAATCACGTAGCGAGTTGATTTTATCTAACAAAAAACAAACTAATTGTAATTTTGTAATTTTTGTAGTTTTTCAAAAGAAAAGGTATTTTTCTAGTTTGAATTAAAAAATTAAAATTATGGCTCAGGCACCGTAAATATTTGTCCAGTTTTACATAATAACTTTAGCGATTCTGAACTGAACTTAAAAATTTTCAACTTTTTTTCATGTCTTAAAAAGACATCGCTTATACTTAAAAGATAAGAAATTTGGTAAATTTTGTTTTTTTTTTTAAGTCTATTCAAGGATATTTGATTATTACAGCAAGTCCAATTTCTAACAACGATTTCTACTATCTGTGACAAATGTGACAATGTCATTGCAATACTGATGTATATAAAAATGACGTTACTCACATAAATATTTTTTTTCCCAAAATTGAGGCTCTTAACGAATTTTCTCACACTTAAGACAGATCTAGATCGTTTGCTTAGGCCAGAATATCCCAGGCTACCAATTTTCCCGAAAAAATATGGAGCCATTTTCGAGAAAAAATACATACATAAACAAAAATATACAATTGTTACTCGTTTATAAAGATAGTATATATATAAATTATATATAATATATATATATATATATATATATATATATATATATATATATATATATATATATATATATATATATATATATATATATATATATATATATATATATATATATATATATATATATATATATATATATATATATATATATGAATGGCCAAAAGAACGATCTTTGTCAATCTATCATCTGAAAAACATGTATATATATATATATATATATATATATACATGTTTTTCAGATGATAGATTGACAAAGATCGTTCTTTTTGGCCATTCATCTAGGGCAAAAAAGCAGGTCGTCCCCGAATGTGATGGGAAGTAGTCGTAAGAAAGAATTTAAAGGAAATTGGTTCTTGGGAAGGTGTAAAGAGGAAAGTTCTGAGTAGACTGGGGTAGAGGAGGAGCGTGAGCAGCTGTATTGGCCTTAGGTGGTTTGGTGCTGCAGTGAGTCCTCAACCTTTCTTAAGATATTTTCAGATTGCAGTAGAGAATTGGGAGACACACCTTCCTAATCCACTTTCATTCTAAGGATTATATTTATATAAAATGACAAGGATGGATTCGGAAGGAATGGCAGAACCTGTTTTGTTGCTAACATTTACACAAGAAGTGTCTATACAAAAAAGCGGAAATTAACTATATTTAAGTTCAACACTGTCATATGGTTGTTTTTCAATTAATTCTTCTTTTTCTGAAAATCCTGACAATGAATATGTGACCAGCTACATATTTAAAGAAAAACACTTCTCCTAAAATAAAAAATTATTTTCTTATCACTATTTGCCATGAAATATACTGTTTCAATCTACACATATTACAACTGCTGAAAATGATCACGGGACACGGGGGAATTATAAGCACGTGCTCACACTGATCTCATCTGGCAGTTATAAATGATATAAAAACTTAGAGCAATAATTCCCAATCTTTATTTCACGGTAATAATGTCAATGAACTGTACAGAAGCAAATGCCTGGGGTTGGGTCCCTAGATTAAAAGTTAATAATAGGCTAAACATAAAGAAAGACAATGGGAAGAAAAGATAATTTAATTAATGTATTCTTATGTAGAGTCTTCAGAAATTAACTAGATCCCGTCCAACCCCTTTAGAAATGATATAGATCTCATACAATCCCCCAATGATAAGGGACTCCTTAGGTGAACCCCCTTCAGAAATGAGCTGGATCCCTTCAGAAGAAAAATTAAAAATGAGACATATCATTGATACGAAGGCAAAATATGATTTCCTCGGGTTTCTGCAATACGGGGAGGGGAAAACGGATATGATTTTGGATCATTTTATTCCAAAAGTATACTTTTCGTTTTGATCCAACCCCATTTTCGAGTGGTTTCAAGATCTTTTCCGAAGTCCTATCAATTTGCTTTCGCAATTAACTTTCACTATTAAGATAAGATTATGTGTGTGATCTTCATTTCTAAGGAGTAAAACAGCTTAATTACTAAAACCGCATTTTTAAGGATTGAACGGAGTAGCGGGTATTGCAGCTTACTTACTAAAACCAGAATTTAAGGAGTAAAAGGAGTAGGGAGTAAAGGAGATTACTTAATCAAACCTCATTTCTAAGGAGTAAAAAGCTTAATTACTAAAACCGCATTTTTAAGGAGTGAACGGAGTAGGAGGTAATGCAGCTTACTTACTAAAAACAGAATTTAAGGAGTAAAAGGAGTAGGGAGTATAGGAGATTACTTAATAAAACCTCATTTCTAAGGAGTAAAAAGCTTAATTACTAAAACCGCATTTTTAAGGAGTGAACGGAGAAGGGGGTAATGCAGCTTACTTACTAAAACCAGATTTTAAGGAGTAAAAGGAGTAGGGAGTAAAGGAGATTACTTACTAAAACCTCATTTCTAAGGAGTAAAAAGCTTAATTACTAAAACCGCATTTTTAAGGAGTGAACGGAGTAGGGGGTAATGCAGCTTACATACTAAAACCAGATTTTAAGGAGTAAATGGATTAGGGAGTAAAGAATTTTACGTACTAAAAACTCATTTCTAAGGATTAAAAAAGCTTAATTACTAAAACCGCAATTTTAAGGAGTGAACGGAGTAGCGGGTATTGCAGCTTACTTACTAAAACCAGATTTTAAGGAGTAAAAGGAGTAGGGAGTAAAGGAGATTACTTACTAAAACCTCATTTCTAAGGAGTAAAAAGCTTAATTACTAAAACCGCATTTTTAAGGAGTGAACGGAGTAGGGGGTAATGCAGCTTACTTACTAAAACCAGATTTTAAGGAGTAAAAGGAGTAGGGAGTAAAGGAGGTTACTTACTAAAACCTCATTTCTAAGGAGTAAAAAAGATAAATAAAAAAAACCGCATTTTTAAGGAGTGAACGGAGTAGCGGGTAATGCAGCTTACTTACTAAAACCAGATTTTAAGGAGTAAAAGGAGTAGGGAGTAAAGGAGGTTACTTACTAAAACCTCATTTCTAAGGAGTAAAACAGCTTAATTACTAAAACCGCATTTTTAAGGATTGAACGGAGTAGGGGGTATTGCAGCTTACTTACTAAAACCAGATTTTAAGGAGTAAAAGGAGTAGGGAGTAAAGGAGATTACTTACTAAAACCTCATTTCTAAGGAGTAAAAAGCTTAATTACTAAAACCGCATTTTTAAGGAGTGAACGGAGTAGGGGGTAATGCAGCTTACTTACTAAAACCAGATTTTAAGGAGTAAAAGGAGTAGGGAGTAAAGGAGATTACTTACTAAAACCTCATTTCTAGGGAGTAAAAAGCTTAATTACTAAAACCGAATTTTTAAGGAGTGAACGGAGTAGGAGGTAATGCAGCTTACATACTAAAAACAGAATTTAAGGAGTAAAAGGAGTAGGGAGTAAAGGAGATTACTTAATAAAACCTCAGTTCTACGGAGTAAAAAGATTAATTACTAAACCCGCATTTTTAAGGAGTGAACGGAGTAGGAGGTAATGCAGCTTACTTACTAAAACCAGATTTTAAGGAGTAAAAGGAGTAGGTAGTAAAGGAGATTACTTACAAAAACCTCATTTCTAAGGAGTAAAAAGCTTAATTACTAAAACCGCATTTTTAAGGAGTGAACGGAGTAGGGGGTAATGCAGCTTACTTACTAAAACCAGATTTTAAGGAGTAAAAGGAGTAGGGAGTAAAGGATTTTACGTACTAAAAACTCATTTCTAAGGAGTAAACCAGCTTAATTACTAAAACCGCATTTTTAAGGATTGAACGGAGTAGGGGGTAATGCAGCTTACTTACTAAAACCAGATTTTATGGAGTAAAAGGAGTAGGGAGTAACGGAGTTTACTTAATCAAACCTCAGTTCTAAGGAGTAAAAAGCTTAATTACTAAAACCGCATTTTTAAGGAGTGAACGGAGTAGGGGGTAATGCAGCTTACTTACTAAAACCAGATTTTAAGGAGTAAAAGGAGTAGGGAGTAAAGGAGATTACTTAATAAAACCTCATTTCTAAGGAGTAAAAAGCTTAATTACTAAAACCGCATTTTTAAGGAGTGAACGGAGTAGGGGGTAATGCAGCTTACATACTAAAACCAGATTTTAATGAGTAAAAGGATTAGGGAGTAAAGGAGGTTACTTACTAAAACCTCATTTCTAAGGATTAAAAAAGCTTAATTACTAAAACCGCATTTTTAAGGAGTGAAAGGAGTAGCGGGTAATGCAGCTTACTTACTAAAACCAGATTTTATGGAGTAAAAGGAGTAGGGAGTAAAGGAGGTTACTTACTAAAACCTCATTTCTAAGGAGTAAAAAGCTTGGTAATTTCGAAACTGTATAAGGACTGGAACTGTTTGGTATCGGATGATTAATCTTAAAAAAAGTCTTCCAAGAAACTACTTCTCTAAGAAAAGTAAAGACCGATATTAAAACGTAAAACAAGCATAAAAAAGACATCTGATAAGTCGAACTTAAAACCAATGAAAGTTACTACGAATGAATAAGTGATGAAATTGCAGTGGATGAATAAATAAAATATAAAACAAACAGAAATTAAAATGAATAAATCAATTCAAACTTGAAACCAACAGAACTGATCACAAACAACTGTGGGATTACCGCCCACTTAGACCCATTAAACTGTTGCTGGATTTTGGCCGATCTTAGGTGAACCAAATTTTATTAACTCTTGTTTGACCCTTTTTTTAGTCAAAACAAATTATTTTTCATTTTTCTTCCACTGAACCCATTGGCCCAGGGACTTACGCATGTAAAATTTAAGCCACTCGGAGAAATATATATTTACCACCACTTTTCAAACCCAGCTTTCGGGTGAACTTTTTCTTTAATTTTATGTTGTGCATTAGGGTTTCTTTGGACCGAGGGCTCAGAGTTAGTCAATAGTAAAATTTTTGTTTAGCCCATTTCCAAGGGGGTTTGTGCATTGAGGCTCCCTTACCCCGGCAACTTACAAAGTCTTTTTATGCTATTCGGAAAAAATTTTCCGGATGGAGCAAACCAGTACTTCTTTTTAATTGAATTTCACCCCGTGTATTGGGATCTTCTTTCCTTGGGATTTAGGACACTAAATTCAAGACAACATTCAAGCCCTTTTTCGGGGCTAATTTTTGGTCTAACGTTTTCTTTTATACTTATGTCCATTTGGCTCAGGAACTCATGAACATAAGTTTCAAATTCGATCAGAAGCGAAAAGGCTTGTTTACTCGTTGTCCGACCCCTTAACACCCTCACGTTTCAATTTCCGAACCAATTGTAAAAAATAGTTTATGACCAATTTTTAGAGGATCCGTACCTTATGATTAAATGTTTCAGAACTTTTCCAATAAAAAGTTTTCTGGCCCTTTTTGGCCCCTATTTAAGGCAAACCAATGTCTTGTAATTATTATTTTGTTCGCTGGGGTGACTCTGGCCAAAGAATTTAGAGATGCGAGTTTTAACCCAATAAGAATATGTTTCAATCCATCTTTAGGGCCTGTTTCTTTAGTAAGATGCCAGTAACCCAGTTTTTTGGTGTTCATTAAGACCCCCCTGACCCGATGACTTTCTGATATGATTTTCAAACGGACAAGAGGCGACAAGCCATTTAACACCCTTCCCCTCCCATCAAACATCAAACACCCTTCCCCTCCCAACAAAATCTGAGGTCCCCAAGGCACAGGAAAAGATCACCTAAAGTTTGAAGCTATTGGGGCAGCCAAGATAAAAAATGCTCAACTATTTTCTACCAGAACATCCATAAGAGAACAATAAGCAATTTGTGTAATTTATGGCACTTGCCTTGGGGGCCGTCATGTTATTCCAAGAATCATATTCATTGAATGGTCTGACTATTCTGAGGAAGATTGCTGTTGTTATGAGGCCAAGGGGGGCTCCAGGGGTACAGGAAGGGGGCTGGCTACTGGCCAATTACTTTTGACCTTTCCCCAAAAAAGGGCACTAAATCTTTGAAATATCCAGTCAAATAAGTACTTCCCAAGTTTCTATAACCACCCCTTCCATAATAAGTATCCGAGAAACAAAAATAATGCATGACAGACACACCACTCTTAACTAAGTCAACGCTGCGCAGACTTTGAAACGGCGAAACACAGTGATTTCGTTGCAAAAATATAAGTAGGCATATTTACACTGCATAATTTTGGAGGTTCTTGAATTCAAGAAGCCTGTGAGAAGTTGCGTTGACTTTGAAACACCAAAATGGAGTGACATTTTGTTCAAAAAATACGTAGGCACCTTCACATTATATAATTTTGGAGGAGCCCAAAGTATGGGAAAAGCCTGAATTCGAGAAAATAGTAAATAACCTAACTTTATATATACATAGGAATGTATGGAGGAATCTTCCAAATAATGAGGTTCTATGAGATGGGTGGGGCTTAGACCCCTACCCTAAGTGCAGAAAGACCATTGAGTGGTGCACATATTTTCAAAAGAACCCTACTAATTCTAATACTATCTATTCGAAACTTAAAATAGAATGGAAAGAAACAAACCCCATTTTAGTAAACGCTTATTATTACTATGTTGTTTAGTAGCATATTTTCATTAAATGGCAGTCATAGTGATGAATGTATGTAGAACAATCAAATAACTTCACCAAATGCAGGGGGGAAAATATAGATTGCTGAATACAGATATTAGAAACCCCTGGACACCTCTTCTGCAGTTCCAAGAGGGAGGGGGAAGAGGAAGAGAAAGAATGGAAACACGAGAAGAGCTAGTGGAAGTGAGAGAGGGAGTGAAGGAACGAAGAGAGATAGGCAGAAAGAAAAATAGATGGGAAGAGGGGAAAGAGAGGGACAGTGGACAGGAAGAAACTGGGAGAAGAATAGACTTGTCAGAATCCATGATGAAATGCAACTTTGAGCATAATAATTTTTGAGCACAATATAATCTCAGTTTAAGGAAAAAACAGGCCTTATTTACGATGTGTTTAAATAGATTAGAGCAGCATTCCAAAAATATATTTTCAGGCAAAAGGTTTTGAAGCTTGTAAACGTGCAAAAATGTCCAGTTCTTTTTGTATGCTGCAGACAAGAAGCCACGGCAGTCCACAACTTGGAAGCCATGGCAGCAATGTGCCCCTGCTGAACATGAGAGTTCTTCTAGCTCCAGGAGACATGAAGCTGGGGGTGAGACCCACTACAGTAGGATTTTCAAGAAATATTGCCATTACAGTTTTAGAATCCAGTTTTATCCAAATTCATGTTTTCCATTATTTTGAAGAATAAATGTAAAGGTCATCACTGATCCATGTTTAAAGTCCTATCTTTTTATCTATTTGAATAGCATAAACAAACCTAGAAAACACCTGTTTATGGTGATGAACCCTTTCGAGTGGAAGAGAGAAAAACATGAAAATAATTAATAGTTCTGTCGCAAGGTAATAAATAAACGAAACTACAGAATATATTAAGCAGGACAGGGTATTGCACCGTCAAAGATCAACTACTATCTTTAAAGGTAAGGCACATAGAAAGGGAGGGACTATTTGTAAAAAGCTGGTTTTCTACTGGCCTAAAAATTCACACAAAAAGTTTTAAAAACAATTAGATTTTAAAAGGCACATAGAAAGGGAGGGATTACTTGTAAAAAGTTGGTTTTCTACTGGCCTAAAATTTAACACAAAAAGTTTTAAAGCCAATTAGATTTTAAAATGTAGGGCCATATGTCTTTCTAGAGATAAATCACAATGTGACTGGCTCACGAAAATATATTGAAAATGTAACCAATGGAATTAAAGCACAATTTCTAGAATGGAGCTTTTTCCCTATTTCTATTTGGACAACCTTTGCTGTAACATCAACGGGTATGTCAGTTCATGGAAACTAGGAGGAGGAGGGGGAGAATCTATTTTCCTAGATCTGAGGGAGAGGGGCAATTTATTGTTTTTTCAATATTCTTCAGTTTAAGCACCAAAACTGCCAATTTTTGGATAAAAAATACTGGTAAAAATGTGTTTTTCGAAGTTTAGGGGGGAAGGAGGGCAAAAAGATCTTGAAGGGTCAAAGCCCCCGCCCCCCTCCCAATTGACGCCGCTGCGATTCAATGACTATCTGCTAAAAATAAACCTTTATCTGAAGGTAATACACAATTTTTTCTGTTACGATTTACCTTCTGCTGAGGAACTCTCTCCTTGTGCCAGCTTTTGTCCAGACAAGCATTTAGGTACAAATGTTTAAAAATGAATGTGCATTTTCAGTTTAATATAAAATGCTGACATTTATTCTTTAAAATGTTAAAAATATTTGATTTATTAAAGTTATAAAGTGAAAACATCTAATTTTTGTTCAGTAAGGTGCAAATTATGTTCTGGCCTTGGAAAGGCACAGGGGTTTTGAGCCCTACTTATGTTAATTTCTGCTCGTTTTGAGTTTGACTCGGTTATTTATTGTAATTTCTGTTCGTTTTGGGTTTCATTTATTTATTTCAAAAACTCTAGGGAGCTGACCCCTTGCCTTTTCTGCATGACCCCCCCCCCCCAAAAGAAAGTACTTGTTAACGACATTTTATTCCAAAAACTATGGCAACTCACCCCTGGTCCTTCATGCGCCCCCCCCCCCGAAAAAAACAACTTATTAACAATATTTTATTCCAAAACTTGTGGGAGCTGACCCCTGGTCCTCCAATCGTCCATGGCCCGATACACCTCCCTTCTCCCAAACAAATTATCTATGATAAATAATAGGAGTTGACTCCTGGCCCTCCCTCCATGTCCCGACCCCTCCCCCTAAAAAAACCTATTAACTATATTTTATTCTAAAAATCATGGGAGCTGACACCTGGCCCTCCCTCCATGGAAACCTACAATTACTCAAACTCAAAACGACCAGAAATTACTATTAAAGAAGAAATGAAACCCAAAACGAATGGAAACTGTGAAAACAATCATATAAAAAAAAAACATACAACAGGTAGGCTGCTAATATAGATGAATAAATAAGTCTTAAAACGAGTAAAGCTTAAACTGAAAATTCAACTCAAGCTTAAAACGGTGCAAACATATTTTGCTATTGAAGAATAAATGAAACCCAAAACGAACACAAATTAAATAATCAATCATAGCAAACAAACATACAATAGGTACTTAAATAAATGAATAAATAAATCTTAAAACAATTGAAACTAAAATTGAATGTGCAAATCAAGCTTGAAACGAACAAAAATCGCACAAACAAGAGTTCAGGTTTTGCCTCCTTCTCTCACTTTAAAAGTCTAAAACCTACTGCGTCATTGGCGCTTTACTGAAAACGAATTATATTACAAATGTTTTCTTTTGAACTTATTGCAATAGTGAAAATAAACATAAAAAATGCAGTAAAATTAAATTTTGAACTGACTAGCTGTCAGCAATTAATATCATTATATATCAAATATTCAGTTTAATTTGATTAGTTCTTTCCAAGACTATTAAAGACAAATATAGCCTCACTAGAAACAAGAGTTTGAATACTGCCCCCTTCCCTAGCTGTAATAGTCTATAGCCTACTGCGTCATTGGTGCTTCACTGAATACGAATTACATTACAAATGTTTTCTTTTTCCATTTATGACAGCAGCGAAAATGAAAATAAAATTATATACAATCTTGAACTGATGATCTTTTAACCATTAATAGCATTATATATGAAACATTCAGTTTTATTTTATTTGTATTTCCCAAGACTGATCAAGACACATGTAGTTTTCAGTAAAGCGCCAATGACACCGTAGGCTTTAGACTTTTAAAGTGAGAGAAGGAGGGAAAACCTTGTTTGTAGTGACTTGTTCGTTTAAACCTTGATTTGCATATTCGATTCAAGTTTCACTCGTTTTAAGATTCACTTATTCATTTATATTAGTATCTATTGTATTTTTGTTTTCTATGATTGTTTATTTAGTTTCGGTTCGATTTGGGTTTCATTTATACTTCAATAGTAAAATTTTTTGTTCGTTTGAAGCTTGAGTTGCATGTTCAATTTAAGCTTTACTCGTTCTAAGATTCATTTATTCATTTATATTAGTACCTGTTGTATGTTTTTTTGCTATGATTGTTTATATAATTTCTGGTCGTTTTGGGCTTAATTTAGTGGGTAATAGTAATTTCTGGTCGTTTTGAGTTTGAGTTATTGTAGGTTTCTATTTCTTCTGATCTTAAGTCAAATATGGCCTTTATGTTTCTTTGAAAAACTTCTTTTTCGGAAAGTCTTTTTTTTTAATTAATACCAGTGAAAAGTTAACTTGCCAGTAATAGGTATATTATCTTGAAGCAGCTGAAATTGAAACTTGCTACAGGGCCGACATATTGACCGTAAAATTACATACAAATCCAACAATGTTCTAAGCAAGTAACTCAGAAAAAGTTTAGACTCTAGGGTCGAATATATACATTTTTATTTTGTTTTATAAACATTTTCATCAAATAAAGCATAATAAAAAAACGACCCGGAATCAGATTAAAATATCAAGCTTGGGAAATGACACAACTGAGGTCATGTATAAAGTCCTTAGCCATTTTTTGTATTATGAAGCAATGTAAGCTCCGGAGAATCCTTCCCTATTATATGAGCTAACCACCCAGGCTAATAATTATTTAATTTTTTTTCATTTTTGTTTTTAGTCCTTTTTTAGGAGTATCGGATGTTTAGGATGTTTTTAGGAGTATAATTTTTGTTTTTAGTCCTTACCTCCTCAACCCCTTTTTAACATTCCAACACTAATAATCCAACACTAACCTGTATTTCTAAAAAAAAATAGAAATCTTTAAAATATCAAAACAAAATATTTCAATTTGACTAGTTAAAACTTAACAGATTTATTGTCATATCGTCAACTGTTTGACGGTTGCACAAAGTTTACAAAATAATAGAGTAAAAAATGTATAAATAAGAGCCTAGAGCAATAAATAATGAATAATAAACAATAAAAGAAAAAAAAAGACTTAAAAACAGTGGACGAGATAAAAAGGGTTGAAATCAAGAATGTACGCAGGAGTCTATTTTGGCAGAGGAGGATCCAAACTAAAAAACAATAAAAATAAACGAATGACATGAACTATCTAAGAATATATGGCCTTCCCACCTCTTAATGCTTCTTATTTTATATGCTACTTTCCTCTTTACCTCTCCTTTTTATCATCATTGCTCATACAAACATTTATTCATCATCCGTTTTTAAATTTTGGGGGAATTTTAGAGATAGTCTTATTTTTTGTTAGCGATCCTTTCATTTCTGCTCAAACTCCCTGTGTACTTTGTACACATTTGGTTTCCTTGAACAATAAGATTTTTGGAGATGGTTTGGCCAAAAGGTCCCTCTTACATACATTCTTGATCGATATTACCTTTCTAATTTTTTTTTTCATAAATGAGATTTACCTTTCTATATTTTTGCTCCCTTGCCCAGACTGTAACTAGAAGCTTTCCACCAACTTTTACTATCCTCGCCAACTCTTTTAAGGCTTGAATCCGCCTTTCTCTTGTTGCCAAGTGGTGAACTACAGCAATGCATATTGCAGCATCAAACGATTCGTCTCGAAATGGAAGCGATAAAGCATCCGAAACTAGCACCTAAAAGGTGCATATGAACTAGCAAATTTTCTCCAGTACTTAGAAACTTATCATAGCCAGAAAAGCTTTGGAAGCTGATAGGAGCGGAAACTAAAGCTTTGCGAAAAACAATTAACACCATCTATCACTAGACAAAAAAAACACAAAGTTAGTTATAAAAACCTGTATAAAAATGTGAATTAGATAAGTTTTTCATGTCTGTTTTCAACTTTTTTTTACACTAGGCCACTTTCCAAGTTCATATAACTCATAATAAGCATGTTTGAACTTGTACTGTCGTGTTCGGTATCTCTGCGTTGTCCTTTGTATAACTGAGGGACGTTTGGAGGGGGAGGAGACGAGCTCGGGTCTGAGGCCCGAAAAATCCCTAAAATTTCTTGGGTTTCTGGGCACTTTGTATTCAAATTAGAAAATATTCTTCTTACTATTGCCCCTCATGAGAAAATTATTACTGCCCCCCCCCCAAAAAAAAAATACTGTGTACGTGCATGGTACTTCTAGTTTTCAATTCACATTATACAAACACAAAAACGCCTACTTTTCCTTTCTTATAAGTTTCCTCTTCTCTATGTCATAGTCATTTTCCGTTTATGTTTTTTTTTTAGAAATATGCTGAAAACGGTGGCATAGCAAAGGGGGAAAGAGAATGGCTCTTCCCGAGTGCAGCCTATGAAGGGGCGCCAAACTAATTCTTTTCGAATGAATTCATATCAAACCACCAAGCTAGGTTTTTCGATTGAATTTATATTAAACAAATATAAAAACGTCTACTTTCCTCTCTTATAAGTTTCCTCTTTTCTATGTCATAGTCATTTTTCTTTTTTTTTTCTCTTAGAAATGTGCTGAAAACAGTGGCATAGCTAAGAGTGAAAGGGGATGGCTTTTATCGGACACAGCCTGTGAGGGGGTACAAAACTAAGTTTTTTTTCAACCGAGTTCATATTAAACGAACATAAAAACGCTTAATTTCCTCTCTTATAAGTTTCCTCTTCTCTATGTCGCAGTCATTTTTCATTTGCGTTTTTTCTTAGAAATGTGCTGAACGCAATGGCATACCTGGGGGAAAGGGGACAGCTCTTTCCAGGCGCAGCCTATGAGGGGGCACCAAACTGAGTTTTTTCACCAATACTACGATCTTCTGATGTCTTCTTTGGGGGAAGAAGCTCAAAACCAACATCGTCCCCGGCCACTGAAAACCCAAGCTACACCTCTGGCTGAAATTCTTTTTAAATGAAACTGTTGAAGAGGAGCACATATTTCTGAGAAGCATATTTGCGTCTCAGAAATATGTGCTGCATTGTGCTGCAATATGTGCTGCATTATCAGAAATATTTGAAATACCAAATACTGGTAAACCCACAGAGCGAATATAGTTAATAAGTTTTTTTTTTTTTTTTTTTTTTTTTTTTTTTTTTTGCTATCGCTTAAAATTCACAACAGATTACCCAGAAATTTTAAACGAAACATAAAGACACAGGCTGAAAACTTGCAATAGTGACAAAAGAAGAGACTTTTCGTTTTATGGAGAAATTAAATAAAAAAACAAGTTTTTTAGCTGAAAGTAAGGAGCGACATTAAAACTTAAAACAAAAAGAAATTATTCCTTATATGAAAGGGGCTGTCCCCTCCTCAACGCCTCGCTCTTTACGCTAGAGTTTTTTATTGTTTTAAAAATGAAGTTTTGAGACGAAGTCAAACTTCAGCGCAAAGAGCGAGGCGTTGAGGAGGGGAAATCCCCTTTCATATACGGAATAATTTCTGTTCATTTTAAGTTTTTATGTCGCTCCTTATTTGCAGCTAAAAAAACTTGTTTTTTTATCTAATTTCTGAACATTTTTGAATTAATGCAGCTTTGATTTTGGCTCACTGTACATGAATAATTAAACCGAAATTTGCATATTAATTTTACTTTTTTTTGGCTAAATGGCTTTCTTGAAATTTTGTTCTGACGTAACTAGGGGTTTGCTCCCTAGTCAATACCTCGCTCTTTTCGCTAAAGTTCAAATTTTGTTCCAATTCTTTAAGAATGTCCCCTTAATCACAAAGGCCGTTAATTAGAATAAATAGCTCTGATGAAAGTACAAAAAAAAATTTGCGTAAAGAGCGAGGTATTGACTAAGGGGCGAACCCTATCATATGCGTAATAATTTCTGTTCGGTTTAAATTTTGATGTTGTTCCTTACTTTCTGTTGAAAAAATCGTTTTTTTTTTATTTAATTTCTGATCGTTTTTTAAATAATACTGGGAAATCCGGCGCCCCCTTCATAGCAATGTCTCCTCTCCCATGAAAACTTCCTCCATGGAAAGATCCATCCATGTAACCCTCGACCCCCCTCCAACTACCAGAAAAAGTTCCCCCTGAAAACTTCTGTATACTTTCCAATAACCAATACTATATGTAAACATTGGGCAAACTTCATAACTTGCAGCCCTTCCCCCAAGGACTGTGGGGGATTAAGTCATCCTCAAAGACATAGTTATCATGTTCTTCGACCATGCTGAACAAAGTAGCTATCTCAAAATTTTGATCAGGTGACTTTGCTAAAAAATGAGTGTGGGAGGGGGCCTAGTTGTCCTCCATTTTTTTGGCACTTAATAAGGGAACTAGAACTTTTAATTTTCGTTTAAATGAGCTTTCCTGCGATATTCTAGGACCACTGGTTCGATACGATCACCCCTGGGTAAAAAAACAAAAACAAAAACAAACAAATAAACACGCATCCGTGATCTTTCTTCTGGCAAAAAATGCAAAATTCAAAATTTTTGCAGATAGGTATAGTAGGGTTCTCTGATACGCTGAATCAGATGGTGTGATTTTCATTAAAGTTCTATGACTTTTAAGGGGTGTTTCTCCCTTTTTTTGAAAACACGACAAATCTTCTCAGGCGCTTAACTTTTATGGGGTAAGACTAAAGTTAATGAACCTGACGTACTGGAAATCGGCATTAAAATATAAATCTAGTGATGTATCTATTAGTATCAAAACTTCGTTTTTTAGAATTTCGGTTACTATTGAGCCAGATCGCTCCTTACTTACTGTTTGTTACCACAAACTGTTAGAAAAAGGTAAATACAAACGAGTCTGCACAATCTAGGGGCCACTTTAACATGATCAGTCAATAATGAAATAATTGAAACAATACTACTACCTACCACTAATCATAACTTACTGCAGCACTATGCCGCCTGAGGCCAACACAGTAGGGCAAACTCCTCCTAAATATTTTAAAGCTGCTTCCCCTGCCCACATCCTCCCAGGAAGTTCTAATGTTCATTAAAGTCTTTCTTATAGCTTCTTCCACCCGTATTCGAGAACGATCTACTTTTGTTTGGCCTCAGATAGATGGCCAAAAAGCATATTCTTATTTTTTGGCCGCAGATAGATGACCAAAAAGCTTATTCTTTTCGTTTGGCCGCAGATAGATGGCCAAAAATCACATTCTTTTCGTTTGGTCGTACATAAATGGCCAAAAAGCACATTCTTTTCGTTTGGCTGGAAATAGATGGCCAAAAAGCAGATTCTTTTCGTTTGGTCGCAGATAGATGGCCAAAAAACACATTCTTTTCGTTTTGCCGCAGATAAATGGCCAAAAAGCACATTCTTTTCGTTTGGCCACAGATAGATTGCCAAAAAGCATATTTTTTCATTTGATCGCAGATAGATGGCCAAAAAGCACATTCTTTTCGTTTGGCCACAGATAGATTGACAAAAAGCACATTTTTTTATGTGCAAAAAGCACATCCTTCAACCTTAAAATTTTTCTGAACAATTGCTAACCTTTCTTTTATTACAGTTCTAGGAAGTGGAATCGAACCGCGTTTTTTTCTTACAGCTTTTATTTAATATAGGGTCACTCAAACGATTGCCTAAACTTTCCTTGGACAATTCCTTTGTAAATAAATTAACAAATAGTTCCAAGTCCTTTGATGCACCTACTTTTTAGAGCCATTCTTGACCACTGCCCTCAAGCCCGAATCCAGGGGCAAGGATATTTGCCCGGTTTGAACCCCCACCCTCTTTAATTTGTTCCGACTCATAAAAATGTAACAAAATGCATACAAACAAATTTTTTATACGCTTTTATTTTTTGTTGTAGCCTCCCCCCCAAAAAAAAACCAACAAAGTAATAGCTCCCCCCCAAAAAAAAAACAACAAAAATCGATGCATCCTTGATAATAGCAAAGTTGCACAATGGCAATCTCAAAATTCCATCAGATATAATTCGTCACTTGGGTATCAAAATGTCGTATCTCCATAACTGTAAATTTTCACAAGAGCAAACAAAAAACCTCACAACTTTTTATTTCTCTCTGATAACTGTAAAAAACAAAATCAATAAGAATTCCAAATAGCGATAGGTCCTTTTATTAGACAGTGAAATGAAAATATAAAACAAAGACTCTAAATATTTCGATGACACAGTCGGTCACCATCCTCAGTAGAGTTACTAACTTATCAAAATTAAAACAAACTGCTTTTATAATAAACAAAATAATCACTTCCGGGTCAAAGCAAGTTACCGGTCCATTGACTTAAAAAGTTCACTAACTGTTCTTGAATTTTTTTAATTCCGTGTTTAGTAAAGGTGGTACAAGTGTATTCAGAATTGCATGTCAAAGCAGATTACTGGTCCATTGACTTAGTTCACTAACATGTTCTTGAACCTTGTAATACTATGTTGAATATTCTTCTAATTAAAAATGAAATAATGCTGAAATTACAGGTGCTAAATTTATCATTTTATTCTTCTAATAGCAAATGAAATGTTCCTGATTTTGAAGTTGGTCTGTCATCCCCATGTATAAGACGTTACTATTATTTTCCATGACCACACTGCCTTTTCTATGACGAAATCCATAAGAATTCCAAATAGGGATAGGTCCTTTTATTAGACAGTGAAATGAAAATATAAAACAAAGACTCTAAATGTTTTGATGACACAGTCGGTCATCATCATCAGTAGAGTTACTAACAAACTGCTTTTATACTAAACAAAATAATCACTTCCGGGTCAAAGCAAGTTACCGGTCCATTGACTTAAAAAGTTCACTAACTGTTCTTGAATTTTTTAATACTGCGTTGAGTAAAGGTGGTACAAGTTTCTTTGAAATTGCAGGTCAAAGCAGGTTACCGGTCCATTGACTTAAAAAGTTCACTAACTGTTCTTGAATCTTGTAATACTGCGTTGAATATTCTTCTAATTAAAAATGAAATAATGCTTATATTTTCATTTCACTGTCTAATAAAAGGACCTATCCCTATTTGGAATTCTGATTGATTTCGTCATAGAAAAGGCAGTGTGGTCATGGAAAATAATAGTAACGTTGTAAAAAACAAAACAAAAAAAAACAGATTGATATGCATTGATAAGATAAGATTTATTCTTCATTAAATACACAACAATATTACATGTTATTATTCCCCCAAAGGTTCATTGGCCTGTAAAGAAGGGGGAAGACAAATGAGTTACTTACTCAGAGATGAAAAACAAAAGAAAATTTAAAATAATCACTTACTCACAGACACAAGAGCAAAAGGAGAAGAAAAAAATATATAGATAAAATGAAAACTATAGAAAAAATAGAACAAATAAACTAAATTAATTAAGTAGATTAAATAGACTCCAAGAAAAATAAAAAAAAGAAAATAAAAAATAGATAAAAATAACTTCTACGAAGCCAAAGAATTTTTAACAATTTTTTTAAACGAACCGAATGAGTGGCACATATCGATCCAATTCAATTTCACACATCAATCCGTTTTTGTTTTACGGTTATCAGAAAGGAAATAAAAAGTTGTGACGTTTTTTATTTGCTCTTCTGAAAATTTAAATTAAGGAGATACGACCTTTTGATACACGGCTCATGATTTGTGGATAGGAGGTGGGGAGGGGGTTAGTGGCCCTCTGATCACTTTTAACTCATTAAAGAGTTTTAGAACTTTCAATTTTCAATCAAACGGGACTCCTTCAAAGTGTATACGATCACCCCTTTTTTAAAGTTTTAAAGAATTTTTTAAAGCTTGAATTTAGTTGTTCATAGTGTTTCATTCGAAGGAAGAGGAGTGGTTGTACACTAGAACCAAATACAGTTTACAAAACCAAGAACAATAGAACCAAATGCAGAATACGGTTTCGGTTCTGGAACCATGGGAATGAAACATAATCCTCATCCTTTTCAACCACACTCTTTCAACTTTGTAAATATTGAGCGACTTCAAAATCTTTTATAAACAAAACGGCAATTAAAATTGATCATTTATGCGATTGACGAGTATTTTCTATCGCTGCAATTTTTTCAGCTGAAGAAGTTAAGAAAGCTTCAAATCAATAAGAAAGTTCCCAGAATTATGCCGAGTAGGTTGATTTTTGATGTAGTTATGTGAACGAACGAACGGAGATTCTGTCAGCAGGAATTTCCATAGTTTTGTGCTGAATTGAGCTTTTTGAGCGTAATTGAACATATAAATGTTTCAATTAGCATAATGAATATTTTGAATTTAAGTAAAAGCTAGAATGAAAGCTTAAATAAAAATGGCCGGTCGTCTCTTATTTAATAGTTATTTGAGCTGGGGGGTGGGAATGGGATTAGGAGGAATATATTACACTTTATTGAGTTGTAGCTTGTAGAGGTATAACACTAATTTCGGCTTTTTTTTTCCCTAATTTATTGGAATTTAAGATTTATATAACTATTATAATAAACAATTTGTTTATTATGTGTTTATATTATATACATATATAATGTAAATTCTGTAACTCAGTTAAAATGAAAAATTAAATATTTTATTCAAATAATCTTAACACCATTTAATTCACCTATGGGGTTAACGTTCAATTCAGCTTTGGGGTTAGCCTTAGAGCGTTAATTTTAATAAAGATATGCCTTATTGTAGATTGCTTTGCAGATTTCTGTCGACTACAAGAATCATTTTGGAAGACAAATTGACTTGGTTTGCTTGAATAATAGACACTCTAATTTTAAATTCCTAGCATACTCTCGCTGTAACTAGGGCGTGTTTTATTTATAAATCTTACTTTTACTTAGTTTAAATTCTAAGAGTTTGGAAAGATTTGGGAAAGTTTAGAGAAAAATTACAAAATAGGAAGATAAGTTTACGCACTAACATTAGAATATGTATATAGGAGAAATCCTACTGCGGCTTCCTCATCGTGGTAGTCAGGTGGAAACGGCCGGAATTGCCTATCCCAATTCTTTCTAGGCCAAACCGCAGAGGGTGCCATCAGTGAGTGGAGACCTGCATGGTTAAATATATCTCCACGAAACGTCCAAATGCGATTCAATGTAAAGAGTCGAACCCATACTACGGCATCCCCGACAAGCGATGCGTTGAAGGTTTCATCGGCGCCTTCTCCTAAAAACTGGCAAGCTGAGATAGCACTTCGGAAATATAGAAAACCTCTCAGTCTAGGATGCTGGAACGTCTGCTCGATGAAATGCCTAACGACTCAGTCTTTTATCGCTGGGAATTACTGCGTTACAACATAGACATAATGTGCGTTTCAGAAACTTGAATCAACGGCATTGTGGAAGGCTCAGAGATTAGAACTCCTGAGGTCGACGCTTCTTTCTCCTTTTTCAACTCCGGATCTCATTGATGGATCTGCGTATTGTGGAGTGGGCATCGCATTAAGCCCCCTCGCAGTGAAGCCACTTCTAGAGTGGGAACCTATATCACATAGAGTAGCAAGAGCGCGATTCAAAGGCCACCTAATCAACATATCAGTTATTTTAGTTTATGCTACAGCCAGAGACGCACCGGAGAGCGAAGCAGGTCTTTTTTTTACCAAATTCTAACTTGTACGCTTAAGAAAGTCCCAAAACGAGACCTCATCTTTATTGGAGAAGACTTTAACGCCATAATTGGGGGAAAAGTATTCAATGCTGAGTCTGCCATTGACCACTTCGGTCTTGGGGCTAGATGTACCAGGGGATCAAGACTTTTTCATTTTCCCATGACGAATGATTTGGACCGATGCCTTATTCAAACACAAGCCCAGCCACAGAGCCACGTGGTATCCAAGAGATGATAGAGCGAAAATCCAGATTGATTACATCCTCATGTCCCGTTGTTGGAAGTCAGTGGCTACGAATAGTAGATCGTACATTGGAGCAGATACTGGCTCGAAACATGGGCTGGATCATCTTCTAGTCAAATTAGATCTAAAGTTTCGAATTGCAGCACGCCCCAAGAGCAATTATCCACAAAGATTTGACACCAATCACTTCGATGATCCTAATATACGACAGGCATTCTGCTTAGAGTTGTCTAACACCACTTTGAAGCTCTCCAAGCGTAAGCGAAGGACGAGCAAACTCAAAGTTTGGATAAGGAGTGGCTAACCATACGCAATACAATCCACGAGGCTGCAGAAGCTACGATAGGATACCGTAAAAGACTATCCAAAAAATGAATGTCAACACACATAATTCAGATGGCTGAGCACAAGCAACAGATAACGGACAGAAAATCGGAGTTGTTCAAACGCCTGAGAAGAGAATGTCACCAGTCGGCTAAGAATGATAAGAACCAGTACTGGGAGTAAATTGCTGAAGACATGGAAGCCGCTGCCTCTACATCTGACACCAGGAAGATGTATCAGCTCCTAAAATCAATCAGGAGTAAATCACATAAGCCTATTATTACATCCGTCGAAGATGAAAACAGCAAGTTACTCTCGAATAATACCGAAATAGTAAATCGCTGGAGGGAGCACTTTGAGAAACTACTTAACCAGCACCAACTCACCACAGTAATTGATGATAATCAGCGCTGCCCTAATCCAAGTCGTAGCCCTAATGACCTTCAGGAACCAAACTCACCCAGCAGTATTTACAATGACGTGGACATGGCTCCCCCAAGTTAAATGAAATCCAACAAGCAATCAATTGCCTTAAAACCAATAAAACCCCTGGTCCTGATGCTATTTCGGCTGAACTTTACAAGTATGGAGGGACAGCACTTGTCAGCAGGCTTCATAAACTAACCTGACGTATATGGGAAGAAGAGATGGTTCACCAGGATTGGGGTGACTCTATCATCCTTTCAGTCTTCAAAAAAATGGCTAAAGACAAAATGCAGCAATTATCGCGGGATTTCTCTCATCTGCATTGCCGCCAAAATATTTGCCATAGTGCAGCACAATCGTTTTCGTATCCAAAGTAACGTAAAGACAAGGCCGAATCAAGCGGAATTCCATACAGGCATGGGAACAATTGACCAACTATTCGTCTTATGACACACCCTTGAAAACCAGAAACCAACGGTGTCTCTATTCATAGATTTTATTACAGCTTTTAATTCTGTTCAAAGAAATGAAATTTGGAAGGCTATGACAAAGGATGGAATACCAGGCAAGATAGTCAGACTTATCCAAGCATACTACCAGCAAACACGAGCCCAAATTCAGGTCGGTGGAGAACTCTCCTCGATGTTCCAAATTGATTTTGGTGTCCGACAGGGAAGTATATTGTCTCCCGTCTTATTTAATTTCGACATCGACTGGATTATGACCAGAGTAATGACGACCTTTTCAGGTGTTGAAGTAAGTTCCTATTTTGTGATCACCGATCTGGACTACGCCAACGATATCTGCTTGTTAGCTGAATCTCGTTCAGAAGCCCAATCTATGCTATTGAAGATATCTGTAGAGTCCCTTCTAGTCGGCCTGAAAATAAGCTCCCCGAAGACAAAAGTCATTGCGTCTGGTATATCATCTCAAGATCCCCCAATTTTACTAGAACAGTTGCCCAAAGACGAGATACATGAATTCAAGCACCCAGGCTCTCTGGTAGACCTAATAGGAGGATACACTCAGAAATACAGTCAAGAATTGCTTAAGCAGCTGGAGTCTTCACCCTACTAAATCACTCCCTATGGAACCAGAAAATGTTCGTCTGAAGACAAGAACAAGGATTTACCAGGCCCTTGTTTTGTCTAACTATACGGCTGTGAGACATGGGCTCTGAAATCATCCGATATTCAAGCCCTCAACGCATTTGACCATTCATGTATAAGGAGAATCATTAGCATTAAACTCCGTGATCATGTCGGCAATGACGAACTCCGCGAAATCTGCCATTAACGTTCTGATTTGGTCACTATAATTAAACAAAGAAGACTCCGATGATTCGGTCATACACTTCGCCACCCACACCACACCTTTGTTGATAAAGCCTTCAGATGTACACCTCTTTCGGGACGGAAAAAGCGACATAGGGGACAAAAGAAAACGTGGCTCGCCTGTATCAAGGAATAAAAAAAAAACCTAGACAGAGAATAACAATAAACCTAGACAAAGAATAAAAATAAAAAAGAAAATAAGACCTTATATCAAATAAATGAAACTCCACCCTAGTAAATATTGAATAACAGTACACTTATGTCTACATTATATACGAACTCTCGACCCCGAAACGTGCTAACAGAGAATACCGGGTTGGAATCGCTACTTATCTATTTCAATCTTCGTTTGATTATATTCATATGTTTAAAAAATAGATCATTGCACGAGAAGTGAGCACAACTTGTGATCAGCTTGAAGAAGGGAATTTTAGACATACAAAAATATTCAATGCCCCCCCCCGCCTCGGGAAATGTATACCTTCCATACCCTGATTTGCAAAAAAAAACTTTTGTGTAACTTTCCTATTTTTTTTTTTATTTTTTTTATTTTTTTTATTTTTTATTTTTTTAACAAAGATACAAAGGCAAAGGTAATTTTCAAACTCTAGGTGTCAATTTATCCCATCCAATTTGCATCCCTGGCAAGTTTTAAGGTTTAAATTAAGGTTTTAAGGTTAATTTTAAGGTTTCTACCATAATGCTGCCAAGAACTGCTCAGATTTTCTGAATATTCTTAATCAAACAATGCTCAACGAGTAAGTTAATAATTCACAAATTTTTCGAATATTTTAAATTAAAAGTACTGGCGCTATTTCAAATGTTATGAAAATTTCCAGGAGGATTCTCCATAGAGGAGAATTTCCGCAGGGGTGGGGGAAATCTGTCCGCCAAGATTTTTCACTGAACAACACCCTTTTTGTTATTTTTTTAATAAAATGAAAAAACAACCCAAAGTGCAGTTTTTGGGTACCAAGTGTCACTTTGTGATTGTCTGATAAAGTCAAACTTATAAAGAGCAATTAAGTGTAAAAATAAGTTTATAAATGAGCCTGTAATTAGCTGTCAATGATGTCCATGTGTCCGGCCCAGCCTTTTCATTCCAAAAGTGTCATCCAAATTGCACTTTTATTGTATCATGTGGCACTTTATGACGGCCTTTTCGAGTTTAAAATATATAAAACGATAAGATATAAAAAATATCGTTTATGAGTCCTTAAACAGCTCGATGATATTCCAGTGCCTCAATAGCGACGAAGAAAAATAAAAGGACATATCACTGATGTCCATGAAAAAAGTGATTTTCTTGTTATTTAATAAGGGGGGTTGCAATTTTCCTGTAAAAGGCTTCAACAATGGTTAAAGGGTGTACTTTTTGATTTGCTAAGTCATTATTTTTAAATCACATGCAACTGGATGACGCGATGCACGGGGCTGTTGGGATAGTGCGTAAACTTTGCGAGATTTTGTCTCCTATGATGGGCGCGGGAGTTAAAGGAATTGGAAGGGGGATATGCACTTTAACATTAACGGTAAAGCTAGCAAAGAATCCGAACTAATTAAACTTACCATCACCCACCGGAATGTGCTCTAGTAGACTACTGTCGTCTGCACCAACTCATTATTGACACCCTTAGTAAAAGCTGCGTCCACTACTTCATTTATCTTTTTTAATGCGTGTGTATTATTTATTTATGTATTCTGTAATGTTTTTGAATTTACCCTATTAACCTATTTGCTAAATAGTAACTTTTCTTCGTTGTCGCTTGAAGAAAAATGTTCTTTTGAAGACTTGGAGAAGGAACAGGCTATATTTACTTTTTAACCACTCGGTATACCCCCCCCCCCTTACCCATCAGGTGGATGAATTCATGCTCATGTAGTCCCAGGATCGGGACAGCTGGGCTGGTATATATTAATAAGCGCGTCCGTAGGCTCAGCGATGTAAGATTGCCAAACTCACGGTTCCTTAACCAGTTCTGGAAAACCAGCTTTGTACAGCTCTCAACTTTGATGTGTTTTATAACGTTATTAAAAATAGAATTTGTATGAATTTTAATTGGTTATAAAAGGCTGATAAAACCAATAAAAGACAGAGCTCCTTGCTTTCTTTCTTTAGATGAGAACCAACGTCATAAAGCAAAGGAAAGGGGAATAATAAGAACAAGCTATTGAAAATGGATTTGATTCCCATCTACGTCTTCTTATAGTAACACAATAACAGAAAGTGAAGACAATCTTAACTGTGAAAGCAGCTCAATTTTTGACTAAATTAATTAAAACACGTGATCCAATTAATGGTCTAACCTCAGCGATGAAACCTCAGCTCATATTTGTGATGGCCTCTTTCAACAAAGAGACTTGATTTTCCCTTAGACTAAGGGGAGAAAATTTGGAACAGAATCATAAGAATTTTAGGACATCTTTAAAGCACATTTAGGCTTGTGTTTTTCACAAGTTTTTTAACAACCCTTTCCCCACAGGTGGTTTTAGAGCAAAGGGGTTGAGGGGGCACTTGCCCATCGGGTCACAAATTTTAGGGGCGAAAATTTAAAATAAGTAATCTAACGTTCGTAATCATTTTGTAGTTTTTAAAATTTTATCTACTTAAAATCACAGTTTATATAATTATCCAGTATGATCTTTCCCTATCTCACCCATTATAAAAACCTGGACCGATGTGCGAGTGCTCCAGAGAACGTTTTTGCAGATATAAACACAAGCGGCATTAGACCTTTTCATGGGTAGACAAAGAATACGGAACAAGGAACAGGTACTGACAAAACCACTTGGCCGGCTCAACCATTAAGTGGACAATAAGTGCAGAAATAAGTGGGAGGAGCTTTTTGTTCGCACCGAGAATGAAGAGCCAGAAATCCTCTGCAGCAAACTTACTAGATAATTATATAAACTGTGCTTAAAATTAAGTAGAGGTAGTAGTTGGCAGTAAATTACTAATCTACTGTAATACTTAAATAATACTTAATACTTACCGTAGGTTTAAGCAAATTGAAGAGGCCTGAACCGCCACTGCTTTCCCCAAAGGATAGTCCATGCCCATTGACTATCCAGATGTGGACCCCCTCTTGCCCCCCCCCCTCAATAAAAATGCTGGAGCTACGCCCCTGTTTACCTATGAATTGCTTCAGTGGGTAAACATATTTAGAGAATACCATTACATAAAACCACAATTCTTTTTGCTTCACAAATGTGTTATGTAATGTTGTGCATAATTTAAATGTATTTATGATAGAGTTTATTCCTGTTGAAATTTCTTAAAATACACAGTATATCATGTTCAATATCTCAACTTAAAAACTGTAGTTAATTTTTATCAGAAACTATAGCATTTTGTACTGGCTAGTCGACATTGAACACGCCTTTTTTTTTAATTATCGACCCCAACATCATAATTGTTGTTATTGTCGTTGTTATTGTTATTGTTGTTATTATAATATTTATATTGTTATCATATTGTTATCATAATCATTGTTGTTGTTATTGTCAATCAAGTACCACTAACTTCCCTGAAAAAAAGAACTCCGACTTTTGATTTCCTTATTTCTTACGTGATAACCTCAGCAAACGTATAAAATTGTTACAGGACATTTTTCTCAATAATTGGAATGGTTCAACGTAATTTTCGGTTTTGTTTCTGTGACAAATAAATCTTGCAGCAAGATTCAGCCCATTTTTGTGAGGGCGGGGGATATACATTTCAAATTGTTACTTGTCTGATAAAGCACCGACCACTCAAGTTATTCATCCATTGATGCATTGTTGAACCGGTCTTTTCGTTAGTTTCTTTCAGCCTTAGCGTGACAAGACAGAGAGAAGTGACAAAATAGATGGGAAATATATAATTTAGGACATATATTTCCAAATTGTGAGGGGGGAAGTAAATTATTTGGACAGTGTGAAGTTAGAAAACAATTCTTACTTCATAATATGAAGAATAATTGTACCTAACACATTTTGCATGCAGACCCACTATACTCCCCCCTAATGTGCAAATATATAGCCCAAATTTACTTCTAAAGAATTATATTTTTATCATAGTTAGGTATATTTCATTAGGATTAATGAAGAATTAGAATTCTTGAGTGGTCGGCGTTATATCATACAAGAACCCTCAAATTTTCAAAAGTACTTGTTAGGGCAAGGTTTTTCAGCATTTTATGGAAGGTCCTACGGTTCAAAATTTAGGAGAAGAAATTTATTCTCTAACTAACCTTAATCTGGAGTAATATATATATAATTTAAGTCTGTAAGCTTGACTTTGAGGATATTTTTCCCCTTTTTGGGGGAGAAGGATACATAAAGCTGTTTGGAATCTCACACTAATATGTAACTCTACAGAGAGGGGTTTTGCCCTAAAATGGGTGATAGAATATCATCAAGAAGCGACATTAATCATTTTTATAAGACTCTGAAAAAGTTAAGCCAGCTTTACCTCTCACAGAGATTATTTGTCTTGGCTTTACTCTAATTAGCCATGGTTCTCAAGTCTTTTATCAATTTCACCAAGATGATCAAATTCAAAATCAACAAATAAAATAGAAAAATCCAAAAAGAAAAGAAATAAAGAACTATTGCTATTTTCCAGTTTTGGTGAATGATAGACTATACAGAGTTAGGAATAAATTAATGGCTGAAGCCACTAAAAAATTGAAAGTGTTTAAGAAGTTTGAGAGGTTCAAGAGGTTCAACAGGAAAATGTGTTAGTCATCTTGTTTATTATTGAAAAGATGCTGAAAATTGGAACGAAGAGTTTTGAGTCATCTTGAATTTCTAAGAATAATGTGTTTCTTTTTTAAATTCTTTTTTTTAGAAAATAAAAATTCGAAGTGCTTCCGATCTCCAACCAGCTGAGTGCTAGGATTTATTCATTTTATTTGAATATCTGAACAGCTTGCTCAAAGATCTCGAATAGTACTCCAATTTCTCATCCAGAGTCCTGCACAAGCGGTAATGGAACAAATTTCTCATTTTCGCTCAGAAAGAAAAAAAGAAAAGGCAAAGAAAAAAAATTAGCTCTAAAGCTATTAAAGTTATCCAGCTGATTCTTTTTTGTATTGTAACTAATGAATTAAATCTTAGTTAAGCCAATGCTGAGATATATTATGCCTTATTCACTATGATATTTTTCCAATATTCACTATGATATTTTTCCAATACCGCGTTTTAGCACTACTACCAACAACTCACTGCAGCACAAGGTGACAAGGTGAAGGATTTGTGAGTTTTGTTATCTTTATTTTGTCTAACTGTTTTATTTTTATATATCTGCAATGTTCTTTTTGTTTAATTCCACCTTGTCAGCATGTATTTTGTAGAATTAGAAAAGAAAAGAAAACTTTTTTTTTTCTTGAGATGTTTTAGTTCTTTCCTTCAATTCACACATTTTTCCCATAGTTTCAACATAATTTGAACATAAAATATTGAAATTGAAAAAGCTTCTTTTGAAGTCCATAGAAAAATTCAAGCAAATATACTGCAGCTGCTACTGTTATCAACTCGTCACAAAGTCATCATCCAATTTAAAATGTCTAATTTGTCTATGTGTCAAGATATTTCATAGATTTGGGGTGTTTCTAACAATCCCAGCTTAATCTGTATTGCCTGGCCTTCCATTAACCTTCTTACAGGTTATTCTGTCTCCATTAGGTCTACTAGCTTAAAGCTAACTAGCCTACTTGACCTGCCAAGATTTTCCTAAGGTATCCTAGGTCTACTTTTGCGTAGACCTGGAAGTACTATGAACAAGACATTCTTATAGTTCCAGAAGTTTATTTTTTAGAAAAGTACATCTGTATTGAACATACCTAATGGATTTCTGAGACTTAGAAAAGGGTTTTCTCGACGAAGCTTTCCGTGGAGGTCATGCCATTACTCCTGTGGGGACGGGAGGAGATTAAGGTTTACTAAAATAGGTTTACTTTAGTATCACTATTTAAAAGGCTCGGCACACGTAGCTGATTTCGGGAACCGATTTCAGCATCAGGGAACAGACGATAGCAGTAAGAAAAATTTGTTGAAAGAAAAATTTATTGCGCGAGATTTTCAAAAGAAAAAATCATGGACACAAATAGTCAGGTGGAGTTTATTAATAGTTGTATGATTGATCTCAGCTTAGTTCTCAGTTTAGTTCTCAGCTCAGTAGCGGGGTCTTTCACCACAGACATCTCTGGCTGACTATTTATTTGTATCCCTATTTTTTGCGATGATCATGATGAAAATCGGTGCTGATTTTGTAAATCGGCGTCGAAAACTAGAAAATTTTTCAAGCTCAAATCGACGCCGATTTCTTTTAAAATCGGCACTGATTTGGAAATCAGTTCCCAAAATCAGCTACGTGTGCCCAGCCGTTAAGTTTATTATTCAAATTTTAATCCTTTTCAAATTTTCATTTCATTAAAGAAAGTAATTAAATTTGAAATTCTTTCACTATTAAATTATGAAGTTCTTATATTGTTAAATATTTAATTATTAAGGCTATTATTATTTAGTTCTTTTGATTTTCCTGCTGAAAAAAAATGAAACGATTGAGGATTTCTTTTTTGATCATCAAGATGAAATTCAACACCGTCTTTGTAAATCGGCACCGATAACTACAAAAATTTTTAAGATCAAATCAGGGCCGTTTTTTTTTGCAAATCGGCAACGATTTTGTGCCCAGCCCTTAAGACAAGTCTCCATGGGCGTTTATACCAATATGCAAATGTCAGTTTTACAGAACCTAGTACCTGTCTCCCCTACTTCAACATCGCATTGATATAGTGACCTTGTTGCAGCTTTTACTATTACAAATTTTACAATTGCCTTGCTGCTTGGAGGCAAGGCATCTAATTTCAAATTAGAATTTTATTAACCACAGAATTCAGACGCTCATAGAAATTTTTCCAAATGCTTATCAGACAAGATATTTCTGAATCGTTCAATTTTTTGCGTTTTCCATAGCTTCAATATCTTTCTGAGTTTGGGCGAATGATATGGATGAAGAAGTTGAATAATAATTTCTTTCATAAAATTTTCTTCTATTTCTTCCCGCGACGTGTCAATAGTTATTTATTCCGTATTCATCCAAAACTCGTGCTGAATCTGCTATCGACCGTCTCCACTAATTCCATTTTGGCGAATGTGGCACAAAAAGTAACCTTTTCGATTCCTCATTCTGGTAACCAACAAAACGGAATGAAATAGCTATCTCTATAGAAAAAAATTGGCATTTTTCCGTTCCGTTTTGGAAGACTGGTTCTTAGCTTGAGCTCCGACCTTGTTTGGATGCTCTTTCCTCCAAGCATTTCATTGCCCCAATGAGTACATACGTAAAGATAAAAACAAAATATACCTCGGTATTCTTTTCTTTTGCAACTCCAACAAGAAGACGACTTCTATCACAGCCAATAGTAATTATCCCTGGGCTAGCCTTTAAATATTTTCCATTGCCGCAGCCTAGAAAAAATAAAAATAATAAAAAAAAGTAGAAAACTCTTCATTAATATCTGTAATGACTCTTTCATTAAAAATTAACTACGCAGACCATATTAATCACCCTTTCCTTCATAATTAGTATGCAGAACAGTATTCAACAGCTTTTTTTTTTACAAATAATGTGAATGGTGCTGTCAGCTAAGTTGTGTCAGGCTTAGTTTTTATGTATGGTACAAGCTATTTGAGAAAAAATTTGTAAATTCGTGATATCGGTTACTTTTATTGTTGAATTAATTTACCTTTTGTGTGTGTTAAACCTTCTGGCAGGTTGAAGAGAATAGGCGGCGTTATCTTGCTTCCTCTCTGAAATTTGTTGAGAAGACGGCAAATTAGCAGATCGATAACTACTTGCTAAAAGGAATGACGTGGTTAGCGACGACGAGGAATGACGAGCTTAGCGCTGTAAGTTTCAACCGATAAACTGCTTGACAACAAACCTTGGGACTTGAGGACACAACCAAAGCCAATAAATATATGGATGAAAATGTGTTTCTAAGAATTAAGCCTATTTTACTCTTCCTAGATACCAGTTTCGATGAAGCTCACCTACATCATGGAGCTCACCTACATGAATGAAGCTCTCCATCATGAAGCTCACCTACGATGAAGCCCGCCCCTATCAACGAAGCTCACCAAAACTTACTTAGTGTACCCCATCACGCCCCATCTTCAAAAGCAGTAACGCTTCAACTTGTCTAATTTCACATATCTGCTTTTCAAGTTAAAATATGGAATCAGTTGCTTAGCTGCGCTAAACTCGAACTTCATCCTTCAAAACAGGGTTGAAGACAAGGCAAAAGTGGGACAAAGGCACATAGGGGTATGGAGCTGTGCCAGCTGAGCCTTTTACCTGCAGTGACCGAGTTCAAAGAGTGCAGATGTGAAAGCGACGATATAACAAGTAAAATTGTTAAAATTAAAATTTACCTAATGACCAGACAGAAATACAGCTCGAAATATTCTTGCGGTTAAAATTTTCTGCCAACTTATGATAAAAATTATTTTTTAGCACCTTTTCCCCAAACACATCCAATCAAAAATTTTGATAGCCATTTTGTTCAACGTAGTTGAAAATTCAGGGAATTAAGTCAGTTAGGATGACAACACCTCCCCCCAAGCCCTCAGGGTAAGGGTTGAAAGTTATACCCTGGGGGCATATAAGGTTCTTATAGAAAGCGTTGTCGTAGAAACTTCAAAAAGGCTCATTCGATTGGAAATTTTATTGGCTAGGGCCTTTTTTAATAGTCAAAAGTGATTGGAAGGCAACTAACACTTCTTCCACGCCCACCATTTTCCCAAACACAGCGAAAAATTTTGAGATAGCCATTTTGTTCAACGTACTTGAAAGTTCTGGAATTTATATCTTTGAGCATAACACTCCCCCAAAGGTCTTCAGGGCAAGGGTCATAAGTTATGCCCTGGGGGCATCTAAGATTGTTATGAAAGGCATGCTGGTATAAACTTTAGAGAGGGTTCATTTGATTCGAAATTGAAAGTTCTAGTTCACTTTTTAAGTGTCAAAAGATATTGGATGGTAACCAGCCCTCCCCAGGCCCTTTTTTCCCAAATGCAATAGCTGCATAAAATTTTGAGATAGCTATTTTGTTAAAAATAGTTCAAAGATCCTATATCAAAAACTCTGGTGTCAACACAACCCCCTAGGGCCTGGGGGCTAGCGTTGTAAGTTATGCCCTGGGGGCATTTATGGTTCTTATGGAAGGGATGCTCGTATAAACTTCAATAAGGGCTCATTTGAATGGACATTGAAATTTCCAGTTCACTTTTTAAGAGTCAAAAGAGATTGGAGGGAACCTACCCCCCCCCCCCTCTCCACACCCTTTTTTCTCAAACCCATCTGATAAGATCTTTGAAATAGCAATTTTTTTTTTAAATAGTTCAAAGATCATATAACAAAAACTCCGGGGTCGACACAGCCCGCCAGGGCTGAAGGGCTGAAGGCAGGCGTTGTAAGTTATGCTCTGGGGGAATATATGATTCTTATGGAAGGGATCATCGTATAAACTTGACAGAGGGGTCATTTGATTGGAAATTGAAAGTTCTAGTTCAGTTTTTGATAGTCAAAAGAGATTGGAGGGCAAATAGCCCCCCCCACGTCCCCATTTTCCCAAATGCATCCGATAAAAATTTTGAGATAGCCATTAAGTAAAAACTTCAAAAGTTAGATAACAAAAACTCGGGTGTCAACACAACCCCCCCCCCCCCCGGGCCCGGGAGCCGGGGTTGTCAATTATGCTCTGGTGCATATATAGTTTTTTTGTAAGGGATACTCATATAAACTTCAGAGAGGGCCCATTTGATTGGAAATTGAAATTTTGAGTTCACTTTTTAATTGTCCAAAGAGATCCGAGGGCAATTAGCCCCCCCCCCTCCCCACGCCTTTTTTTCCAAAACCATCTGATGAAAATTTTGAGGTAGATATTTGGTAAAAAAAAAATAGTTCAAAGGTCGGATATAAAAACTCTGGTGTCCATACAACCCCCAAAGGCCCGGAAGAAGGCGTTCTAAGTTATGCCCTAAGGGCATGTATGGCTCTTATGAAAGAGATGCTCGTATAAACTTCATAGAGGGCTCATTTGATTGGAAATTGAAAGTTTTAGTTCACTTTTTAAGAGTCAAGAGATTTAATGGCAACTACTCCCCCCCACGCCCTGTTTTCCCCAAACCCATCCGCTACAAATTTTGAGATAACCAGTTTTTTAAAAATTGTTCGAAAATTAGATAAAAAAAACTCCGGTGTCAACACAACCCCCCCCCAGGGGGTAGGCGTTGTAAGTGTTGTCCTGGGGGTGTGTATGGTTCTTATGAAAGGGCTGCTCGCATAAACTTCAGAGAGGGCTCGTTTGATTGGAATTTGAAAGTTCGAGTTCAATTTTTAAGAGTCCAAAGTTATCCGAGGGCAACTACCCCCCCCCCCCCCACAAACACACCCTTTTTTCCCATAACCTATCCGATAAAATTCTAATCAGCCACTTGATTATAAATAATTTAAAGGTCAGACAAGAAAAACTCCTGTGTCGACGCAACCCCCCATTGCCCGGAGGCAGGCCTTGTAAGTAATGCTCTGGGGGTATATATCGTTTTTATAAAAGGAAAGCTTGTATAAGCTTCGGAGAGGGTTCATTTGATTTGAAATTGAAAGTTCTCGTTCACTTTTTCAAAAGAGATTGGAAGGCAACTAGCCCCCCCCCCCCACGCCCCAAATGCATCAGATAAAAATTGTGAGATAGACATTTTGTTAGAAATATTTCAAAGTTCAGATAACAAAAACTCCGGTGTCGACACAGCCCCCCCCCCCCAGGGCCCGGGGGGAGACGTTGTAAGTTATGCCCGGGGGGTATATGGTTGTTATGGAAGGGATGCTCGTATAAAGTTAATAGAGCAAACTGAAAGTTGTAAATCAGTTTTTAAGATAAAAAGTTATCGGAGGACAGCTATCCTCCTCCCAAACTCCATTTATTTTTTTCCCAGACGCACTTTATATAGAAGGGGTTGTCATATAAACTTCAAAGGGGGCTCATTTCAAAGGGGCAAACTTTTTTCACTTTGATATTCTTACTTTGATACCAGTTTTGATGCTTCGAGGAAGATTTGATTTTTTTCAACAGTTTGATTTTCAAATAGGAAATTTAAAAAAAAACTTGAAACTTTTTGCAATAAAAAACGAACAAGAATTAATTAAAAAAAAACTTTCTGAAAAATAAGTTTTTCAAAGAAAAGTAAAGGCCATTTTAAACTTAGGCTCAGCAGATACAAATATCTGTTAAAATTCAAACTCAAAACAACCAGAAATTACTATTAAAGAATAAATGAAACCCAAAACGAACTCATAATGTAAATGAATAAATAAATCTTAAAACGAGTGAAACTTAAATTGAATATGCAAAACATACTGCGGCATTGGTACTTTACTGAAAACTATATGCGTCTTGAACAGTCTTGGAAGTATACACAATATCAAATTGAATATTTGAATTATAATGATATTAATTGTGGAAAGATCCATCAGTACAAGAATTTATTTTACTCTAATTTTATTGTTATTTTCAATGCTGTAAGAACTGGAAAAGAAATTATTTGTAATATAATTCGTTTTAAGTGAAGCACCAATGACGCAGTAGGCTTTTAGTTTTTATTTACAGTTAAGGAAGGGGGCAGTATCCCAACTCTTGTTTGTAGTGAAACTATATTCATCTTGAACAACTCTAGAAAAAACTAATAAATTAAAGTGAATATTTGATGTATAATTATAGTAATTGCTGAAAGCTCATCAGTTAAAAATTTTACTATAATTTTATTGTTTATTTTCAATTTTAGTACAAAAGAAAATATTTGTAACAAAGGTGGTTTTCAGTAAAGCACCAATGACGCATGAGGTTTTAGATCTTTACAGTGAGAGAAGGACGTAAAGCCCAAGCTCTTGTGGGTTTCGGTTTCTTATTTTTCTAGGCTTAATTGATATTATATGTCAAGGCTTCATTCGTGTTATTATCTCATTCTTGATTTACATTGGTAGGTTTTTTAAACTTATCTGTGTTAATTCTTTATTTGATTTTTGTTCTTTTTAAGTTTCATTTATGCTTCAATATCAAAATATTTTTTTTCGTTTTAAGCTTGATTTTCATATTCAATCTAAGCATTACTCACTTTAAGATCTATTTGTTTATTTATATTAATATTTGTTGCATTTTTTTGCTATGATTGTTTATTTAATTTCTGATTCGTGTTGGGTTTTATTTATTCTTTAATAGTAATTTCTGGTCGTTTTGAGTTTGAATTGTAAAAGGTATTTGTATCAAATGAGCTTAAGTTAAAATGACCTTTACTTTTCTTTGAAAAATTTATTTTTCAGAATTTTTTTTAAAATTAATCTCTTTTAAATACCTTCTTCTTCTTGTTCCACTTTCTGTTGCTTTTAAAAGTTGGTTCCGAGCCAAAAAAAAGTATTAATGACCTCTTCGCTTTATTGATTTTATTAGCCTGTTCGAACTAAATGAAATTGAGACAAATTGTATTTTCAATAACTTTATAAAATACATCAAATTTGAGAGCTGGACAAAGCTGGTTTTTACAGGACTTGTTAAGGAACCGAAAGTTTTGCCATCTTGCATTGCTAAGCCTACGGACGCGCTTATTCTGAATTAAAAATTTGCGGAATATGCAGCAGCCCAACGGTCCTGATCTTGGGACCACATGTGCATGCGCTCTTTCATCTGATGGGGGGATTTACCAAGCGGTTAAAAAATAAATATAGCCAATTTTATCCCTAATTCTTCAATGGGACACTATTCTTCAAGCAATAACGAAAAAAAGTTACTATTTAGCAAAGACGTTGCTCGGTTAAAATCAAAAGCATTACAGAATACACAAATAAACAATGCACACGCATCAAACAAACATAATTTTAGTAGTGGACTGTCAGCAGTGAGTTGCAGCAGACAACAGTACTGTACTGTAAACAAGCTTTCAGGTGGGTACTGGTGAGCTTAACAAGCTTGTTTTTTTCGGCTTTACCATTAAAATTAATGGTAAAATTAATCATAGGCAGCGCTAGCGCGCTGCCTATGATTAAAGTGCATATCCCCATTTCACTTCCTTCAACTCCCGCGCCCATCATAGGTAACTAAATCTCGCAGTTAAACTAGGCACTATTACAACAGCCCGTGCATGGCATCAATCAGCTGCATTTGATTTGAAAATGACGTCTTAGTGAATCAAAAAGAACACCTTTAAATTCCCACCCGTTGAAACCTTATACAGGAAAATCGCAACCCCCCTAATTGAACAAAAAAAAAAATGCTATTCTACATAGGCTACTCAGTAGTCATATGTCCTCACATTTTTCTTCGTTGCTATTGAGGCACTGGAACATCATAGAGACCTGTTCAAGGACCATAAAAGCTAATTCTTATTTCTTATCGTTTTTAATATATTAGACTCGATAAGGTCGACATTAAGTGCCACATGGTACACTAAAAGTACAATTTGGGTGACATTTATGGAATGGAAAGGCTGGGCCGGACACGAGGACACCCTTAAGAGTTAGTTATGGCTCATTCATAAGCTAATTTTTATATTTAATTGCTGCTTATAAATTTGACTCAATAAGGCAATCATAAAGTGGCGCATGGCACCCAAAATGTGCAATTTGGATTGTTTTTAAATTTTTTAAATAACAAAAAGGGTATTGTCCAATGAAAAAACTTGGCGGGTAAATTTACCCCTACCCCTGCGGAAATTCTTCTCCATGGAGAATCCTTCTGGAAATTTTTCTTACATTTGAAATAGCTACAGGATTTTTAGTTTGAAGTATTCAAAACAAAAAATGTGTGAATTTTTAACTACCTCATTGAGCATTGTTTGATTAAGAATATCCAATTAAGAATAATCAAATTAAAAATTTGATTAAGCTAATCTGAACAATTCTTGGTAGCATTGCGATAGAAACCTTACATAAATTAAAACTTTCAAAGGATGCCAACGGGATGAGAAAAATTTACACCTAGAGTTTGAAAATTACCTCTCCCCAGAGGTGGATCCAGGGGGGATGGGGCGCGTCCCCCCTAGCGTAGTTTAAAGTAGTGAACTTTACCTAATTAACTCAAGTTTGCGTTAATTAAACTTGCTCCTAACGCTATTTTATCAGATCAACCTATTTTGCGCCCCCTCCCAATTTTTTTTATCGGTTCAACCTATTTTGTGACCCCCCCCCTAAAAAAATCCTGGATCCACCCCTGCTTTCCCCTTATGTCTAAAATTCCCTTTACCAAGCGAAGCTCAGTCGCACAGTGCTGCTTGATAAAACTTATAACAATAGTTAAAGAGTATTTGTTGGCACCACTTATAAGTAAGCATAAAATTTCTAAACATTGAGAAAAATATACACATATTGTTCGAATTCACTTTATCCTACTTGCAGCCGACGTATATTACAGCACGCTGATTCAGAGATAAATGTTAAGCAGGTTATGTCAATTCTTTTTTTGGAGCTGGTTTAAAGAAATATTTAGAAAAGAGAAAATAGCGAAAACTCCGCACGGTATCAAACAGTTCGTGGTAACGAACTGTAAGTAAGGAGCGATCCGGCTCAATGGTAACCGAAACTCTAGAAAACGGGATTTTGATACGAATAGATACATCAAAAGAATCAGATTTTAATGCTGATTTCAAATATATAAGTTTCGTCAAGTTTAGTCCTACCCATCAAAAGTTACGTGCCTGAGAAAATTTGGCTGATTTTCGAAAAAAGGGGAAAGACCCCCTAAAAGCTATAGAACCTTAATGAAAATCAGTCCATCATATTCAGCGTATCAGAGAACCCTACTATAGAGGTATCAAGCTCCTATCTACAAAAATGTGGAATTTTGCATTTTTTGCCAGAAGAAAGGTAACAGATGTGTGTTTATTTGTTTTTTTGTTTTTGTTTTTTTTTTCCCCAGGGGTGATTGTATCGACCCAGTGGTCCTAGAATATCGTGGGAGGGCTCATTGGAACGGAAATTAAACGTTCTAGTTCACTTTTTAAGTGACCAAAAAAATTGAGGGCAACTAGGCCCCCTCCCACGCTCATTTTTTCCCCAAAATCACCCGATCAAAATTTTGAGATAGCCATTTTGTTCAGCATGGTCGAAAATATGATAAATATGTCTTTTAGGATGACTTAATCCCCCAAAGTCCTCGGGGGGAGGGCTGAAAGTTATGAACTTAGTAGAGAGCTATCTTATACTCCTACTGGGGCTCCTTATATGGGCATAGAACCACGTGGTTAATGGGGTCAATGACCTCTTTCTCCAGGTGTGTTTTTGGCAAGCCCTCAGCGAAGGTTTTGGTCCAGAAATAGTATTTGTTATTTTTTCCGAGGCAAAGTGTCAAGCTCAATGGTGGTGTTGTTTTGTACAGATTCATTAGAGTGAACATTTGCTTAATGGGTTCAATGTTGTTGTCGTTATTTTGGACACGCGATAGAGTCATATGGGGAACACGTGGTTAATGGGGTCAATGTTATTGTTGTTGTTTTGGACACGCTCTCAGCGAATGTCAATGTTGTTGTTGTTTCCGAGCCAGATGTTATGAGGTTCCGAGAAACAGTTAATGACACTTCCTTCCTGTTCGAGCCAGATGTTATGAGGTTCCGGAAACAGTATTTGTTATTGTTGTTCAAGCCAAATTTTACGAGTTCCCGGGAAACAGTTAATTAATGTCTGGCAGATGACGTCGAGTTAATTAATGACTTTACATTTCCAAAGAGCATTGTCTCCGAGAAACAGTTTAGATCACACATGATGTCATGATTGATTGATTGACACGAAAAGGGAATTCATTTGTTGTTTCTAAAGAGAACTGTCTCAGAGCGAATGTTTAGATCTTAGCGATGAATTATTTTAGCGCGCGAAAAGGTTTCCAAATAATTTGAAATGCATTAGCGCAGAGATGCCAATAACAAAAGGAACACGCTGAATTTACGTTTAGGGATTATTTGGGCGAAACCGTTTTAGACATTTTAGGGAATTATTTCGGCGAAACAGATAGACATTTTGAAAGAAGATTTTAGAAGAGAATTTGAGGGAGAAACTCTGTGGTCCTTATAATACACAAGTTCCATTTGAACAGTGTTGTGAGGTCCTCTACCACAACCCATAAGGCTTCTAATCCCCCGACCCAACCCCAAGGGTTCCGATCCCCCTACCCAACCCCGAAGGGTTCCGATCCCCCTACCCAACCCCGAAGGGTTCCGGTCCCCCGACCCCAACCCCAAAGGATTCCCATCCCCCTACCTCAACCCCGAAGGAAGCCCCCAGTCCTCAAAGGTCCCCCCAAGCCCCCAAAGGGCCCAGAGACCCCCCACGGCACTCCTCGGTGCCCCCAAAGGCCCGCCCCCGGGCCCCAAAGGTCCAACGGGCTCCCAAAGGTCCTCCACCGGCCCTCAAGGGCCCCCAGATCCCCCAAAGGCCCGCTCCGGGCCCCCAAAGGCCCTCCCCCGGTCCCCAAAGGTCCCCCGGACCCCAAAATGCCCTCCCCCGATCCTTAAAGGCCCCGATCCTTAAAGGCCCCCCAGGCTCGCAAAGGGCCCCCGAACCCCTAAAGGCCCTCCCCCGGTCCCCAAATGTCCACCGGGCTCCCAAAGGACCATCCGGCCCTCAAGGGCCCCCAGAACCCCCAAAGGCCCGCCCCTGGCCCCCAAAGGCCCCCACCGCGTCCGCAAAGGCCCCCCGGACCCTAAAATGCCCTCCCCCGATCCTTAAAGGCCCCCCAGGCTCCCAAAGGGCCCCCGAACCCCCAACGGCCCTCCCCCGCTCCCCAAAGGTCCACCGGGCTCCCAAAGGACCATTCGGCCCTCAAGGGCCTCCAGACCCCCAAAGGCCCTCACCCGGTCCCCAAAGGTCCAACGGGTTCACAAAGGACAACCCAGTCCTCAAGGGCCTCCTGGATTCCCCAAACGCCCTCCCCGGGCCCCCCCAAGAGCTCCCACCCCATTTTTTAATACTTTTTTATGGAGTTATTTATCTTCAGAGCAAGTTCCTTTCTTAATGTCCCTCCTAATCCCATTTTCCTACTTGAAGTACTTATCTTTTTCACCACGACTATACTTTACAGATTTTTGGTTAACTCAACACCAGGAAATACTTTTCAAAGACAATTTCAGATCAAGTTACTTTCTTAATATCACTCCTAAACCCATTTTCCAACTTGAAGTACTTATCTTTTTAACCACGACTATGCTTTACAGCTTTTTGGATACCTTAACACCAAGAAATACTTTTCAAAGACCATTTCAGAGCAAGTTACTTTCTTAATGTCCCTCATAAACCCATTTTCCAACTTGAAGTACTTATCTTTTTCACCCTCAACTATGCTTTAAAGCTTTTTGGATGCCTTATCACAAAGAAATACATTTCAAAGACCATTTCAGAACAAGTTACTTTCTTAATTTCACTAATAAACCCAATTTACAACATTTAGTAATTATATTTTTCACCCTCACCTACAGTTTACAGCTTTTTGGATACCTCAACAATAAGAAATACTTTTCAACGACCATTTCAGAGCACGTTACTTTCTTAATATCCCTCCTAATCCAATTTTCCAACTTGAAGTACTTATCTTTTACACCACTACTATACTTTACAGCTTTTTGGTTATCTCAACACCAAGAAATACTTTTCAAAGACCATTTCAGAGCAAGTTACTTTCTTAATGTCTCTCCTAAACCATTTTTCAACTTGAATTACTTATATTTTTAACCCACTACTATAATTTACAGATTTTTGGATACATCAACAACAAGAAATACTATTAAAAGACAATTTCAGAGCAATTTACTTTCTTAATGTCCCTCCTAAACCCATTTTCTAAATTTAAGTAATTATCTTTTCACCCACAACTATACTTTACAGCTTTTTGGATACCTCAACACCAAGAAATACTTTTCAAAGACCATTTCAGAGCAAGTTACTTTCTTAATGTCCCTCCTAAACCCATTATCCAACTTGAAGTACTTATCTTTTTCACCCACTACTATACTTTACAGCTTTTTGGTTACCTCAACACCAAGAAATAATTTTCAAATACCATATCAGATCAATTTACTTTTTTAATGTCACTCCTAACCCCATTTTACAACTTAAAGTACTTATCTTTTTCACCCACAACTATACTTTACAGCTTTTTCGTTACCTCAACACCAAGAAATACTTTTCAAAGACCATTTCAGAGCAAGTTACTTACTTAATGTCTCTCCTAAACCCATTTTCTAACTTGAAGTACTTATCTTTTTCACCCGAAACTATACTTTACAGATTTGGATACCTTAACACCAAAAAATATTTTTCAAAAATCATTTCAGAGCAAGCTACTTTCTTAATGTCCCTCCTAAACCCATTTTGCAACTTGAAGTACTTATCTTTTTCACTCACAACAATACTTTACAGCTTTTTGGATGCCTCAACAACAAGAAATACATTTCAAAGACCATTTCAGAACAAGTTACTTTCTTAATGTCTCTCCTAAACCCATTTTCCAGCTTGAAGTACTTATCTTTTTCACTCACAACAATACTTTACAACTTTTTGGATACCTCAACATCAAGAAATTCTTTTCAAAGACCATTTCAGAGCAAGTTACTTTCTTAATGTCAATCCTAAACCCATTTTCCAGCTTTAAGTACTTATCTTTTTCACCACAACTAGACCATACAGCTTTTTGGATACCTCAACACCAAGAAATACTTTTCAAAGACCATTTCAGAGCAAGCTACTTTCTTAATTCCCCTCCTAAACCCATTTTCAGACTTGAAGTACTATTTTTTTTCATCCACAACTATACTTTACAGCTTTTTGGATACCTCAACAACAAGAAATACTTTTCAAAGACCATTTCAGAGCAAGTTACTTTCTTAATGTCCCTCCTAAACCCATTTTCAAACTTGAAGTACTTATATTTTTAACCACAGCTAGACCATACAGCTTTTTGGATACCTCAACACCAAGAAATACTTTTCAAAGACCATTTCAGAGCAAGTTACTTTCTTAATGTCCCTCCTAAACCCATTTTCCTACTTGAAGTACTTTTTTTTTCATCCGCAACTGTACTTTACAGCATTTTGGTTACCTCAACACCAAGAAATACTTTTCAAATACCATTTCAGAGAAAGTTACTTTCTTAATGACCCTCTTAAACCATTTTACTACTTGAAGTACTTATATTTTTCACCTAGAACTATGCTCTACAGCTCTTTTGATACATGAACATCAAGAAATAATTTTCAAGTACAATATCACAGCAAGTTACTTTCTTAATGTCCCTCCTAAACCCATTTTCTATCTTGAAGTACTTATCTTTTCACCCACAACTATACTTTACAGCTTTTTGGATACCTCAACACCAAGAAATACTTTTCAAAGACCATTTCAGAGCAAGTTACTTTCTTAATGTCTCTCCTAAACCATTTTCCAACTTGAAGTACTTATCTCTTTCACCCACAACTATACTCTACAGCTTTTTGGATACCTCAACATCAAGAAACACTTTTCAAGGACCATTTCAGAGCAAGTTCCATTCTTAATATCCCTCCTAAACCCATTTTTCTAACATCAAGTACTTATCTCTTTCACCCACAACTATACTTTAAAGCTTTTTGGATACCTCAACACCAAGAAATACTTTTCAAAGGCCATTTCAGAGCAAGTTACTTTCTTAATGTCCCTCCTAAACCCATTCTCCAACTTAAAGTACTTATGTTTTTCACCCACAACTATACTTTACAGCTTTTTGGATACCTCAACACCAAGAAATACTTTTCAAAGACCATTTCATAGCAATTTACTTTTTTAATGTCCCTCCTAAACCCATTTTCAAACTTTAAGTACTTATCTTTTTCACACACAACTAGACTTTACAGCTTTTTGGTTACCTCAACAACAAGAAATACTTTTCAAAGACCATTTCAGAGCAAGTTACTTTCTTAATTTATCTCCTAAACCCATTTTCTAACTTGAAGTACTTATCTTTTTCACCCGAAACTATACTTTACAGATTTGGATACCTTAACACCAAGAAATATTTTTCAAAAATCATTTCAGAGCAAGTTACTTTCTTAATGTCCCTCCTAAACCCATTTTGCAACTTGAAGTACTTATCTTTTTCACTCACAACAATACTTTACAGCTTTTTGGATACCTCAACACCAAGAAATACATTTCAAAGACCATTTCAGAACAAGTTACTTTCTTAATGTCTCTCCTAAACCCATTTTCCATCTTGAAGTAATTATATTTTTCACTCACAACTAACCTTTACAAATTTTTGGATACCTCGAAAACAAGAAATACTTTTCAAAGACCATTTCAGAGCAAGTTAATTTATGAATGTCCCTCCTAAACCCATTTTCAAGCTTGAAGTACTTATCTTTTTCACCACAACTAGACCATACAGCTTTTTGGATACCTCAACACCAAGAAATACTTTTCAAAGACCATTTCAGAGCAAGTTACTTTCTTAATGTCCCTCCTAAACCCATTTTCTGACTTGAAGTACTTATTTTTTTCATCCACAACTATACTTTACAGCTTTTTGGATACCTCAACACCAAGAAATACTTTTCAAAGACCATTTCAGAGCAAGTTACTTTCTTAATGTCCCTCCTAAACCCATTTTCTATCTTGAAGTACTTATATTTTTCACCACATCTAGACAATACAGCTTTTTGGATACCTCAACACCAAGAAATAATTTTCAAAGACCATTTCAGAGCTAGTTACTTTCTTAATGTCCCTCCTAAACCCATTTTCCGACTTGAAGTACTTATTTTTTCATCCACAACTGTACCTTACAGCATTTTGTTTACCTCAACACTAAGAAATACTTTTCAAAGACCATTTCAGAGCAAGTTACTTTCTTAATGTCCCTCCTAACCACATTTTACAACTTGAAGTACTTATCTTTTTCACCCAATTTCGCAATGAAAAAGAAATTAGTTTTTAATCAATTCCATTTTTCCAAATAATATAAAAATTTTCAACTTCGGTTCAGATTTTTCTCAAAGGAATGAAAAAATTTAAAATAATGTTCCAAATTTTCTCAACGAAGTGAAGAAAAGTTTATGATCTCTTCTGAATTTTATCAAAGAACAAGCTCAAATTCTAATTTCTCCAGGGAAAACAAAAATCTTCTACTTAAGTTCTTTATTTCACAAAGACATAAGGAAATTTAAAGTTCAATTCTAATTTTTCGGTGGAAGATAGAAAAAGTAATACCAGACTTGTGAATATTTACATGGAAGATGAAAAGTTCTTGTTCAATTTAAAATTTTCCCAACGAAGTGAAGAAAAGTTCAAGTTCTCTTCTGAACTTTACCAAAGAACACACTTCAATGCTAATTTCTCCAGAGAAAACAAAAATCTTCTACTTAAGTTCTTTATTTCACAGAGACATAAAGAAATTTAAAGTTCAAATCTAATTTTTCGATGGAAGATTGAAAAAGTAATACCATACTTGTGAATATTTTCACGGAAAATAAAAAGTTCTAGTTCAATTTAAAATTTTCATAATGAAGTGAAGAAAAATTCAAGTTCTCTACTGAATTTTACCAAAGAACACAATACAATTCTAATTTTTCCAGAGAAAATAAAAATCTTTCACTGAAGTTCTTTATTTCACAATGACATAAAGAAATTTAAAGTTCAATTTTAAATTTTTCGGTGGAAGATAGAAAAAGTAATACCATACTTGTGAATATTTTCCAGGATGGTAAAAAGTTCTAGTTCAATTTACAATTTCCTCAACGAAGTGAAGAAAAGTTCAAGTTCTCTTCTGAATTTTACTAAAGAACACAATTCAATTCCAATTTCACCAGAGAAAATAAAAATCTCCCACTTAAGTTCTTTATTTCACAATGACATAAAGAAAGTTAAAGTTCATTTCTAAATTTTTCGGTGGAAGATAAGAAAAAGTAATACCATTCTTGTGAATATTTTAATGGAAGATGAAAAGTTCTAGCAATAAAATCTCACTTAAGTTCTTTATTTCACAATGACATAAAGAAAGTTAAAGTTCATTTCTAAATTTTTCGGTGGAAGATAAGAAAAAGTAAGACCATTCATGTGAATATTTCAATGGAAGGTGAAAAGTTCTAGTTCAATTTAAAATTTTCTTAAATTCAGTTCCGACTTTCCACATACAGAGGAAAAAAATTTAAAGTTCTGTTCCAAATTTTTCGTAGAAGATAGAAAAGATCAAGTTCTCTTCTGAATTTTACCAAAGAACACACTTCAATTCTAATTTCTCCAGAGAAAAAAAAAATCTTCCACTTCAATTCTTTATTTCACAAAGACATAAAGAAATTTAAAGTTCAATTCTAAATTTTTCGGTGGAAGATAGAAAAAGTAATATCATACTTGTGAATATTTTCACGGAAGATAAAAAGTTCTAGTTCAATTTAAAATTTTCTCAACGAAGTCAAGGAAAGTTCAAGTTCTCTTCTGAATTTTCTCAATGAACACACTTCAATTCTAATTTCTCCAGAGAAAACAAAAATCTTCAACTTCAGTTCTTTATTTCACAAAGACATAAAGAAATTTAAAGTTCAATTCTAAATTTTTCGGTGGACGATAGAAAAAGTAATACCATACTAGTGAATATTTTCCCGGAAGATAAAAAGTTTTAGTTCAATTTAAAATTTTCTCAATGAAGTCAAGTAAAGTTCAAGTTCCCTTCTGAACTTTACCAAAGAACACACTTCAATTCTAATTTATCCAGAGAAAAAAAAAATCTTCCACTTCAGTTATTTATTTAACAAATACATAAAGAAATTTAAAGTTCAATTCTAAATTTTTCGGTGGGAGATAGAAAAATTAATACCATACTTGTGATTATTTTCACGGAAGATAAAAAGTTCTAGTTCAATTTTAAATTTTCCCGGAAGATAAAAAGTTCTAGTTCAACTTGCTATTTTCTTTGCGAAAACACACAAACTCAGAAAAAATGTTCAATGTTCCTTTAGTACCTACGCAATTAGACTAAAAATGAAGATATTTATGCAGAGTTTAAACTCGCTATGGCTAAGTTTGCTAAAAACAAGCTATTTTCTTGCGAAAACACACAAAATCAGAAAAAATTTTCAATGTTCCTATAGTACATACGAAATTAGACTAAAAATGAAGATATTTATGCAGAGTTTCAACTATCTATGGCTAAGTTTGTTAAGACAAGCTATTTTCTTTCGAAAACAAACAAAATCATAAAAAATTTTCAATGTTCCTTTAGTATCTCCTCAATTAGTCTAAAAATGAATATATTTATGAAGAGTTTCAACTATCTATGGCTAAGTTTGCGAAAGACAAGCTATTTTCTTGCTAAAACACAAAAAAAAAGAAAATTGTTCAATGTTACTATAGTACATACTCAATTAGGCTAAAAAAGAAGATATTTATGCAGAGTTTCAACTATCTATGGCTAAGTTAGCTAAATACAAGATATTTTCTTGCGAAAAAACACAAAAACAGAAAAAATTTTAAATTTTCCTTTAGTATATACTCAATTAGGCTAAAAATGAAGATATTTATGCAGAGTTTCAACTATCTATGGCTAAGTTTGAGAAAGACAAGCTATTTTCTTGCGAAAACACACACAATCAGACAAATGTTAAATATTCCTTTAGTAACTACTCAATTAGACTAAAAAAGAAGATATTTATTCAGAGTTTCAACTATCTATGTCTAATTTTGCTAAAGACAAGCTATTTTCTAGAGAAAACACAAACAAAAACATAAAAATGTTCAATATTCGTTTAGTACCTACGCAATTAGGCTAAAAACGAAGATATTTATGCAGAGTTTCAACTAGCTATGGCTAAGTTTGCTAAAGACAAGCTATTTTCTTGTGAAAACACACAAAATCAGAAAAATGTTCAATGTTCCTTTAGTACCTACACAATTAGACTAAAAACGAAAATCAGAAAAATGTTCAATGTTCCTTTAGTACCTACACAATTAGACTAAAAACGAAGATATTAATGCAGAGTTTCAACTAGCTATGGCTAAGTTTGCTAAAGACAAGCTATTTTCGTGCGAAAACACACAAAATCAGAAAAAATATTGTTAGGTTAGGTTAAGTTAGATTAGGTTAAGTTAGCCTACGTACGCGCGCATATAAGTTAGGTTAGGTTAAGTTAGGTTAGGTTAAGTTAGGTTAGGCTAGGTTAGCCTACGTACGCGCGCGTAATTGAACTTTAAATTTCTTTATGTCATTGTGAAATAAAGAACTTAAGTGGAAGATTTTTATTTTCTCTGGAAAAATTAGAATTGTATTGTGTTCTTTGGTAAAATTCAGTAGAGAACTTGAATTTTTCTTCACTTCATTATGAAAATTTAAAATTGAACTAGAACTTTTTATTTTCCGTGAAAATATTCACAAGTATGGTATTACTTTTTCCATCTTCCATCGAAAAATTAGAATTGAACTTTAAATTTCTTTATGTCTTTGTGAAATAAAGAACTTAAGTAGAAGATTTTTGTTTTCTCTGGAGAAATTAGCATTGAAGTGTGTTCTTTGGTAAAGTTCAGAAGAGAACTTGAACTTTTCTTCACTTCGTTGGGAAAATTTTAAATTGAACAAGAACTTTTCATCTTCCATGAAAATATTCACAAGTATGGTATTACTTTTTCTATCTTCCACCGAAAAATTAGAATTGAACTTTAAATTTCCTTATGTCTTTGTGAAATAAAGAACTGAAGTGGAAGATTTTTGTTTTCTCTGGAGAAATTAGAATTAGAGCATGTTCTTTGGTAAAATTCAGAAGAGATCATAAACTTTTCTTCACTTCGTTGAGAAAATTTGGAACATTATTTTAAATTTTTTCATCCCTTTGAGAAAAATCAGAACCGAAGTGGAAAATTTTTATATTATTTGGAAAAATGGAATTGATTAAAAACTAATTTCTTTTTCATTGCGAAAGTGGGTGAAAAAGATAAGTACTTCAAGTTGCAAAATGTGGTTAGGAGGGACATTAAGAAAGTAACTTGCTCTGAAATGGTCTTTGAAAAGTATTTCTTAGTGTTGAGGTAACCAAAATGCTGTAAGGTACAGTTGTGGATGAAAAAATAAGTACTTCAAGTCGGAACATGGGTTTAGGAGGGACATTAAGAAAGTAACTTGCTCTGAAATGGTCTTTGAAAAGTATTTCTTGGTGTTGAGGTATCCAAAAAGCTGTATGGTCTAGTTGTGGTGAAAAAGATAAGTACTTCAAGTTAGAAAATGGGTTTAGGAGGGACATTAAGAAAGTAACTTGCTCTGAAATGGTCTTTGAAAAGTATTTCTTGGTGTTGAGGTATCCAAAAAGCTGTAAAGTATAGTTGTGGATGAAAAAAATAAGTACTACAAGTCGGAAAATGGGTTTAGGAGAGACATTAAGAAAGTAACTTGCTCTGAAATGGTCTTTGAAAAGTATTTCTTGGTGTTGAGGTATCCAAAAAGCTGTATGGTCTAGTTGTGGTGAAAAATATAAGTACTTCAAGCTGGAAAATGGGTTTAGGAGTGACATTAAGAAAGTAACTTGCTCTGAAATGGTCTTTGAAAAGTATTTCTTGATGTTGAGGTATCCAAAAAGCTGTAAAGTCTTTTTGTGAGTGAAAAAGATAAGTACTTCAAGCTGGAAAATGGGTTTAGGAGAGACATTAAGAAAGTAACTTGATCTGAAATGGTCTTTGAAATGTATTTCTTGTTGTTGAAGCATCCAAAAAGCTGTAAAGTATTGTTGTGAGTGAAAAAGATAAGTACTTCAAGTTGCAAAATGGGTTTAGGAGGGACATTAAGAAAGTAACTTGCTCTGAAATGATTTTGAAACTTCTTGGTGTTAGGTATCCAAATCTATGAGTAGCTTTCTCTGAAATGATTTTTGAAAAATATTTCTTGGTGTTAAGGTATACAAATCTGTAAAGTATAGTTTCTTGTGAAAAAGATAAGTACTTCAAGTTAGAAAATGGGGTTAGGAGAGACATTAAGTAAGTTACTTGATCTGAAATGGTCTTTGAAAAGTATTTCTTGGTGTTGAGGTATCGAAAAGGCTGTAAAGTATTGTTGTGGGTGAAAAAGATAAGTACTTTAAGTTGGAAAATGGGTTTAGGAGGGACATTAAGAAAGGAAATTGCTCTGAAATGGTCTTTGAAAAGTATTTCTTGGTGTTGAGGTAACCAAAAAGCTGTAAAGTATAGTTGTGGGTGAAAAGGATAAGTACTTTAAGTTGGAGAATGGGTTTAGGAGTGACATTAATAAAGTAACTTGCTCTGAAATGGTCTTTGAAAAGTATTTCTTGGTGTTGAGGTATCCAAAAAGCTGTAAAGTATAGTTGTGGGTGAAAAGATAAGTACTTCAAGTTAGAAAATGAGTTTAGGAGGGACATTAAGAAAGTAATTTGCTCTGAAATGGTCTTTGAAATGTATTTCTTGGTGTTGAGGTATCCAAAAAGCTGTATAGGTCTAGTTGTGGGTGAAAAAGATAAGTACTTCAAGTCGGAAAATGGGTTTAGGAGAGACATTAAGAAAGTAACTTGCTCTGAAATGGTCTTTGAAAAGTATTTCTTGGTGTTGAGGTATCCCGAAAGCTGTATGGTTTAGTTGCGGATGAAAAGAATAAGTACTTCAAGTCGGAAAATGGGTTTAGGAGGGACATTAAGAAAGTAACTTGCTCTGAAATGGTCTTTGAATGGTATTTCTTGGTGTTGAGGTATCCAAAAAGCTGTATGGTCTAGTTGTGGCGAAAAAGATAAGTACTTCAAGCTGGAACTGGGTTTAGGAGTGACATTAAGAAAGTAACTTGCTCTGAAATGGTCTTTGAAAAGAATTTCTTGATGTTGAGGTATCCAAATAGCTGTAAAGTATAGTTGTGGGTGAAAAAGATAAGTACTTCAAGCTGGAAAATGGGCTTAGGAGAGACATTAAGAAAGTAGCTTGTTCTAAAATGGTCTTTGAATAGTATTTCTTGGTGTTGAGGTATCCAAAAAGCTGTAAAGTATAGTTGTTGGTTGAAAAAGATAAGTATTTCAAGGTAGAAAAAGTGGTTAGGAGGGATATTAAGAAAGAAACTTGCTCTAAAATGGTCGTTTAAAAGTATTTCTTGGTGTTGAGATATCCAAAAAGCTGTAAAGTGTAGTTGCGGGTGAAAAAGATAAGTACTTCAAGTTGGAAAATGGTTTAGGAGTGACATTAAGAAAGTTACTTGCTCTGAAATGGTCTTTGAAAAGTATTTCTTGGTGTTGAGGTATCCAAAAAGCTGTAAAGTATAGTTGAGGGTGAAAAAGATAAGAACTTCAAGATTGAAAACGGGTTTAGGAGGGACATTAAGAAATTAACTTGCTCTGAAAGGGTCTTTGAAAGGTATTTCTTGGTGTTTAGTTAACCAAAAACCTTTAAAGTAAAGTAATGGTGAAAAAGATAAGTACTTCAAGTTGGAAAATGGGTTTAGGTGTGACAATAAGAAAGTAACTTGTTCTGAAAAGGTTTTTGAAAAGTATTTCTTGGTGTTGAGGTAACCAAAAAGCTGTAAAGTATAGTCGTGGTGAAAAAGATAAGTACTTCAAGTTGGAAAATGGGCTTAGGAGGGACATTAAGAAAGGAACTTGCTCTGAAAAGATATAATAAAGCCATAAAAAAGTATTAAAAAAGGAAGCGGGGGCCCTTTGGGGGGCCCGGGGCGTGCGGTTGGGGACGCAAGGAGGCTCGTGAGGACCGGGGGGGCCTTGGTGCACCCTTTGAGCTTGTGGGGCCTGGGGGAGGGCCTAGGGGGGCCTGGGGTAGGCCCTGGGGGGCTCGGAGGGCCTTTGAGGGCTCAGGGAGTCTTTGGGAGCCCGGTGGACCTTTGGGGACCGGGGGAGGGCCTTTGGGGGTTCGGGGGCCCTTTGGGAGCCTGGGGGCCTTTAAGGATCGGGGGAGGGCATTTTAGGGTCCGGGGGCCTTTGGAGACTGGGTGAGGGCCTTTGGGGGCCAGGGGAGGGCCTTTGGGGGTCTGGAGGCCCTTGAGGGCCGAATGGTCCTTTGGGAGCCCGGTGGACCTTTGGGGACCGGGGGAGGGCCTTTAGGGGTTCGGGGGTCCTTTGGGAGCCTGGGGGGCCTTTAAGGATCGGGGGAGGGCATTTTGGGGTCCCGGGAACCTTTGGGGACGGGGGGCGGGTCTTTGGGGGCCAGGAGAGGGCCTTTGGGGGATCTGGGGGCCCTTGAGGGCCGATGGATGGTCCTTTGGGAGCCCGTTGGACCTTTGGGGACCGGTTGAGGGCCTTTGGGGGCACCGGGGAGTGCCTTTGGGGTTCTCTGGACCCTTTGGGGGCTTGGGGGGACCCTTGAGGACTGGGGGCTTCCTTTGGGGTTGAGGTAGGGGGATGGGAATCCTTTGGGGTTGGGGTAGGGGGATCGGAACCCTTCGGGGTTGAGTATGGGGATCGGAACCCTTCGGGGTTGGGTAGGGGGATCGGAACCCTTGGGGTTGGGTAGGGGGATTGGAAGCCTTTGGGGTTGTGGTAGAGGACCTCACAACACTGTTCAATGGAACTTGTGTATTATAAGGACCACAGAGTTTCTCCCTCAAATTCTCTTCTAAAATCTTCTTTCAAAATGTCTAGCTGTTTCGCCAAAATAATTCCCTAAAGTGTCTAAAATGGTTTCGCCCAAATAATCCCTAAACGGAATTTCAGCATGTTCCCTTTGATTGGCATCTCTGCGCTAATGTATTTCAAATTATTTGGAAACCTTTTCGCGCGCTAAGATAATTCATCGCTAAGATCTAAACATTCGCTCTGAGACAGTTCTCTTTAGAAACAACAAATGAATTCCCTTTTCGTGTCAATCAATCAATCATGACATCATGTGTGATCTAAACTGTTTCTCGGAGACAATGCTCTTTGGAAATGTAAAGTCATTAATTAACTTGACGTCATCTGCCAGACATTAATTAACTGTTTCCCGGGAACTCATAAAATTTGGCTTGAACAACAATAACAAATACTATTTCCAGATCATAACATCTGCCTCGAACAGGAAAGAAGTGTCATTAACTGTTTCTCGGAACCTCATAACATCTGGCTCGAATAACAACAACAAATACTATTTCCGGATCATAACATCTGGCTCGAGTGTGCACTTACAACAACAACATTGATCCCATTAACCACGTGTTCTCCCAAATGACTCTATTCAAAACAACAACAACATTGACCTTGGCATTTTGCCCCGGAAACAATAACAACATCTGGACCTTGGCATTCGTTGAGAGCGTGCCAAAAACACACCTGGAGAAAGAGGTCATTGACCCCATTAACCACGTGGTTCTATGCCCATATAAGGAGCCCCAGTAGGAGTATAAGATAGCTCTCTACTGAACTTTACCCAATGTTAACATAGTATTGGTTATTGGGAAGTATACAGACGTTTTCAGGGGGGATTTTTTCTGGTAGTGGGGGGGGTCGGGGGTTATGTGGAGGATCTTTTCATGAAGGAAGTTTTCATGGGGGGGGGGGAATTGCTATGAAGGGGGCACTGGATTTCCCAGCATTATTTTAAAAAAGATCAGAAACTAAATAAAAAAATAAGTTTTTCAACTGAAAGTAAGGAGCAACATCAAAACTTAAAACGAACAGAAAATATTACGTATATGATTGGGTTCCCCCTTAGTCAATACCTCACTCTATAAGCCAAAGATTTTTTAGTACTTTCATAAGAGCTATTAATTCTAATTGACGGCCTTAGTGATTAAGAGGTAATTTTTAAAGAATTGGAACAAAATTCGAACTTTAGCTTAAAGAGTAAGGTGACTAGGGGTTGAACCCCCTAATATACGTATTAAAAATATATGAATATAGAAGTTCGTTACGTAAGTTAATTCATAAGTTGCGTATATCTATTACTATTAAAAACGTTCGTAAATAAAATTAAACAAGTTTCGAGAAAGCCATTTAACCAAATAAAAGTAAAATTAATATTCAAATTTTGTTTTAATTATTCATGTACGGTGTGCCAAAATCAAAACCTGCATTAATTCAAAAACGTTCAAAAAGGGGACAGCCCCTTTCATATACGGTATAATTTCTGTTCGTTTTAAGTTTTAACGTCGTTCCTTACTTTCAGTTAAAAAAAAAAACTTGTTTTTTTATTTAATTGTACATAGAGGCAGTTGAACATTTATAAATAGTATATGAATCGAAAACTGAAGGAATATGACCACCTTTTTACTAGGCTTACCTATTTACTTGATGATAGGGTTCCGAAGGCGGTATATTTGTATAAATGCTAATGTGGAACACATTAGGAAGTGTAATGGACCCCAGTTTTTCGCATTTTTTATATCAAAAATGAGGAAGGAAAAAAAAAATATCTGCTCAAAGTAAAGAATGAAGTTAAAACTTAGAACTAGCAACAGTTGAAAAGTTACTTAATCATTTTTCTCAAAATTATTGAGGAGGGTGGGGGGGCAACTGCGCCCCCTTGCCCCTTCCAAACGACGCCACTGTCAACAGACCTCGGTACAGTAAGAGGGATTTTGAAAATTGCTTAAGACTTAACAAAGGAAAGTAGAAATTTATCGCTTTTTCTTTAATAATTTTTTTAAATTAATTAATTAATTAATTTCTTTAATTAAAAAATTAGTTATCTTTAATTCACGTGACCGTATATTTTTTCACATATACATAAAAAAGACATTATCCATCTCTATTACCTTCGCACACAAAACTTCTTGATTAATAATGCGATGCGTATAGTGACAGTTCAATTCTTCATCATAATCTGCTTGCTGCTTACATATTAATGCTATGAAGTCGATGCTCTGTCCACAGATCGAATGAGTTCCATCAATCGCCACGGAAGACAACTTTGAGAGTAGAAGGTCCATATTTCTTATAGAAGCACGTAAACACAAAACAAACATCCAATCTTGTCGTGGAATCATTCATCGGAACTAATTCGAACAGTTCTTTGAAGTCTTATACATTGAAGTCTCTATCGCTAGCGCACAGAAACACACGTAATTGTGACACACAGCCGGTGTTAGTACTTTCAGTATATTAAATAAAAAAAAGTTTTTTCAACAGAAAGTTAGGAGCAACACTAAAACTTAAAACGAACAGAAATCATTACGTATATGAGGGGTTTCACCCCCTATTCAATGCCTCGCTCTTTACGCTAAAGTTCGAATTTTATTCCAATTCTTTAAGAATGACTCCTGAATCACAAAGATCGTTTAATTAAAATAGATAGCTCTTTTGAAAGTACTAAAAAAAACTTAAGCGTAAAGAGCGAGGTATTGACTAGGGGGTGAACCCCCTCATATAATTAATAATTTCTGTTCGTTTAAGTTTTAATGTTGCTCCTTACTTTCAGTTGAAAAACTTGTTTTTTTTATTTAATTTCCGATCGTTTTTTAAACAATGCTGGGAAATCCGATGCACCCTTTATAGAAATGTCCCTTACCTCATGAAAACATTCTCCATGGAAAGATCCTCCCATGTAACCCCTTCCTCCGACCCCCCCCCCCACCAGAAAAAATCCCTCCTGAAAACGTCTGTGTACTTCCCAAAAACCAATACTATATGTAAAAAATGGGCAAAGTTCATAACTTGCAGCCCGTCCCCGGGGACTACGGGGGATTAAGTCATCCTCAAAGACATATTTATTAAATTTTTGGCTATGTTGAAGAAAATGGGTATCTCAAAATTTTTATCGGGTGGCTTTGGGAAAAAAATGAGTGTGGGATCGGGCCTAGTTGCCCTCCAATTTGTTTGGTCACTTAAAAATGCCACTAGAACTTTTAATTTCCGTTCAAAAAAGCCCTCTCGCGATATTTTATTAATCACTTATTTTTTCGACTACGTCAGTAATTCTTTTGACATGCCTGATTCTTTCGACGGTATTGTGAGATAATGAATTGATTGATACAGCTACACGGTTGCAGGACATATTATTCTGGTAATCTCAATCAGGCATGTTTTAATAATATCGCCGTCAGTAAAAGGTCTTGAATGTAGTGTGCAAGGTTGACACTCGGTGAAAAGAAATCATTTGATTTTGCTGATTTAGTGATTTCCTTCAATAATCTAGTGGTTTATGTACTGATACGATTTTTAGGCAGTATTAACAATCAAATAAATCAAAATAAATTAGAAATAGTAATAAATCACTACGAGCGGCAACCCTGATAATGTAATCAATTCTGCCAACATCCAGCTTGCTTGCGTAGCAGCTACGTTTCCTTGCAAGCATTTATTTTCGCTGATGAATGGCAGAAGTTGTTTATTTCCATTCCAAGCTATCCTCAATCCCATCGGGTTGATGTTAAAATTGCAACTACTAAAAGAACTTCTCCAGAAACTCAAAAAACTTGTGACACAAAAAAGAAATACAGTACCAAGAAACATTAAAAACAGTAAATTATCATCGCAATAGTATTATATGTTTTGTTCATGTTTTATTTATAATTATCGATTATTTGTTCTCTATGCTGTGATTAGGTAATACGCTACAATTTTAAGTTATTATTATTACTTCTATTTTACAGAAAAACAAATAAATAGATTTGTAGGAACCTAAAAAGTTTCATTACGACCATCTTAAACTTAGTACATTTATTTTCGCACAATTGTTTATTTTGGCACAATAGTTTGGCACAAATTGTGGCACAAAAATTGTTTTTTATGTACTTCACTAAATGTTTCACAATCCTAATGAATTTTATCATGGTATCTGTACGACTTTATGAAGGTACCCGGAGAGGGAAGAGACCCAGATCCAGGGTTGCCGTCCCCAGTGCTTTATCACTATTTCTAGTTATTTTTTTTATATTTAATAAATAAATAAATCACTGAATCAACCAACAAATCAAAAAATATAGTAATTTTTTTTTCATCGGGTGACAACCTTGGCTAGATCCACAATTACTAAGAAACTCGGTAATATACGGAACCGGCCTGATATCACATCTTTCGGTGCGGGTACATATTGGGGAGTAAATAGAGACCTTGGGGGAAAATATAGTCGCCTATCAGAAAAGAAGGAAGCTACAATTTTCACCAAAAAGTCAACAATTTGGAAATCACTCAGTCTACTAATAAATGTTTTAGAAGAAATTAAAATAGCCATTAAGAAATTTTTAGGACAGGTAAATATCTAATGACGAGAATCTACTTTATAAACTTAGTTATGGTTGTTTAATAAGACAGCTAGGCTACATTCGATACTTGCAACCAAAGGCTGCCCTTTTATCTGTGATGAATCTAGCGTATACGGAAGCTTGGCGATGGAGAAAGAGGTGCCCAAGATAAATCATTTCTTTGATTTTTTACATGTTTTTTTTCAAAAACAGTCATACCATTTTATATGACAATTAAATATAATATAGAGTATTAAAACAATGGAACTTATACCATAAATGTGCATAGCTAAAACTGTGAGAGAAAAAACAACAACCAATCAATATTCTTTATGCTGACCACATTCAGCCTGTTTTTTAAGGTCATCAAACTACATTAACAGCTTATTTTTTGGTACACAATGTTTCGGGAAATAGGAAGGAGGCTGAGACACATTTCAAATTACTTAAAGGAGTACCCAAAATTTGACATCGACCCACCGAGTGTGTTAGTGTCGAATGTGCCGATTTTGTAATTGTGACAAAGATCCCAGATGTCAATCCTCTCTCAATAGCCTTTGGAGTTAATGTATATCACTTATGAGAAATATATACAAGAAAAGAGCGTACCAACATCACAGACAACTGATCCGCTTTCTAATTCTTCGAGAAAGTTTTTCACCTGTGGCCATGGTTGGTACCTTGTGCTACCCAAGTGCGGTGCTAAGCGATCGTAAGAATCGTGGACGTACGCTCTTTCCAGTGCAATTGATCTAGCTTCTCTTTCTGCTTTGTCAGCCGGAGATTCTAGCGGCATCACAATTTAAAGCCTAAAAAAAGATTTGAGGCACATTTCTCAGATTTGCTTTCGAGCGAATTCTTTTCCTGTCAATTGGAAAAAACAAACGAACTTTAGAACAAAAACATTTGGCTTTCAACCATACATGTTCTTGCTATTCTGCTTTAACCACCATCCCTAAAATTATATATTTTTTTCTTTCTTTCATTTATTTTTAACTTTGAACAGATTATAATCCAACTATCCTTTCATTTTGTTTCTTGTTTACCTTTTATAAACTAAGGTTTTACGAAAAGAAATAAAAAGTGTAAGATAAAATTTTTACCTTGAACAGCAAAAGCGGAACTGAATACTCTAACCTTAGGTACACACCATGGTCGGGGAGTGGGAAGGACTTACAATTTTTTTTCAAAAAGCATCAAAAATTGTTTATATGCATTTTTGTTCCGTTTTTACATGTCGGACAGAAATTTCGGGTGGGGGGGGGAGGGGTCAAACCCCGTAACCCCCCTGGATACGGCCTTGGTACATACAACTGTGTTTTTACACAAAACGGCTGTTTTGTGGATTTCTGCCAAATTTCTTCCGGTTTTATGAAGTCAATTGATGTTCTATATATTTAAAAGGAACGGAGTTAAAAGCAAGAAAATTGATGAAAATATACTGCATTTTAGACCAAAAAATAAGTTAACTGTTATATTAATTATTATAATTATTTGATTACTTACCATACTAAATAATTTCGGAGACCACACTGCCTTTCCATGACGATAAATAAAAGTTCAAATAGGGATAAAATCCTTTTAATAGACAGTGATGATGTGACAGAAATTCACAAAAATACCAGCTATTTCGGTCACATATATAGTAACCGCCATCAGTAGTAAAACTGTTACTACTGTAACAACTAAAACTGTTACTAGTTTTACTACTGATGACGGTCACTGTATATGTGACCGAAATATCTGGTATTTTTGTGAATTTCTATCACTGTTATCATCATCACTGTCTATTAAAAGGATTTTATCCCTATTTGAACTTTTATTTATTACCATACTAAATTTTAAAAAAAATCGAAAAAGAGGTTTGTCAAAAAAAGTAAAGGAGCTACTTTAAACCCGAGAAGAGAAGAAATGAAGTCAAATGATAACTCAAACCTAAACTAACAGAAATCACTAACAATGAATAAACGAGACCCAAAAAGAATCGAAACTCCAATAAATAGTTAAGTCAAACTTAAAAACATAGATAAATTACCACAAACAAGAGTAGGGTTCTAAGCCATCAAAAGGCCAAAGTGTTATTTGCGCTCTACTGAAAACAATTTTTATTTCGAGCAGTGTGTTTGTTTGTCAAAACATCAAAAAAAAGAGAGAAAAAATTGTTAAAATGACTAAGATGACTGAAAGAACAAATAAAAGCTAACAGACTGTTGCATATATAGTGATATTCGTTCCAGGGGGACTCAATAGTTCAGGATTTCTTAATTCCTCACTGTTCATTCTTCATTGTTGTTTCTGTTATTTTGTAAGTTTTATTTCTTCTTTCATAAGAATTTCTACTTGTCTTAGATATGAAATTTTATACAAGCTAATTTCTGCTCATTTTTGCAAGCAAGCCATAAATTTGCTCTTTACTTTTCACGATAAACTTTCGTTTTTTTGCTAAATTCTAATCAACTTTAAATTTACATAGATCATTTTTATCTATTAGTGTCTGGGGGTTATTTCAAAGCTGAAATTTCAGAAGGGTAGCTTCATCCTGGGAAGATACGATTTCTGCAGAATCCAGGATGAGAATTTGAAAGAAACTTTCCAGGAACAGTTGAATACTAAATGGAGATTTTAAAATTTGACAATGTAGAAAATGGATAGAATAATTTTAGGAAAACAATTTGTGAAGCTGCTGATGGTTTCTTAGGGAAGAAAATTAGGAGCGCAGCTAGGAATATTAGTGAAAAAAGCTTTATGTTTAATAAAAAGAAGGGGTTCGTACAAGAATTATCTGAGTGATAGATCGTATGAAAATGAACTAAGAGGGTGTGAAGTGAAGGCTAGGGATACAAGTGCCGAGGATCTGGAAGATGCAGCTAGACGGCATTGTACTAAAATATTGTACTGGCTTGTTAATAAATTGAGAGGGAGCAGTCAATCCGGACTTGTCTCAGTTAAATTAAGGAGCAGGGCCCCAATTATTGATAAGGAAAGAGTTAAGGAGAGATTGGCAGAACATTTTGAGAATGTGCTAAACCGAGATAGAGTTGCAGGAAAAGATAGAGGAAAGTGAAAAATTTTGTGATATCTTGTGTGTTTAAAGAAGATTCTTTTTTGAGGAAGAATTAGCGACAGTTCTAAATATATAAAAATAATATGGCCCAAGGGGCTGATACTGTGGTAAATGAGTTTCTTAAATATGGTGGCTCTGAGGTTAGAAATAAGTTACTGATGATTATGAAATGATTTTTGAAAAAGGGAAGTACCTAGCAATTCTAGGAAAACTCTAATTAAACCACTGATTTATTCTAATTTCTGTTCATTTTGAATTTAATATATTTATTGATAGAGATTTGGGATATTTTTACGCTTGGATGAGTACTTGACTTCGTTTCTGCCCATTCTCGGCTTAATGGAGCTCTTTAGTTTTCTTTGAAAAACTTGTTTTGTGGAAAAAGTTTTTTTAGATTAATTTCTGTTTGTTTTTTATTGACAAAGTCATTTTCATGAAAAATTTTTTTATATCTTTTCGGTTTTTTTTTTCTATAAGAATCTATAGTTTCGCATAATTGCGGAGGTTTGACATTCCCAATATTCCTAAAGAAATAGTTGCTGGACCGTTCTACTATGCTGAAAAAAATAGTTGTCTCAAAATTGTGACTAGATGTGTTTGGGAAAAAAATCGGCTTAAGAGACGGGTTGATTGCCCTCCAATCCCTCTAAGATCCCTTCTAGGGTCTTAGAAAGGACCCTAAAACTTTTAATTTTGAATCGAACTAGCTTCTTTAAATGTTTCAATCATATTTCTAGCTATTATAGAGTGGTGCTGCCTATGATATTGCTTATATGTCTTTTTGAAAACCTGCATGTATGCAGTTTTTCATTTAATTAGAACACCCCCTGCAGCCTTCCTAGAAGTTTCACCTTAATACCCTTGGTGTCATTTGTTACAGCAACTGTAGTTGTAGTACTAAAAGTATGCACACAGTACCTTCTGGCTAGTTCAAAATCCCCACAACTTACTCTTAAAGATGTAACTTAATAATATAAGTCGTTCTTGAGATATTGCTTTGTCACCTTTTTGAAAGTCCACGTGCTCATGGTTTACTTTGATTTAGTTTAACGTCCGCCTAAATATTTCTTTTGTTTTTTTAATTAAGACAGTGTTATATTATCTTTGGATTATTTGCTACAAAATGATTATCGCACAATTTCGATCGAATGTGTTTGGGGAACACAGTATATCAGGGCAGAGGGGGCTATTTTCTCTCCATTAAGTTTGACTCTTTAAATGGAACTAGAACTATGCATTTCAACTCAAATGAGCCTCCTCTAAAAAGTTCACAAGACCACCTCTTTCAAAAAACCTTATATCCCCCCCAGGGCATAACTTAAAACCCTTACCCCCATGCTCTGGGGTGTTGTTTCAAACCCAAAAACTATGTTCCTTTGGACTGTTTTTCAACAAATGGCTATCTTAAAATTTCAATCGGATGCATTTGGGGAAATATGACGTGGGGCTGGGGTATAGCTGCCCTCCGATAAATTTGACTCTTAAAAATGGCTCTTCAACTTCCGATTTCTAATCCAATGAGCCCCCTCCGAAGTTTATACGACCACCGTTTCCATAAAAACCTTAAATGCCCTCAGTGCATACCTTACAACCCTTGCCCTGAGGATACGAGGGGGTTCTCATCCTCAAAGACATAATTTATGGACTTGTAAACTACGTCAAACAAAATACGTCCAACACATTTGTTCTGTGATTTGCTTGATCAACTTTCTTGTGTGGGGTCTTTCTCTAATAAACGTATTTGTGTTTTGGGAGATTTTAATTGTAATATGTTAAATATTGGATCAAGTGATGAATGTGACCATCTCTTTGATGTGCTTTCTTCTGCTGGTCTACTTCCTTCAATTTTTTTTCCTTCTTGTGTTGACCCTACTAGAAATTCTGCCACTTTAATAGACAATATTTTCATTTCTCATTCTTCTAATTTGAAGTTTACTTCTGGTCTTGTTTTCGCTGATCTTTCTGATCACTTCCCTATTTATGTTTCACTTTTTGTACCTCAAACTGAGATTGCTGTGGATGAGCAGGATGAGTCTTCTTTTAGAACTTCCACAGATAAAGAATTTTCTAATTTAATACATAGTCTTTAGAGTAATGATAGGTCTAGTGTTCTTGAAGCTAATAATGTTGATTGTGCAACCAATTTATTTTTATGTCGTACGGGAGCTCTGTTGGATAAGCATTTTCCTCTTAGAAAGAGGTGAAGGAATTCCATACCTAAATGTCCATGGATGTCTAGAGGTCTGATCAATGCTACACATATGAAGGCGTCTTTGTTCAAGGCTGCATGTAAAAGTAAGACACAGGATGATCTTTTGAAGTATAAACTTTATAAAAATGTGCTTACTTCTTCAGTACGTGCAGCCAAAAAGCTATATTTTTCGCGTCGAATTGATGAGTGAAAGGGGAATTTGCGAAAGGTTTGGACTGTAGTTAATGAAGCTCTTTCCCGCAAGAAACTCAAACAGTCCCCCCTTGTCGCTACAGGAAAGCTGATGGATCTTTTGTGGACAAAAATTCTTCAGCAAGCGCCTTCAATTCGTATTTCACCTCCCTTCCTTCAGTTCCTAATCCACCCTACAGCAGAGTAAGTAGTTTTCCCTTAGCAGAAAAGTAATTTTTCCTTTTTCCATGCAGTGATACCGAAATTTCTAACATTATTTCTCAGCTTTCAAGTAGCCGTTCAGTTGATGGTTTTGGTTTGTGCTGTAATGTTCTTAAAAAAAATTGGTCAGTTTGTTTCTAACCCCATCTCAGACATAACTAACCTCTCTCTTTTTTCTGGTGTTTTTCCTCATTTATTTAAGGTTGCTAATGTTGTACCTTTGTTTAAAAAAGGTGATTCATCTCTAATTTCAAACTATAGACCTATTTATCTCCTTCCTGTAATTTCTAAGGTTGTTGAAAAATTAGTGTATTGTAGACTCTCTTCATTTGTATTTAGTACTAATACGACTGCAGGTAATTCTCTCATAACTAACCATCAGTATGGCTTTCATCCCAGTTTTTCTACCTTGCATGCACTTTCAGATGCAACAGAGTTTGTGCGTGTTAACCTTGACAAGGGCTTGTGTGTTTTGGGTCTATTTCTTTACTTTTCAAAGGCATTTGATATGGTCGTTCACTCTGTTCTTTTGTCTAAATTATCTTCATTTGGAGTGCATGGAGTCCCACTTGAATGGTTTAGGTCTTACCTCTCAGGGAGATCTCAGTATGTTTCGGTTAATAGTACTTCTTCCTTGCCTATTGTGAAAGGTGTCCCACAGAGCTCTGTGCTTGGACCACTTTTGTTTTTAATTTATATTAATGATCTTGTTGATGGTCTTCATCCCTTTGTGCACCTTATTCTTTTTGCTGATGACAGTAACTTTTTATTGCTGCAGTGGACCTGCCATCTGCCATTTCCCTAGCTCAAAGTCTTCTTGATAAAGTAAAAGATTGGTGCTGGTCAAATGGTATGACTCTCAACAGCCAAAAAAGTGCCATTGTACACTTTAGAACCCCTTATCGTATGAGAGACGCAAGGGAACCAACCATCCTGACTTACGGGAATGATATTATACCACAAGCTACTAGAGTGAAAATTCTTTGTGTGTATCTTGACTGTTTTCTTTCTTTTAAACCCCATATAACTCATACCCGTTCCCTTGTCCTCCGCCAATCTTCAATGTTATACAGGGTTAACTCATTTCTTCCCCCAGATGTTATGCTTTCTCTGTATTATGCTTTTATTTTTCCTTACCTTTCTTATTGCTGTTCTGTCTGCGGTGGTACTAATAAATCTCTTCTCTGCTCACTTCAAAGAGCCCAAAATAGGGCAGTGAAGGCTACTTTTCTTCTACCTTGTTTTTACCCTTTCTCTGATCTTTATAATGATACTGGAATGGCTCTGCTGGATCGTATTGTCGTTTAAAGTTACCTTTATTTAGCACATTCTGCTTTTCTAGGTAGCCTACACTTCCACCATCTCTGCAGCAGTTTTTCTTTCCGTCAGGCTCAGGTAGGTACTCTTCTTTTTTACGTAGCTCTTATCGCAGGTTCATTTTACCTAAGCGATCATCGACAGCAGGTCAGAGGTCTCCTGTTTATCAATCTATTTTACTATGGAACTCCATCCCTCCTGATGTCCCTCTATCTCTTTCTGCAAAGGCACTTTCTCACTGGGTATTTCCAGTATAGTATTTTCCCCCTTTTTCTTCTTTTTTTTTTGCATTCCATCCACATTTATATGTCTTTTTTTTCATTCAATGTATTTCTCTATTTTTTTTTTTTTTTTTTTTTTTTAAATTTAATCCTAATTTCCAATCTCTTCTTCGTTTATATATTTTTTTTTCAGTTATTTGTGAAGTTTCCTATTAATTCTCCTATTTTCATCAATGTCTCTTATCCATTTTTTTTTTTTTTTTTTTTTTTTTTGGTTTTTTTTTATTTTTTTATGTTCTTTATAATAGTGTCTTATTTGTTTTGTTGGCCCTTTACAAGCTGAGCTTCTTGGGCGTGTATAAATTTTAAGTTTGTATTTGTTTTGTTTTTTTTTTAGTACTAATAAATTGATTGATTGATTGATTGATTGATTGAAATTTGACTGGAAGTGTTTGGAGAAATGATGGGCGTGGGAAGAGGAATGGTTGCCCTCCAATCACTTTTGACTATTAAAGAGGGCACTAACCCTTTCATTTACCAACCGACTGAGCCTTTTTCAAAGTTTCTACAACAACAAATGGCCATCTTAAAATTTCTATCAGATGCATTTCGGGAAAATGCAACGTGTGCGTGTGTGTGTGTGGGTAGGGAGGGGGGGGGGTATTTGCCTTCTGATACTATCACCTCTTAAACAAGCACTATAACTAACACTATAGCTTTAAAAAGCACTATAACTGGTTGCACTCCATGAGCTCTTTTTGAAGTTCCTATGGCATTTATTTCTATAAGAAGTGCCCTGGTCTAAAAAAAACAAACAATATATTGGGCCTATATCGCTCTCTACAAAGGCAGCGCTATCACGGTGCTTATGATATTTTGTCATGAGATTTCAATTATACAGTACTGGAAGTGCCGATTGACCAGGTAAGCCCCCCCCCCCTAAAATTCAACCTATGGGCGCCCATATCTGAGACTAATATCGATGTCTGAGCTTGTTGAATATGTATCTGAGACTAGTATTGCCATAAAAACGCGATATTAGCTACAGTTGACAATGACTTCGAATTAAAACCTTCACTCGCATCCAAGGATTTCTAAGTGCACATTTCGCAAATGATGGTTGATTTTCAGCAAAGTAGGCATTTAAGATTTTTTGAAATCAGTAATTACAAATACGATCCTACAATTGGGATATGTGCGTCCAAGAGCAATCTACAACATTTCCCACATATGACACTCGAATTTTCTTTTTTTTTTGTTTTTTTTTGTTTCATCAAAATAAATATTTCTTTTTTTTTTGTTTCATCATAGTTTGCATTAAAGAATTTTCGAAGTTGTTGATTAATATTGCAAGCCCAAACACAAAACACCTCATGTTGCGCCCCAATTTCAGAGAAAATTAAATGTTTCTCTTATAATAGCATTTGTAACAATTGACTATGCTGGGGAGAATAATTAACTCATTAATTTTATTTGTCATAAGTAGTGTATCTTGGTAACGATTTGAGATGGAAATTTGAAACTTTTCGTCCAGCATTACAATTGTGAAAAGCTCCTCTAAAGCAGGCTAAGTTTCAAGTATTTTTTAGAAAAAAAGAAAATATTTCTAATGGAATGAACAATAGACAGAACAAAAACCTTTTTAGGTCGGAAAAGCTACTTCTAAGGGATCATTTGAATTTCTGGCCCGTATAGAACAAAGAATTATCTCTTACAGACCTAAGATCGATAACGTCTCTTTATTAGAAAGTCTTAATTTTTTTATTATCTAACAAATCTTCAAATCAAAATCTTTCAAAATTTCGTGTGGATGTAAAGGTCAAGCCCAAGAGTACTCTGAAATCATTACAACTACGATGAGACTGATATGAGGGGTAGGGCTTGGGACATTGGTTGTTCCATAGTCTTTTCATTTGCACATCGATCTCATTCAACTTTATAGAAAGTAAAGCTCTTGCGTTAGTTTGTCATTGGAATGTCTAAACGTTACGAACTCCACGACGGAGAGAGGGCCCCAAATCCTTGTCGTTCGTTAGGACATCAAGAAGAAAGGTTACCGAATCTTTGTGATCCTTGATTGAACGTAACAGTTAACTTCTTAATTAAGCCTTTTTGAGACCAAAAATCGATCCGATCTCTGGGAGGGTAATTTCTAAATTATTGTCATCAGCAGATTAGCCGAAAAGGTTATAAGACCTCGACCAAACTTTGTGGGAAAATAAGAACAAGTGTTCAACTCTTAATAAGATTTACTTATGCTGTTCGGGTATCAATATATGATTTAGCCTCTGTGGAGGGGAGGATGCCTCAATTCTTGTTGAATAAAATCTGGCAAAAGGGGTTACGAGATCCCGACCAATCTCTGTAGAAAGTAATAGTAAGTGCTCTAGTTGAGCAATTTTGAGGCCCGATCACAATCCATCCTTTGCGGAGGGAGAGAGATCCCATGAGACATATCAACAGGACATACGGTAGAAAAGATGGTCAAATCTAAACAAACCACATAAGAAGTAAGAATGCCTTTCGGGAATCTTAACCCGGCATGACCTTAGGAGGGAGAGGGGGAAGATATGGAAGAGCTTGCTAAATTCCTTTTATTAGGACAACAAGTAAAATGAGTCGGATCTTAACTAACTTGACTAGAAATGATAGTAAGTACCCTAAATGTTCTTTGTGAGCGCCTGTATTCATTCTAACCTGTGGATGGGAGAAAGAGTATTAAAATTCTGTCATCACAACATCTATCAGAACAGGTTGTTTGATCTCAACTAAACTTAAGGGAGAGTAAGAATAGGTATAGTGGATGTCACTTTTTTGGAGCTTGTAGCCGATCGACCTATACGGGACAGAGGTCCATAATCCTGGTTATCAGGATATTTATCAGAAAGGATTGTTGGGTCTTTGTGAAACTAGATGAGAAGGTAGAGCTAACGTTTTAGGAATGCTTACGTTGGACCATAATTTTTAGGGGAGGCACAAGGGAGAAGACCATAAAATTCTGCTGTCAAAATATCTAACAGAATGGGCTATCGGGTCTGAATCAAAATTTCTCAAGAGTAAGTTTGATTGTCATATTTGTCCCTTCTGGGGCTTCATATCCATTCTGATCTGTGGGGGAGGAGTCAATAATTTGCTGTTAAAACATCTATTAAATCTGTTGGATTTCTTCCAAACTTATGAAGTAAACATAAGTATTCTAGTTGTGTCTTTCAAAAGTTCGCACCAAATTAGACCCCTGTAGGGAAAGACGGTTGCCTAATTATTGTCACCAGGACATATACTGGATAGAGATGTTGGATCTCCATGAAACCAGATGAGAAGTAAGAACAACATTTGAGAGTCAGAGCTCGGTCAGGCCTTTTTAGTTGACAAAAAGAGGAGAGGGTTTAAGGGGTGGCTGTATGGGATCTGTTCCTACTTGGTTCAAAGTGAAGAAGAGGGTCCCCAAATCTTAGCCTCTGCGAAATCTGTCATAACAGATTATTCAGCCTCAACCCAAGTTGATGGGAGGTATGAGTCCTATTTTTAGCTTTAAGGAGTTAGCACCCGATCCAATGTAGGATGGAGATTGTCTTTGTTCTTGCCATCAGGACATATACTTAAAATTGTTAGAATCTGGTAGTTCTTGGAATATTAGTTCATCGAAAGTAAAAGCTAACGTCCTATTAACAATCTTTTGGGATGAGGACCTAATCTGATCACTGTGGGGATTTCTAAAATGTCCATAAATTCAAATCACCAGAACAGTAGCCTAGATGGATCTATCGGACTTCAACCAAACTCAGTCGAAAGTAATATTTAATGCATTGTTTCTGCCCTTGTGTCCAGGGACTGATTTAGCCATTGTCTAGGATGGGAAAGGGCGGCCCTAATCTCTTGTGTCCAAGATGTATTTTAGATGGGTCATCAGATCTCAACCAAATTCAAAGGAAAGAAACACATAATATCCTAGTTATACTTTTTGGGAACCGTTTCAACCAATTTGAGGGACAGGATAAGGAGTTTCCCTAAGTTGTCGTCATTTTCACGTCTCCACAAGACATTTGCTCCAAAACAAACTTAGTGGGAAACAATAGTTAGCATCCTAATTATTTCTTATTGGAGGTTGGGCTGCTAATTTCATGTAATTTGGACATTTACCAGAACACACCACGATTTACTAGCTGCGATACAGGACCAGTCTGACTTCTACGGTGGGGGGGATGACGGGTAAATAATATTTAATTATCAGGGTGTCTGTTAGAAGGAATTGTGTGAAGATCCAAAGCTTTAATCTTTGGATGCACTAAAACATTATTCCTAGGGTAGTTCTAACTTGAATATCCCAAAAAGCACAAGAGAAAAAAAAAAAAAAAATAAGCACAAGAGAAAGTCCTCGACCCTCTTCATGACTTTCTGAACGCATCAAGTGACAGCAGATGTTGCTCGAAAATTGAAAGTGAGGCTGGAATTCAGCATAAAGAGCCTCGAAAAACTGTTCATCAAGCGCTTTGTGACAACTGAATCTACTAAGCATAACCATGGATGATCTGTTTTGTATTCCTTGTCCAGACTTTCTTTTATCGTTCCTTAACACCAAACTAACAAGTTTAAAAAACAAAGTTTTTCTGATAGAAACAAAGAAGTTAAAGCTTAAAATGAAAAAAAAAATTACTGCTTCGCAGCATTTGTAACGCATTTCTATTACATTAGCTCAAATAAACCACCTCCTGATATTTCCCCATATTCTTAGAATTTTTAAAAACTAGCACCTTACCAAAACCATAAAACAATATATGGCTTCTGTAGAGTAGAAACATAAAACGCTTTAGGAGATCATAAAGTATTTTAAGTGGTTTTAGATAATTTGAATTCGCTTCATTTGGTAGGCTTTATAGATTATTGTGCCTGGTGAACTGAAGGTGTCTGGGTAGTTTTAAGTTACAAACCAGTTCACAAATTTGCTCTGAACACATTTGCACTATATGCAGAAACAGCAGAACTTCTTAAATTTTTACTCGTATTATGGTTTGGTAATTCCTGATCAAAATGTAGATTAGTTAATTTCTTTAGATTAAGTAGAACTTTCCGCATGCCATAATAACTTAAAATTCTCAAAACGTGTTATTTCTTTTGTTATTGTTGTTGTAATATACTTCTTTAATTTATATATTCTTTATTTTGGTACTTGTATGATACAGCCCCTATCTAATATTCTTGTAGTATGTTTCTCTGACGCCCAGTCCTAATGAAATATACTTAAGTATGATAAAAATATAATACTTTAAAAACAAATTTAGGCTATAAATTTGAACATTAGGGGGGGGTAAAGAATAGCGGTTCCGCATGCCTAATGTATTAGGTACAATTATTCTGCACATTATGAAGTAAGAATTGTTTTATAACTTCAAACTGTCCAAATACTTTACCCCCTCCCCAATTTGCAAATATTAGCCCAAACTGTATATTTTCCATCTATTCTGTTTATTCTCTTTGTCTTGTCTCACGTTAAGCTGAAAGAAACTAACAAAAAAAATCGGTTCTATAATGCGTCAATGAATGAACAACTTGAGCGGTAGGGGCTATATCATACAAGTACCCTTTTCTTATATATAATTAAACTAATAAACTTACAGGATTTAATTGAAGCAGGGATCATCCATCCAATGTAATCCTGTTTTCTACAAACTACAATTAAAATTAAAAAGTGAATTTTCTATCCTTTTCCGTAGCCTATGAAACACTAAGTGGTTCGATTGTTTCATCAAATGGGATACGTTTCTAAGCAAAATGATCGACCGAAAGTCGGACTTGCGCACAATTCTAGGCTACTGCTTACTGACAAGCCAAGCAGGAGAACAAAGTCTTAGAGACAGAAAGACAATGAAAGGGAAAGGGGGCGAAAAGCTTGCGACACCTTGGCGATTCTGTCACAGAGACAAATAGTGCAAAGATCGGTAAGAGCTAGCAGTTAGTAGATGATCTCATGAAACGATGTGGCTATGCCTGAAGGCTGTAATTTATAACTTTAACAGAATTAGTTTTTCCGCTACCAAAAATGCATTTAGTCAAACAGTTCGTGGTGACGAACCGTAGTTACGGAGTGAGCAGGGACAGTGTCGTTACTAGCCAAAATGTCTGGGGGGGGGGGAGACTGAGAGATTTTACGGACTGGCTGGCCATTTTTACCGATTAATTTTTTCTTAATATAATTGGCATAATGTCCGTTTCGAATACAATACGTAAAATCACTGCACGAGTCAGTAAAACCGCTGCATTTACCAACCGAGATTTAGATTTCGGCACGTTATGTCACTATTTGAATGCTGATTATTTAACCAAATAGAAAGTTCTGCCGCCATTTGTAAAATCACGGCAGGAGTCGGTAAAACAGCTGTGTTTACCGATCGAGCTCAAAATTTCTATAGCTGACGTGTCAGTATTGTCGTGGTCTTTATTGAACCAAACAAAGAATTTTAGCGGCGTCGGAAAAATCGTGGAGTAAAGATTTTCCCGATTTTTTTTTACCATGTAACCAAAAACATATATATATATATATATATATATATATATATATATATATATATATATATATATATATATATATATATATATATATATATATATATATATATATATATATATATATATATATATATATATATATATATATATCAACGCAGTGCAGTTGCTGAGGGGGCAACAGGTTCAATTGAATTGCCGTGAAGATACTTCAATTTGGATAATTATGCTTCGTTCGTTCCGAAAAGTAAATACAGTAAATAAGGTCTTCTTCCCGAAGTGTTCCTGTGCAAAAGTCAATCTTCGATTGACAGAGTTGTGTTTGAGGGGATGGTCGCCCTCCTTGGATGTAGGACAACCCCGGGTACAGTATTAAAAACAAAGAGAAATTAAAAAAAAAACTGTTTCAAATGAAAGTGAAGAACGACATTAAATCTTAAAACAAACAGAAATTATTCCGTGAATGAGAGGGGCTGCCCCTTCTCAGTCACCACTCTCAACACTAAAGCTGGACTTTCCGTCCTAATTCTTCAAGAACGACTACTCATAACACAAGGGTCATTGAACTATAAGAAGTATTTCTAAAGCACTATAAAACTTCAGCGTAAAGAACGGGAATATCCCTCATAAGCCAAATAATTTATACTCGTCTTAAATTTTAATGTCACTCTACTTTTATTTGAAAAAAAAAAGATTTTTTTTTCAATAAACAAGTCTAAGCTCAGGAACGGCCTTAATTTTATTTCATCAGTGGTGTCGTGTATCACACACATGGTTGTTTTCCAAATAAGCTAGTGGCTAGGAGTAAGGAATAAAGAAGCGGAAATCTTTGCAGGGGTATTAATAATGAAATGGATGAACCCTCGCTTGGGAACTATCGGACTGTGGAACAAACTTACCTGTCACAGGGCCTTCTTCAAGAAGTGGGGACTCTCGAGCTAAATACAGCCATCTCTGCTCAGCGACAAGTTGTATTGTCGCATTTAATATTTATCGCATTATTTATAGAATGTTATATCGTATTACAAATTTTTTTTTTTTCTTCAAGAGCTGAGGACTCTCAAGATAAATATACCCACAGACTTTGCTGCGCTGACTTCAGGAAGCTCTGCTCTGCGATAAGTTGTGCTTTTAAATTTTTCTATGATTAAGAGGTGACAAAACATGACTGTGAAAAAAGAAGAAAACACGGGGACTGAAGCCCCTTACCAACCCCTCAAGAGCACTCACCTACGGCTAATGTCATATTGAACGTGCAATTAAGGGTTTCAGTGTGAAAGCCAGGTTATAGAAATTTAAAGAGGGTTGTGACATGTTTTGCCAAGTTGAGATTCGTAGCCTAATTTAATACATTTCCCCTTTCCTCATTTGGTTCTGGATATAATTACAAATATGCGTACTTCCTAAAACGCTTCATACCCCTTTTTTATTCAAGTAGTTGGAAACTTAAGATTTTTCTGTCGAAGTTTCTTTGCAACACATTTTACACCTTAAATACCTACTTTATAGATGCAAGTCTAAACCGAGAAAAATAAACCAAAATAAAACATCGTCGGTGCCACAAACTACCTTTTTATCTTGAATCAGGCAAAAAAATATCTAAGGAGACATAAAAATATCTATGTCTAAGGAGACATAAAAATATCTTGAAACGAAACCAGAAAAGTCTGTCCTCACCTTTTACTAATCGATACTTGTTGTATATTTACATATGTCAACCTTCCTGCAAACTTCCATAAACAGTACCCTTATTGTCAGTGGCGGAACTTTGTCAAAATCCTAGGGGAGGGGTTACAAAGTTGGAGCCAATTTTCCCAAATCAATTAAAATGACTCGTTTCTGCGGAAGCTTGAATTATGCAGGCTTATCTTAGTTTTGACAAGATTTTTGCGTAACCAGGGTTGCCACCTGTAGCGCTTAAGCACTATTTCAGCACTGTTTTATTATGTGTAGCACGAGCTCAGGGTTGCTAAAATAGCACGAAATACTGTTTTACCACTTTTGCAGTCAATTTCTTTTATTATAGCACCGAAAGTCGCTGTGTAGCAAGCAAATTTTGGCAATTGTAGCGCTTTAGGAATTGATCGCGGTGACAAGCCTGTCCGTAATTCGTCAACAGAAGCGGCTGGGCCCAAGATTGGTTTCTTCATTTGTCCTCGCATCTTGATGTTAAATATTCTCGTAATCTATTCATATTGAGATGAAATAAACTGAAATACATTCTTAAAGATATATTCTTGAAACTGACTTAATATTTTGACAAACATAAGAGCTTAAGTTGTTGCACGAATTTTCTTCATTGATCATTATATTTACAGTTTCCTTCAGACACCAAGACAAATATATCCCTTTGATTCAGATTATCTAATTTATTATTATGAGAATCTGGCCCATGTATATGGGAAGAGGGCTTGGCACCGAGCCCTTTGACATTTCAAGATTTCTATGATTGTTGATAATTTGTTTTCTGTTTCATCTAACAAGTCTATTTTTCGTGCTTTTCTGAATTTGCCCCTGCCCATAAAAAAAAGAGAAGACAATCATATGTACTTGCATAAAGAGAATGGAGCCATAAGTGACGAAATAAGCTATATACACACTTTTAATTATGGACACCTGAGGAGGTAAGGAAAGTCTGTCAGCCCACTCAAGGGAAAAGTAATAAGAGAAGTGTTCACCCACCATTTCTCAAAAGAGATAGATAAAGGTCAAGGAAGGAAACCGAGAAGAAGTAAAAATAAAAAAAGATTTATGGAGCCGGGGCGATATTAAGGACTCAAAGTCTTAGAAACTAGGGAAACTAAAAGCCTACGCAATTTCTTCTATATCTTTCGTTTGACCTTTTTAAGGTTTTTTAAATAGTACTTTTTTCTCCCATAAAACCAGGTCTGTGGAGTCAGAGTTGGAATTATAGTAATTTTTTGCTGAAAGGAGTCGGAGTCCATATTGAAAATGTCTGGAGTCGGTTATAACTTATAAAATTTAGTTAAATTAAGGTTTAAAACAGGGATGTGGAGTTAGAGTTTTAGTAAATTTTTGTCAAATGGGATCGGAGTCAGTATATTGAAAATAACTGGAGTCGGAGTCGGTTATAACTTATATAATCTAGTTAAATGAAGATTTAAAACAGGGTTGTGGTGTCGGAGTTTCAGTAAGTTTTTTCCTGAATGGAGTCGGTATATTGAAAATATATGGTGTCGGAATCGGTTATAACTTATGTAATCTAGTTAAATGAAGCTTTAAAACAGGGCTGTGGTGTCGAAGTTATAGTAATTTTTTTCTGAATAGAGTCAGTACTTTGAAAATGTCTGGGGTCTGTTATAACTTATAGAATCTAGTTAAATGAAGGTTTAAAACAGAGCTGCTGAGTTGGATTCTTAGTAAATTTTGCTGAATTGACTCGGTATATTGAAAATGTCTGGAGTCGGAATCGGTTATAACTTATATAATCTAGTTAAATGAAGCTTTAAAACAGAGTTGTGGTGTTTGAAGTTTTAGTAAATTTTTGCTGAATGGAGTCGGTATATTGAAAATGTCTTGAGTCTCAGAGTCTGTTGTAGCTTGTAGAATCTACATGAAGAAGCTTTAAAACAGGAATGTTGAGTCAGAGTTTTGGTAAGTTTCTGTTGAATGGAGTTGGAGTCGGTATACTGAGAAAGTCTGGGGTCGGAGTCGGTTATAACTCATTACTGACTCCACAGTCCTGCATAAAACAGTGTCGGTGATCTGGGCCGTATTCATGATTTGTGTCCAGGGTGTAGGAGGGGAGGGGGTTGAAGTCAAAACAATATGATGCAATAACTTTATTTCAGTCAAAAGACTTCATAATCAAACAATTTGTGATAACGAACTGTAAGTAAGGAGCGACCCGGCTCAATAGTAACCGAAACTCTAAAAAACAAAATTTTGATACCAATAGATACATCGAAAGAATAAGATTTTTATGCTGATTTAAAATATATAATTTTCATCAAGTTTAATCTTACCTATCAAAAGTTACGGGCCTGCGAAAATTTGCCTTATTTTTGAAAAAAAGGACAAACACCCCCTAAACGTCATAGAACTTTAATGAAAATCACACCATCAGACTCAGCGTATCAGAGAACCCCTCTATAGAAGTTTCAAGCTCCTATCTGCAAAAATATGGAATTTTGTATTTTTTGCCAGAAGAAAGATCACAGATGCGTGTTTACTTGTTGTTGTTGTTTTTTTCCATGGGTGATCGTATCGACCCAGCATTCCTAGAATATCGTGAGAGGCTCATTCGAACGAAAATTACAAGTTCTAGTGCCCTTTTTAAGTGACAAAACAATGGAGGGCAACTAGGCCCCTTCCCACGGTCATTTTTTTTCAGTCACCCGATCAAAATTTTGAGATAACAATTTTGTTCAGCATGGTCGAAATATAATAACTATGTCTTTGAGGATGACTTAATCCCCCACAGTCCCCTGGGGAAGGGCTGCAAGTTACGAACTTTGCCAAATGTTTACATATGGTATTGGTAATTGAGAAGTATACAGAAGTTTTAAGGGGGATTTGTTTCTGGTAGTTGGGGAGGGGGGGTCAGGGGTTACGTGGGAGAAACGTTCCATTGAGGAAGTTTTCATGGGGCAAGGGATATTGCATTGGAGGGGGTGCCAGATTGCCCAGCATTATTTAAAAAAAACGATCCAAAATTAAAAAAAAAATGTTTTCAACTTAAAGTAAGGAGCACCATCAAAACCTAAAACGAACAGAAATTGTTACTTATATTATTGCGTTCGCCCCTTTGTCATTACCTGGCTCTTTACGCTAGATTTTTTTTGTACTTTCATCAGAGCTAATTATTCTAATTAACGGCGTTTGTAATTAAGGGGTCATTCCTAAAGAATTGGAACAAAATTTGAACTTTAACGTAAAGAGTGAGGTGTTGACTAGGGGGTGAACCCTCTAATATACGTAATAAAAATATATGAATATAGAAGTTCGTTACGCGTAAGTTACGTCAAATCAAAATTTCGAGTCATTTAGCCAAAAAAAAGCAGAATTAATATGCAAATTTCGTTTTAGTTATTCTTGTACGAGGCAGCCAAAATCAAAGCTGCATTAATTCCAAAACGTTCAGAAATTAAATAAAAAAAAACAAGTTTTTTTTAACTGAAAGTAAGGAGCGACATTAAAACTTAAAACATACAGAAATTATTCGGTATATGAAAGGGACTGTCCCCCTCCTCAACGCCTCGCTCTTTGCGCTAAAGTTTGACTCTGCCTCACAACTTTGTTTTTTAAAACAAGAAAAAAACTTTAGAGTAAAGAGCGAGGCGTTGAGGAGGGGACAACCCCTTTCATATACGGAATAATTTCTGTTCGTTTTAGGTTTTAATGTCGCTCCTTACTTTCAGTTAAAAAAAACTTGTTTGTTTTATTTAATACAAAAAAGAAAGGGACACACACAGTTTAAGTAGTTTTTCATGGCTGATATTGATACACAAGATAGGTTAAAAAGTCATCCAGGAAGCCTTGCCAAGGTCAGAAAAGTTAATGTTTACAAAATGAAGCAGTGATAAATTTCACAAAATACTGGATATTTCGGTCACATATGCAGTGACCGTCATCAGTAGTAAAAATGGCGATGATGTAAGAGTAAGAGTTTTACTGCTGATGACGGTCACTACATATGTGATCGAAATATCTAGTATTTTGTGAAATTTATCACTGTCGATTAAAAGGATTTTATCCCTATTTGAACTTTTATTTATCGTCATGGGAAGGCAGTGTGGTCTTCAAAATTATCATTGCCATTCACATTACAAAGCGTTTTAGTCAATACTGATACTAGCTGCAGATGCTGGGAAAAGCTCGAAATGAGTAACAAGTTTGTCCAAAAAACCTCTTCGTTCACCCCCCGATCAGTGTTACCAACGCGATACAACTGTACCGTTGTCGCCACAATTATGGGGTCCTGGTAAAATTGGACATTTCATAGTATAATCCATAATTTATTATACATTTCAGTACATTTGGGTATATTTGCGGGTCAAGTTTTATTTTTTCCAAATTTTCGAAACTCCTCAAGTCACCTCATAGGGATTTAAGCAAAAGAAAAAGATATTCGTTGACATGACACGAAGAAAATCCTTCGTCAATTTCAAGCTAATCATCACATGTGAAGCAGCGCTCAGAATTGGTTTCACAAAGAGAACCAAGATATTAGGAAAAACAAAGTTATATTCTAGAATTTTTGTCTGTTACATGGAAACTAACGTGGAATGCAGTTTATTGTGCTACAAAGAATCTTTTGGGTACAATTTGGCCAGAAAACTAATGCAATTTATCTCAAAGCGTAGGCAACGCTCCGCTTGACTGCTCAATTGTACACTACCTAACTTTGCATGAACAATGATGGTGGCTTGGGACAGTAGGAGCGGCCGAAAATATATCGCTAATTGTGCACGTTCTACTGTAGACGGGAATGTGTAATTATTAAATGAACTCGTGTCATCAAATTCCATCACACAATTATGTAACCTACTTGTTTAACAGTGTTATTCAATCAATGCTAGAATGTAGTATTCAGCCAATTTCCGTAATTTTGAAGTAACGTGTAGAGACACTAAAGTATGGAAGGATGTAAGATTTATTTTTTCAAATTTCCCTTCGAAAAGAAAATAATTTGTATGATAAGTTTGAGGTTATTAACTCTGATTTCCTTTTCTTTAAAGTGGGCTATTATTTATTTCCCAGGGGGTTTCACATCTCTCACGCCAAGAAAACAAATAGATTTTTTCTTGTGGTTTTTGTTAAGAGAATCCACCATAATTTTGATTGGTTATTTGTAATAAAACTCTAGTTCCCTTCCCCGCTCAAACCATAGTGCATAAATAGGATAGTAGTAGTAGTAGTAGAAGTATTAAAGATGCTTCAAGACAGCCTTAAGTCTTTTGTTGCCTATGCTAGTTTCGGTATGTTATTCTTCTTTTCTCCTATTGTTTTGATAAATCACAGGCAGCGAAATCGCGCTGCCAAAGTAAAGAACGACGTTGGCACAATGTATTATTATTTTTCTTGTTTTTTTTCCTTATTCCGTACCCGGGAACTTCGTATCGAAGGATTTGTCGTAGAAACTTCGAAAAGGGCTCATTCGATTGGAAATTGGAGCGGCTAGTGCCCTTTTTAATAGTCAAAAGGGATTGGAGGGCAACTAGCCCCCCCCTCACACCCATCATTCCCCCAAACACATCCAATCAAAATTTTGAGATAGCCAATTGGTTCAGCGTAGTTAATTTCCAGATAGAAAATATATTTTTGAGGAGGACACTCCCCGAAAACCCTCAGGGCAAGGGTTTTAAGTTATGCCCTGAGGTCTAATAAGAACGATGTTGGTACGATGTATTATTTATTATTTTTTTTTCCTTTGGAGGTAGGTACTTCGAATCAGAGAAGTTGTCTAAAAGCATAGGAAAGGACTCACTCATTTGGGAATCGGAGTGGCTTGAGCCTATTTTGAAGTTAGAAAGCAGTTGGAAAGAAAATAACGTACCTTACACGCCTACCATTTACCAAAACACATCCAATCAAAATTTAGAGATAGCCATTTTGTTCAGTGTAGTTGACTTCCAGATATAAATTATGTTTTTGAGGAGGACACTCCCCCACAGCCTTCAGGGCAAGCGTTGTAAGTTATGCCCTGGGGGCATATAAGGTTTTTTATAGAAGGTGTTTTTGTAGAAACTTCAGAAAAGGCTCATTTGACTGGAAATTCAAAGGCCTGGGGCACTTTTTAATAATTGAAAGTGATTGGAGGGTAACTAACCCCCCTCTCACGTCCATTTTTTACCCAAACGTATCCAATCAAAACTTTAAGATACGGTAGCCATTTTATTCAAGGTAGTTTTAAGTTCTGGATAATAGGTCTTTAAGGATGACAACCCCCGCAGCCCTCAGGGCAAAGGTAGTAAGTTATGCCTTGGGGAATATAAGGTTTTTACAGAAAGCGTTGTCGTAGAAACTTCAAAACGGGCTCATTCGATTGGAAATTAAAATGCCTAGTGCCCTTTTTAATAGTTGAGTCATTGGAAGGCAACTAAAACCACTTCCACGCCCACCATTTCCCCAAACACATCCAATCAAAATTTTGAGATAGCCATTTTGTTCCACGCAGTTTAAAGTTCAGGAAATTATAACTTTTGAGCAGGACAATTCCCCCACAGTCTTCAGGGCAAGGGTTATAAGTTATACCCTGGGGGTATATAAGGTTTTTATTGAAATGTTTGTTGAAGAAACGCGAAAATGGGCTCATTTGATTTGAAATTGAAAGGCTAGTACGTTTTTTAGAAGTCGAAAGTGATTAGGGGACGATTGACCCCCCTCTCACGCCCATCTTTTCCCCAAACACATCCAATAAAAAATTTTAGATACCCATTTTGTTCAACGTAGTTGAAAGTTTTGGAAATTATGTCTTTAAAGGAGACAAACCTTCCCCCCACAGCCCTCAGGACAAGCGTTATAAGTCAGTCCCTGGGGGATATGAAGTTTTTATTGAAAGCATTGTCGTAGAAACTTCAAAAGTGCTCATTCAATTGCAAATTGAAAGATCTAGTGCCTTTTTAATAGCTGACAGTCATTGGCGACCGACTAAAACCCCTGCCACGCCCATTATTTTCCCCAATACATCCAATCGAAATTTTGAGATATCCATTTTGTTCAACATAACTGAAAGTTCTGAAAATTAGGTCTTTTAGGATGATAACCCCCTCAGAGCCCTCAGTGCAAGGGTTGTAAGTTATGCCCTGGGGGCATATAAGTTCTGTATAGAAAGTTGTTGTAGAAATTTGAAAAAGGGCTAATTTGATTTGAAATTGCCCTTTATAATAGTCGAAAGTGAGTGGAGAGTAATTAACTCCCGTCTCACGCCCACCATTTCCCCAAAAATATTCAATCAAAGTTTAGAGACAGCCATTTTGTTCAACGTAGTTGAAAGTTTTGGAAATTATGTATTTAAGGATGACAAACCACACAGAGCTCCCAGAGCAAAGGTTGTAGGTTATGCCCTGGGGGCAAATAAGGTTTTTATAGATAAAGTTGTCGTAAAACTTCAAAAGGGGGGTCGTTCAACTGGAAATTGAGAGGGCTAGTCCCATTTTGTTCAACGTAGTTGAAAGTTCTGGAAATTAGGTCTTTGAGAATGACAAGCCCCTCCCCCAACCCTCAGGGCAAGGATTGTAAGTTAAGCCCTGGTGGCATATAAGGTTTGTATGGAAAGGGTTCTCGTAGAAACTTCAAAAGAGCTGATTTGATTGGAAATTAAAAGAGCAAGTGCCTTTTTCAACAGTTGAAAGTGATAGGAGAGTGAATAACGCCCCTCTCCCGCCCACCATTTTCAAAAACACATCCAAGCAAAATTTTGAGGTAGCCAATTTGTTTAACGTAGTTGAAAGTTCTGGAAATTTGGTCTTAGAGGATGACAACCACCCTAAAAGTCTGTAATTTATGCCCTGGGGCATATAAGGTGTTTATAGAAAACGTTGTCGTTTCACAAAGGGCTCATTCGATTGGAAATCGAAAGGCCTGGTGCCCTTTTTAATAGTCGAAAGTGATTGGAAGGCTCGACATTTTTATAGTAAAAACCGATGTGGGTATAATGTATTATTATTTTTTGTTGTTGTTGTTGTTTAGACCAGGGCACTTCATATCGAAGGAGTTGTCGAGGGAACTTCGAAAAGGGCTCATTCGATTTAAAATAGAAAAATTGATTGAGCCCTTTTTAATAGTCGAAGGTGATTGGAGGGCAACTAATCCCCGTCCTCCTACTAATCCATCTTATTTGCCCATTATATTTAAAAACTAAATGTTGCCTTAAGATTAAATCAAAATGCACTGTGTTAATGCTAATTCCCAATAAGGCATCTCAGCAGTATCCCAAGAACAACTGAGGGTATTATGTTCAAACTTTTGGGGCTACTTCTGCTCTTAAAATCTAACCAAATCAAAATAGCGTACGTGCATCCAAGCTATCAAAGAAAGTAAACAAATTTTTTTGCGAATGATATCAAGTTTTCCATTTCAGGTCAACTAGAGGAGGTATGATACTAAATTAAACACTACTATTTGTGTCCAGATTTTTAAAAGGGTGTATTTTGTTAAAAATTGCTGAAAATTGTTCTCCAGCATACAAATAGCAGGCCAAACTTAAAGTCTTAAAAAAAACAAAAATATTTAAAGTAGTATTTTCTTTTTCCCTGAAAAGACTTTGTCAATATAAAACGAACAAAAATTAATTAAAAAAACTTTTTCCGCAAAATAAGTTTTTAAAGAAAAGTAAAGAATTCCATTAAACAATAAATGAGCAAAAATAAAATAAAATAATCTACCAAGCGTGAAACTACCACAAATCAGCATCGATAAATAAATGAAACCCAAAACGAACAAAAATTACAATAAATAACCGAGTCAAACTCAAAACGAGCAGAAATTAACATAAGTTGGGTTCAAAACCCCTATGCCTTCCCAAGGCCAGAACAAAGTTTGCTTTACTGAAAAAATACAAATGAATGTGAATTGTCAGTTTAATATACATATACTGATATTTAGTATTCAGAATGTTAATATTATTTAATTTATAAAGTTATAAAAGTAAAAACATTTATATTTTTTTCAGTAAAGTGCAAATTATGTTCTGGCCTTGGGAAGGCATAAGAGTTTTGAGCCCAACATATGTTAATTTCTGCTCGTTTTGAGTTTGATTCGGTTATTTATTGTAATTTCTGTTCATTTTGGGTTTCATTTATTTATCGATGCTGATTCGTGGCAGTTTCACGCTAGGTAGATTATTTGATTTTATTTTTGCTTATTTTTTGGTTAATGGAGTTCTTTACTTTTCTTTGAAAAATTTATTTTGTGGAATATTTTTTTAATTAATCCACAAAAGGCTAAAATTTGCACTATTACTCCATAGCTGAGATTCCGTTCTATCCACCTACCGAACTAAATTTTTCAAAATCAGTGTACAGGGTTTTTTGACTAAATACACGCCAAAAGTTGGTTGAAATCCGTTGAAAAATGACTATTTTCCCATTTTTTAAACAAATTTAGATTCATCTCTGAGAAAAAGTCAAAATAATATAATAATTCTGGCTAGGTGAAAGGGCAGATCTGAGTCTAGTAAATCCACTGAAATAACTAGCTTGTCTTTTTGGTACAAACTACGGCTACAGGCTTGTCGCAAAACTGCTTGTTTCAGAGGGAACATATACCTTAAGGAAGATTACGTTAAGAGAAAAAAAGGAACAAATTTATGAAGACAGAACTAGAGCCTTAAACTACAAACCTACATACAAGAGAGGATAGGGTTTTAGGAAGCCCCCCTTCCCTTAGAACTACCAGTGGACACTCAGATTTTTACTTATACCTATAAAGCATGCATTATTTCAGGTATCTAAGCCTTTTTTCTAAGCATCCGTTACAAAATCTTCTAATCATTCTTAGCTTTGAGCAACTTATTTAGATATAAAATAAGGGGGAAAAGGGACAAAACAACCTCCTTAAACTCTTTACACTTTCTTGATAACAAAATCAACACGGAAACATGCCACAAGAGGAACTGCAATCCTACCCCAAAAAGTATTAATTAGGAGTAGATCTTCTGAACCCAACCGGGATAGGCCAATAGTGTCCGTGAATCAGCTTTACTCAAACTTGAAGTAAACAGAACTTCATTTTTTTTATTGAGTTTTACTGTAAATTTAGAACAAAATAATAATTAGTCTTCTTGCGCTTCTTAAACGTCATAGAGGGTGGAGTTAAAAACAGTAGAATGGTCTAGTTTACACTGAACCCACACAAAATTCATTCCCCATGAGTTAACCCAGTGTAACTCAATCTGCCAAAATTAAGCAAGGGAAGACTTGCATTACATAAACACCTGGAGAAACTCAGTCCACATAAAAATATATCAACACCAAATTCAGGTTCAGATACCACACCACCTAACGATAGAGACAAGAGGACATGTTGACTTACAACCACTTCGTCATGGAATTACAAACAGGAGGGAGGGATGTGGGTAAAGCTATTTGAAGGTATTTTGGGTAAAGCTATTTGAAGGTATTTTGAAGGAGTTGGATGTTGACAACGCCAAAATTGATTCGAACGACCAAATCAGCGGTGATGTTTATGTCAGTAACAAGACAGTCTCCCAATGTCACCGCTGCCCAAATCATCCATTGATGATGTCAGTAACAAGGATAGCTCCCCCAATGTCGCCATCGTCGCAAAGTATCCTCATCATGATTAATGGTGTTGCGACTGTTTTGACGTCGTGGGAACCATCATAACTACCATTCTAACCTTCGTTGTGTACTGTCGTAAGGACCACCATCATCATTCAAATACCACAAAACACCCCTACAGAAGTTAGTCATTCTGCACTCCCAGATTCTTCTATAAATCTGTCATGACTTTTCCATGGGTAGCAAAGATGTACCTTCTCTTTTCTGCGGCTAGTAGGACACTTGAACAGCTTAGAGCCATTTAAGGTCTCATTTAAGAGAAAATTGCTGTATCTAGTGTCTTTTATAAGTATTAAAAACATCGAGTTCAAACAACTTTAAACTCATTGTTGTTTGTCAAACAACCTTGACAAAACGAAGTTCAGCACAGCTCAACTAGATCTGGAATTACCAGACATAATAAAATTACCAAACAATTACCAAAAATAACAAAATTAATACTGAAATTATCAACTAGATCTAAGATTACCAGAAAAAATAGAATCAAAGTGGATAGTCATACACCCGAAAACCTTCCAAGGATTTCACTAGACTTCTCTAACTAGAACTTAAAATAGAATTTAAGGGTAAATGTTGAACTAAAAATCAAATTTAGAACAAACATTTAATTAGCAACATTATTTCTTAATTACATGAGCTAAGTCATACTTTCCACGTATACACCTGATTTTCACACCAGGCACATCCCTTAGCCGATGAACTTCACATAGAACTATATTGTGTTCCTGCAAGTTATGTCCTTCGCCTGGTACATAAGCAATCATTTCTCTTCCATTTGTCAACCGAACTAACACACACTTTCTATTAGCTGAGTTGGGTTTCTTGGGTTTCTTAATAAGTGTCTTCAGGACTACGCCCTTCATTTGTGGTTTTCCGTCAAATGGTTCCCGTCTGTTTCTATCCTTTTTTACTGGCCCAGTCTTGTGCATCCAATCTATAAGCCACTCTTGGTCATTCCTAAATTTTTCATCTTGATGCATTGGAGTCCTTTTGTCTGCCCCTAGAATTCATAGAACTAATAAATATACTGTGTGCCACTACCTATAAGCCACTCTTGGCTAGTCCAAAATTTTTCTTATTGATGTATTGAAGTCGCTTTGTCATTCTCTAGAATTTACAGAACTAATAAATATATTATAAGCCATTCTTGGTCAGTCCTAAATTTTTTGTCTTGGTGCATTGGAGTTGTTTTGTCAATCGCTAGAATTTACAGAACTAATAACTATATTATAAACCACTCCAATCCATAAGCCCCTCTTGGTCAGTCCTAAATCTTTTGTCTTGATGTATTAGAGTCGTTTTATCAGTCCCAAGATTTAGAAAACTAATACATATATTATGAGCCACTATCTATAAGCCACTCTAATCTAAAAACTACTCTTGGGGTCATATATTTTTTGTCTTTATGTGTTGGAGTCGTTTTATCAATCTCTAGAATTTACAGAACTAATAAATATATTATAAGCCACTCCAATCTATAAGCCACTCTTGGTCAGTCCTAAATTTTTCGTCTTGATGTATTGGAGTTGTTTTGTCAGTCTCAAAATTAAAAAAAAAATTATGAATATATTAAAAGCCACTCTTGATCAGTCCGAAATTTTCATCTTGACGTGTTGGAGTCCTTTTGTCAATCCCTAAAATTTACAAAACTAATAATTATATTATATGCCACTCCAATCTATAACCCACTCTTAGTCAGTCCTAATTTTTTCATCTTAATTTATTGGAGTCGTTTTGTCAGTCCCAAGATTTAAAAAACTAATAAATATATTATAAGCCACCATCTATCAGCCACTTTAATCAAAAAACCGCTCTTGGTCAGTCCCAAATTTTCATCTTGATGTGTTGGAGTCGTTTTGTCAATTCCTAGAATTTACAGAACTAATAAATATATTATAAGCCACTCTTGGTCAGTCCTAAATTTTTTGTCTTGATGTATCTGAGTCGTTTTGTCAGTCCCTTGGATATAACCAGGGACAGTGATAAGAGCTAGAAACTGAAAATTATTACTTATATTTTGAACCAACCAATAAAATAAAAAAGGCACAACTGACATCTCATTACAGAACCAAGTCTCCTGAGACCAGAGCACCCATAGATACTCCTTTCCCTCTTCTTTACTATCTTTTTATTATATTCAGACCTTTATATATCTTTTTAAAGCTTCTTCCTACCATATTCAAGGGCATTTTGCTTTTTGTTTGGTCCAAGCTGGAATCCTAAAAAAGCACAAATTTTGAGTTTCCATCAACCTTTATCCTTAAAACATGACCTTAAGATTCTTATCCGAAATGTTCTCTCACAATGGGCATAGAATATAGGATTAACTACATTTTTGTACACCTTACTGTTTAATATATGATCATTCAAATAATCATATATAACTATTCTTAGAAAATTCCTAAGGAAAAGATCTAGCTGATCTAAAACAATGTTTCGATATTTACTGCAGAGGTATCACAGATCAATTCAGAATGGAAAAGGTGCCAACTAGACATTGTATTGATCCCCGGGGGATATCTGGCATTGGCAATGGATGATAATCGTTACCATACATTGAATAATTTTGGAATGGTCCTGATTTGAAAGAAGTATAACATATCTATATACAGTATGCAATGTTGGAATGGGCAAGGGCTTCAAGGAACCTTTGGCTGAAGACTTTACATTCAAGTTATGAATTCTTGCATGAAGCACAAAATAATATTTTCATCTTAGTATAAATTAGTTTTTTTTAAATGAGTTTTCAAAAAAAAAAGATTCCAAAAAAGTACTTTAAACATAAAAACAACAAAAGATTACAATGAACAAACAGATCAAATTTAAATCCAAAAATTTGAAGCTTGAGAAAGGAATGACATGTCAAATCCATTGGAATTATGGATTCAAATATAAAGCTAAAAAACTAGTTACTAGGAAATCGTTTTGCCATGTAAATTAGCTGGTATCCTTTTTGCTGTTTCTCTGGTTGTACAGAAACATTATGGTTCAGCTAGTGTTTGTTTTACCGAAAAATAACATTAGTTGTAAAATTTAGGTTTACATGCTGGAATGTCTATGTATTGTAACAACTACTGTGTAAATTGTAACAAGATTTGAAATCATAGAAAAAACATTCAAAACCATGACATTTAGAGAGAAGACTAGGCATAAACAACTCCCTTAACCTGCATACCTACCAGGACCTTGTTTAATAGTTTAAGGTTTTTCAGAGGCAATGCTATGATGTTACCTATAGTAAAGGCATTAAGGCTTCAATGTTTTATTATTTTTTTTTCCCAGAGGTATTTTATGGAAGGGGTGTTTGTATGAACTTCGGAGGGGGTCATTTGATTGGAAATCAGAAGTCCTAGTGCCCTTTTTAAGAGACAAAAGTGACTGGATACCAACTAGCCCCCCCCCCACATTTTTTATCCCAAGTACACCTGATAAAAATTTTGAGGTAGCCATTTTGTTGAAAATAGTTCGAAGATTAATTCAGGGATTGACACAGCCCCCCCTGAGCCTGGGAAAAGCGTTTATAGTTATGCCCTGGGGGGATATTTAGTTTCCATTGAAGGGATGATTGCATAAACTGCAGAAGAAGCAAATTCGATTGGAAATCCGAATGTATGCCCTTTTTAGAATTGAAAGTGATCAAAGGACAACTAGCTCCCCCCCCCCCCCCCACTGCGCTTTTTTCACCAAATTCATCTGATCAAAATTTGGAGATAGCCATTTTGGTCAAAATAGTTCAAAGATCAGATAACGAAAACTCAAGGATCAACACGACCTCCTAGAGCACGGGGGAAGGATTATAAGTTATGCCCCAGGGGCATATAAGGTTTTTATGGAAAAGGTGGCCATATAAACTTTGGAGGAGCCTCATTTGATTGGGAGTTTCATTTCCCTTTTAAAAAGTTGAAAGGGATTTGAGGCAAATAGCCCCCCCCCTCTTTTCCCCAAATGCATCCAATCTAACTTTTGAGATAACCATTTTATGCAAAAAGTCTAAAGATCATATAAAAATGCCTTCAGGATTGACACCATCCCCAGAGCCCAGGACAAGAGTTGTAAGTTATACCTCAGGAGCATATCAGGTTTTTATGGAAGCGGTGGTCATATAAAAACTTTTGAGGAAGCTTAATCGATTGAAAGTTCTAGTTCCTTTTTAAGAGTCAGAAGTGACCAGAGGGCAACTAGCTGCTCCCCCCTCCACATCCACATCCCACAATACAAATAACTATAACTTAGAAGTTAATAATCCCCCATAGCCCCCAGGGCATGGTTTGTAACTTTTGCAACTTGCCCATTGCTTACTTATAAGGTTTTTGTGGAAGGGATAGTTATATTAACTTTGGAGGGGACTCGTTCAATAGGAAATTGAAACTTCTAGTTTGTTTTTTTTTAAGTCAAAAGTGATCAAAGTCGAACAAGCCTCCATATTATTAGCAACATTAAATTACATTAAAGCTTTAACCAAACAGAGATTATTCCATATATGAAGGGGACTGTCCCTTCATCAACCATTGCCCTTTACACTAAAGTTTGAATTTTTGTCATAACTCTTGAACAAAGACTGATCAAGCACACAACCCACTGAATTTGAATGAGAAGCGTTTTTAAAAAAGTTTAAGACTTAGCATAAAGAGGAAGGGTTAAGGAAGGGATAGCTCCATCATATACACAATAATTTCTGTTCATTTTAAATTTTAATATTGCTCCTTATTTTCAGTTGAAAAAACTTTTTCTTTTCTTATTTCATTAATTAAAGTGACAAAAGAAATAACAGACTTTAGACCTTCAGGTACGTTAGACCTTCTCTTGAGCATGCATGTCAAGCTTGGCATCCAGGTTTGACAAAAGAACAATCAGATAGACTTAAGATAATACAAAAAAAGCTGTAAACATTATACTTTGACACAACTTCTCAGCATATGATGATGTACTGGAAAAATTCAACTGGAATTCACTTGATAGTCATAGACATGAGTTGACATATCCATTTGACTAAAGTGTTTAAATTCCTCAACTCATCATGGTCTACTACTCAACCTTGAGAGCCCCCTACTGAAGGACCAGTCACTAGACTCTAAGAAATAAAAAAGAACTGTTCAAAGTTATTGGCTTACCCAACCTCTAGTACCAAGAGTTATTGCAAATCATTTGTTCCTTATTTTACTTGGTATTTTAATAATATTACCTTGTCAAATATTCCATGTTTGATGCAGTTTATTTCAAGTTTTTGCCTTTGAGGGCTTTTGAATGAACCAACCATTTATAATGTCAATATTCTGATATATTCTGCAAAAGTGGTCACTATTTTAACTGTGAAAACAATTTACTGACCTTGAAGCAGCATATGCTGCTCTAATATATTGTGTTACTAAATTATTTGTTTTTATTTCTGATCCTTGTTGTGTATCTTCCTTTTTTAGTCATGACATGTTCATGCTAGCCCCAGCTGTTGTAATGATAAAACATATTAAAAAAAAGCAATGTTTACAATGACTGGGGAATGTAGTAAATTATTCTAGATTGTCAAAGATAAATACAAAATTATTAAGTTGCCTGATTTCATTGGTCATTATCTATAATGACCAAGTATTAAGGAGAACGCTGTGAATATCAATATTGACTGTAATATGTACATACAAAAAAAAATGTTATGGGACTTCATCAGCCCACTAAGCAGAAACTTGTCTCAGGAGGGATTACATTTCGGGAACAGGGGCTACTAAAACCATACCACAAAGGCAAATTACATGAGAATAATAGGAGCTTATCTAAGCATTTAAAAAAGATGGCTATTTATTAAGGGTTACACCTTGTTTACCTTTCCTATACATTTGCATCCAAATTGTCATCAGTGATCACTTCTTGATACTATGTTGGTTGTTACAACAATGAAAAGAAAGACAAAAGAACCTGGAAAAACTAACAACATACTAACACATAAACAAACTCATAAATAGGCTATTAGAGTGTCAAATGCATGTGTAGCTTCTTTATGAAAAGGTTTATTTTCTTTAAAGAAAATTAGGTTTATGTCGAAGCTAATGTTTAATAGCTAACCTGCAATTTAAGGTAATGTCTATTTATAGGCCAAAAATGATTTCAATTTTATTAAAGGAGCCTTCTTTCAAGAAAATGTTAACATTATTTTATTGATTTACATTATCATTGCTGGAGATATTATATGCAATTATTTTATTTTAAACTGCAAGCAAGATTTTTACCAACATCTTCAGCAATATAAGTTTCTATGCTATGAGCTAACAAGGTGTGAAGGGAAGGCCATGGATAAAATTGCCAAGGATCAGAAGGATGCAGCTAGACAACATAATAGTAAAATATTGTACTGGCATGTTAATAAATTGAGAGGGAGTAGTCAATCTGGAGTTGTCCCAGTTAAAGATAGGAATGGGGCCACAACTTCGTGATAAGGAAAGAGCTAAAGAGAGAAGGCCAGAACATTTTGAGAATGTGCTAAACCAGGATGGAGTTGCAGGAAAAGATAAAGAGGAAAATGAAAAAGTTGGTGACACCTTAGATGTGAAGGAAGATTTGTTCTGTGAGGAAGAATTAGCAACAGTACTAAAAGGATTAAAAAAATAATAAGGCTCCAGGTACTGATAGTGTGGTAAAGGAGTTTCTTAAATATGGTGGTTCTGAGGTTAGAAATAAGTTGCTGAAAATTATGAATATGATTTTCGAAAAGTGGAAGTACCTAACAATTTTAGGAAAACGTTAATTAAACCACTGTAAAAGAAAGGTGATAAGAGTGAGTGTGGCAATTATCATGACATTAGTCTGGTCTCTGTAGGTAGCAAATTACTTAGTAATATGATACTATTTAGACTGAGAGATACTGTAGACAAAGTTTTAAGAGAAGAACAGCGCAGTTTTAGAAAAGGTAGAAGATGTGTTGACCAAATTTTCACTCGTGGTTTAACAATTGAGAAGTGCCTGAGTTGCTAAACACCTTTTATAGATTATGAGCAGGCATTTAATTCTGCAGATAGAAGAGCCTTAGAAAGGGTATTATCCTTGTATGGTATACCAGACAGAAACATTAAAGTGGTTAGTGCCATGTACAAATACAATAAAGTGATTAGTGCTATGTACAAGAATAACACTGCTGCAGTTAAGGTAGGAAAGAGGTTAGCAGCTGGTTTTGTATTAAAACAGGACTTAAGCAGGATTGTGTTATATCCCTCTTTATATGGATCATTTTAATGGATTTTGTCTTAGGGAGCACAGGAAAGGAAATGGGAGACCACAGAATCAATTGGGGAGGAAAAACTCTCCTGGACTTAGATTATACTGATGATTTATGCATCCTAGATGAAATTGTGAGCAAATGAATAAACTGTTAGAGGTTTTGCAAGTTCAGGGTGCTAGAATAGGTTTGAAAATTAATGTTAAGAAGACTAAGTCACAAAGGCAAGGAATAAGGGAAGATGAAAAGGTGACAATCAGATGGGCAGCTTCACTTACCTTGGTAATATTATTTGTAGAGATGGTGCAATCAGTGAAGATGTTAAAAGTAAAATAGCCAAGGTTCAGGGTGTTTTCTCACAGTTAAAAAAAAGTTTGGAAGAATAGGAAGTTAAGTTCTCAAACCAAGATTAGAATATTAGAAGCTACAGTGGTGACAGTGGTCAAATATAGCTCTGAAGCATTGGTGCTCCAAAAAAGCATATGAAGATTTGCTAGATGTTTTCCAGAGAAATTGCCTACGGATTGTTTTGGGTACCCAACTGATTGACCATGTTTCAAACAGTAGGCTGTAAGAAAAGTGTGGTTCTATCCTGCTTTTTAGGGCTATAATGAAAGAAAGGTTGAGATGGCTAGGGCATATTGTGTGGATTTAGGATGACAGATTGCCAAAGATTGTCCTTTTTGGCCAACTGTTGAGGGCTAAACAGAAAGCAGGTTATCCTTGTATGGGGTGGGAGGATATCATAAAGAAAGATTTAAAAGAAATGGGAACTTCCTGGGAGGGTGTAAAAAGGGAGGCTTTGCATAGATTGGGATGGAGGAGCAGTGTGTGTAGCTGTGCTGGCCTAAGGCACCTTGGTACTGTGGTGAATTGTTAGTAGTAATTTTAGGAGTCATGGTCCTTCTTTATGCATCTAATTATACAGTACAATCATAGGGTTATCCAATTACAAGTGATGCAATAGTGTTAGACAGAAGTTCAAGCCTGTAAAGCCACCAGGACAAATAATGGTAGACTATAGAACATAAGGAAAAAAAATAGAAATATTTTTTATTCATTTGCAAGGGATTAATAGCCTAAGATTGGCAACCTCTGCAGTAGACTGCTGAGTGAATGATAAAAAAAAATCAAGAGAGCTGATATTTGATTGAAGTTTGGAAGGCAGGTACCAGCAGCCAAGGAAACTTTTCCCAAGAAATGTTGGTACTGTTTTACTTAATGGTACACTCTGCTATAGACTCTATCAAGGAAAATAGTCAAACACAAGAGACAAATACCCATTTATAATGGTTTGTGAACAAGGATGAATATATAATAGTTTAGAAACAAATTTGGGCTATATATTTACACATTAGGGGGGGTGGTGGGTAAATTAAATATGTAACCTAACCTAACATAGGTACCTTACCCCCTCCCCAAACCCTAAAAAACAACAGTTTAAATATTGTAAATTCAATGAGAAACCTTGATAGAGTCTATAACAGTGGGTACCATTAAGTAAAACAGAACTGAAATGTTCAACTACTTACCTGCACAGCACACATGTTAATAGGCTCCAAAGTCTCATAGTTGGGATATCCCCAACTTCTGAAATTTGGAAGTCTACAAGTGTCTTCACTGTAAAAAACTAGTGGTCCAAATAAGGTCATATCCAGGGGAAAGGTGGAGGCAGAGGTTACTCATCCCCCCCCCCTAAAAAATCTCTAGTTCATAGATGTTTTGAGAAAAAAAATACATGTAAAAAGAACATTTCCCTTAAGAACACTAAATATATTTATCTGAGTTATTAATTGGTCTTAAAAATGCAGGTAAAAAAGAAACACACACATAAAAACAAGATTTTCAAAACCCACTGTAGGTAAATCCCTTCTTCTTCATTCTTTTGGCAAGCCCCCTGCTCCTAAAAAAAATGATTTTGTAAACCCCCCTCCAAACAAAATTATGAATACAGCCCTGGGTCTGAAGTTTTTTGAAAGACAGAACTTTGACAGAACTATATGTCCAGATGATTTCAGGCAAATCTCAGTAATGCTTGTACACAGAGTAGGTAGAGCTCATAAATCAAAAAATCTTTTTCCTGTGTCAATTTGGCCAAAGGTTTTTGCCACATTCATTTCAGTACAATCTGGATTTGTACTGGGTTGAAGTTGAATTTTTTTTCAACAGGAGATGGAGAAAAGAAGTACATTATAAATTTTTTTTTTTTATAGTTTGTCAAGTTTTACTTCATTTGTACAATCATAGTAATTCATGTTCCTATTGGGTTTGACTTACCAAATAAATTTTTTTTTCCTTGTTTGGGGTTTTAATAATAGCCAACTCTTTAATTTTCTTTGATTTTTTTGGGGGGGGATGGCATGGCAATTTAATTTTGTTTGTACTTTGATTGAAATAATTTTATTATGTGTTAAATGTAGGACTATTTGTAAAGACTTTTTGCTTTTTCTACTTAAGAACTAAAATATGAGATTGTAAACTTATATTTTATGCAGAATTTGAATGAATAGTTTTAGTAGGTCACCATTAGGTCCCAGCACTCAAACCAGTCCAATAACAAGGTTAAAAAATTTGCCTTTAGTGTTTCATGGAGCTCTTGCTTTATGGAGAAGAATGTTCAATCAGCAGGGTCATGTCCCATAATTTTTTAATACAAATTTTACCTTCAAAATTGTAGAGGAGGGATACAGCAGAGAATTTTCAATCATAAACATTGAAATCTAGATAAATGTTAGTCTTCTATAGGGCTAAAGTCTTCCAAATTCCAACTATATAGGCATTCTTGAATATACATGTAGATTATTTACCTCCCTTATTTTATTACTAGAACTTTTTCAAGTTATGCTTGGTTGTAACTGTTAGTCTGTTAAATAAATACATGTCTTGATTATTTTTAAAGAATTCTACTTAGTTGTTAATTAAAATATTAAATTTTGGAGGCATAAATCAATCTGACCATATTTTCATTCAAGTTGTTGTTCTCACTTATGTCCCCTTGACCCTGTCTACATACCCTGAAAGCATCAAGCTAATTGGAGAAAAAAAATGTATCTCTACATCCCTAGTAAGGCATAAGCCAATTGTAGACAAAAAGAACATGGGCAACATAAATCAGTGCACAGATACTTCTTTTTCAATATTTTTCTTTTTTTAGGTCTACTTGCCCCTGTCAACAATTCGTGTAAGTTCAAAGCAAATTGAAAAACAAAATTATATTCACCTATAATGAATTGATATAATCATTTTTTCTATTTTCATTAACTTGATCAAGGGGACCTCCCTCAGTCTAATCTTCATAGCTTTCCCTACTCTATAGATTTTCAAAAATATCTTTTCTTGGTATTTTTGATGGTAAAAACAAAACATAATTGCCTCAGTTGGATTTGCCTTATCCAGGATTTGGTCTTTTTAGTGGGAGGGGGGGGGGGGGGCAAAACAGGATTATCCAATAAACTTGCATTAGGAGCAAGTTTACATGATGCAAACTTGTAATTGTTAAGTAAATTACACTACTTTAGTCTACTTTGGGGGCGGGGGCCTTCTGGATCTGCCACTGAGTGTTACAAACCTTTAGCCCCCTCCCTGACATTTCTGTGAATTGGTGCCATTGAAAGAACATATCTTATCATTAAATCAATCCAAATGTACATTTAGTATCCAATCACTTGATTATATTGGAAAAGTCAATAATAATACAGGTGTCAATTGGAGATCAAATGACAATGTAAAAAGCCTAACAATATTTGGTCTTTACTTCTGTGAAGAGATATTAGCCTAGCTCTTGAGGCTGGGCTACTGCCTACACTCTAATGACCAGTAATACATCTTCAAACCAACTATCATAGCACAACCAAATGAAAACTGGGAAGGTCATCTCAAAGGGACTGGAAAATATTGATTGGGGGATGTAATGATAGGCCTACTGTTAGCCTATGGTAAATTTTTACCAAATCATATTAGGCTATTGAGTTTCAAATAAAGTGAATATACCATTCATTGCCTTTTTTTATACTGATTACAAATATAACCATCATTTCTATTGGATATGAATTTTAGCCCTCCCCCCCTATATATCTCAATTCAGGATAGGCTATAGCCTATATTTGCACATATGGGGGTGGGGGTTAGGTTAGGTCAGGGGGGATGAAATTCATTTCTGATAGAAATGATTATTATATTCGTAATCAGCATAAAAAAGGCATTGAATGGTGTATTCACTATATTCCTAACTCAATAATATGATTTGGTAAAAATTTACCTAATCTATTTTATTAGGCCGAATCAAATCAAATTATGCTTAAGATAAAAATACACACCAAACTTTTCCTTTTACTGAAATGAATAATAAACCAACAACAAGTAGCCTAAACTGTTAAAGAGCACAAACCTAGAACATTGTAATTCCTAACTTGACAAGTGAACAAACTGGGAGAGGATTGACATATTTGATAAGGCAATCTATGCTTGATAGAGGAAATATTGTCAAAGGCGGCAGCTTGAACAAAAATATTTAGGGATCCTTTTGAACTGCATACACTTCTGCAGGCTGATAGAATTTTTTTTACAAAATTCATGTTTTATCTTTACTTTCTTTGTTAAAGACTTACTTAGGCTTTTTTCGCCATCTAATAAAATATGATTTCGTTTTTAAAGATCGCAATGTAATCTAGATATATAAAATCTTATTTTCTAAAATATTCTGAAGTTCAAATAAGTTAGTATTCTGCATTCTATATTTACTTGCTGTTGAAGTTTCCAACCGAATAGGACATTTTCTGTTACAACTAGTCTGTCTTACAACTAATCAGAAATCAAATAGCTAGTCCCCCACCCCTAAATATAGCTTATACAAATGAGGGTAGCATAGCCTATATATTTGCACATCATGGGTGTAGGGGCAAAGTTCATTTGTGGTATAAATGAATATTATATTTAGATTAAGGATGTAATTCTGGATATATATGCACATAAGGGGGTGGGGGTATATACTCTGTTAATATAGATGTTCTAGGAAATTCATGAATTTTTTTAGAAAAACAAGGAAAGAAGAGAAAATAAAGGTTCTTTCCCTGAAAAATGTGTTAACTAGGATTATTCTGCATATTATGAAGTAAAAATTGTTTTATTAACATGTTTCTTTATGTATAGCCTAGGCTAGCTAGAATCCTAGGCTTATAGGCTACCCTTCATAATGATAAGGTTTTACAACTTATTGCTAGGGTTGCCTAGATCTAAGTAGCCTAATGGCCTGGCTACTGGCTGTCACCAGTTCTACCTACCAGGTGCTATCTTTTCAGTGGTCTCCCTACTATTTGTAAACTAAGCAGCAGGGGCATAATTTGTTATGGACATGGGGGGGGGGGGCAATTATCCTGTATACATAGGCTAATTATATTATTCCTAAAAGAACTTCTCTACCTCCTCCCCCCCCCAATATGCAAATATATAGTCTGAATTATATATTTTCTACTTCTTAATCCTATTGATGGTAAATATGCAGTTTTCAACACTGGGTAAATTTTCTGATTAACTTGCTAATGAGATAGAAGATGATGGAGTTACTCTTGGAATCAGAATTTTGTATAAACTGAATTTTCAATTATTTTGACAAACTTTACATTAATTTTATAAAAAGTGAGCTATGGAAAATTCAGTGCACATATAAAAGTTGTGGTACATATTTTCACATTAGGGTGGATAGGGTAAAGCTTGTTTGCAATGCAAGTGAAGGTTATATTTGGATTCAGGATGAAATTCTGATTCTAAAGCTATGTCTGTTTCTTAGCTCTCATTAGTGAGTTAATCAGAAAATTGAGAAGTGAACAAATCCCTTGATGCCTCTTTCTATGCTCCTTCATGATTCATTATAAAAGACAAAGTGAATAGTGTGGAAGTAGCCCTATCCTTGAAATGTAGGGTGGATGAAACAAAGCAAATTGTGCAAGCAGAAGTTCAAGCTCTTAGTGCTAACTTTCAGCAGTTGTTAGAATCCAAAGTATGACAGATCATCTGTGCTGAAAAAGACCAAGAGTCATGGGAAAACAACTTTGTTGCATATGGTATTGACACTTCCATTGATGTTACTAGCACTCTCAAGCATTTTCATCAACCAAGTATGGAATCAATTGCGGTTCCATAACCAACATCTGTCACCTAAAGCAGAATGTACAGGCTAGTGATCCAGCCTGGAATACGACACCACCCCTTTTGTTTACTGTGTCATTGCTTCAGATAAAAAAAAGATCTTGAAAGAGTCTTACTCAAGGAAAGTAGTGGTACAGTTCTGCCCATGATCAATCAAAACAGGATTGAGGGAGATTTAAAGCACTTGTTGGAGAGCTTAAGGACAGAACAGCTGGAGGTGAACAAAACCTTGTAATCTGCAACTTTTGCATTGTGTCAAAAAAAACAGAAAATGGAAGAGAATACTGTCCTCTGACCCTGATGTAGAATTCCAAGCTGTGTACTGTGTAAATAATCTAAATATGTGTGTTACCAAACATGGTAGTGCTATTTCTACAGAAAGACTCTCATCCATGACTAGTGACAGCTCATTGGAAAGTGAAACAAGCTCTGGAAGCTACTACACTGCTAACTTGAAAGCGCCAGTGACCACTTTAAGCAGAACAGATGAGGACTGTTCTGATGAGAACAGATCAGCCAAGCAACAGGACTGACAACTAGAGTAAGCAACACCAAAAACAAGTAATTCCATATTTTTCTGCTCTAATTACTAATGTAGACCAACTTCCTAAAAATTGAATGAGCTGAAATCCATGATTTATTCCAAAAATTATGATCTGGTCCTATTGACTAAGGTTTGTCCCAAGACTAGTAGCAACAGGCTCAAAGATTCCCATGTTAAGATTCCAGGGTATGGTGTTGTGTCCAATTTACAGCCTCCAGAATTCAAGAATAGTGCTATTCAAGATGTGTTATAGTATATGGTCATTATGTCTCCCAGGTAATTCACAATTTGTTGAATCTGTATGGTTTGACCTGTGTGATGACGGCAGTGGAGTAATAACCAGAGTAGGCTGTATTTATAGAAGCCCATCTGCCTTGGATTGCCAAGAAACTGAGTGGACAATAGCAACTATGCTGCATAAAGCAACTATGAATTACATGGGGAACCTTCTTATAGCTGGTGATTTTAACTTCCCTGACCTTATATGGAAAGAGCAATACCCGTATATACCTGTACTTACGAACAGAAGCACGAATCTATTCACAGAGTGCCTTCTTGACCTTAATCTCTACCAGATTGTTGAACAAGCTACTAGAGGCCAACTTTTCCAGAGACCAACTCTACTCAACCTAGTGTTCTTATGGGATAAAGACCAGCTTCAAAACATAAATTACTTACCCTTTCTAGGAAAGAGAGATCATTTAATCCTAGAAGTGAATCTGTCATTTTGCAAGATAAAAAATGATTACATAAAGAAAACTTATGTAGATTACAGGGTAATCAGAAAAGAGCTGGAAGGCATAGTTTGGTCGCTTTTACTTCAAGGGGACGTCGACCAACAATGGGCTAACCTAAAGGACAAGCTACTTACACTTCAAAAAACTCACACATCAGTAGAACTCATGCCAAAGCCCAAAACACTGCCTTTCATGACCCCCAAGATATGCAAGGAAAGAAACAGGAAGGGACAGTACTGGAGAAAGTACAATAAAGGAGGGAAAGAAGAACACTACCAAAAGTTAGCAAAAGCTTAAAATAAGCTAAGAAGCCTAACTAAACAACTTTACTCAAGTTACAAGTCCAAGCTAGCTGATGATAGTAAGAATAACCCGAAGAAGTTCTGGAAGTACGTATCTAGTGAGGACCATAGCAGATGGTCAGTAAAAGCACTCAGTATGGATGATAGCAAGGAAGTGACCAACTTGAAGGACATTGCCAAACTCCTCAACAGGCAGTTTGTGTCGGCTTTCACCAATGAACCAGATAGCCTTCTTCCTAATAGCCCATCATACTACATCCCTAACCCGATGCCACCTGTTCTGCTCCCCCCCCTGGTTGTCCAAAAGTGACTTGAAGCACTAGACATCAACAAGTCCGCTGGTCCAGATAACTTGCACCCAAGACTATTGAAGGAGCTTGCCAAAGAAATTGCACAACCACTATGCATTATATTCCAACTGTCGCTTGACTCAAAAAAGCTACCCATAGACTGGAAGCTGACCCATGTCACCCCAATACTCAAGAAAGGTGACTGCACCAAAGCCAAAATCTACAGACCCATCAGTCTGACCTCAGCAGTGGCATAAACCCTTGATCAGATTGTGAATGGTGAGATTCTGACACATCTCCATACCAATAATATACTTCCCCCCCCCCCCCAACCAGCATGGCTTTCAGCCAGGAAAATTGGTTGAGACCAATCTCCTTGAGACATACATCATCATAACAGATCACTTGGAGAAAGGAATCCCAGTGGACCTGATTTTACTGGACCTAGTCAAGGCTTTTGACATGGTACCACACAACCATCTCAAATTGAAACTTTCAGCAGCAGGTACCCACGCGGACGTGATTGATTGGGTCATGCACTTTCTGACTCAGCAGGTTCAACTCTTCACAGCTAATGGAGACAAGGTTTTCTCCAAACCATGTGATGTTGTAAGTGGAGTTCCCCAAGGTACTGTTTTGGGCCCTACCCTATTCCTCATATACATCAACAATATGGTCAACAGAACAGAAAACTAGATCACTCTCTATGCCAACAACTCCAAGCTCTTTGGGTCTGCAAATCAACAAAGTCTGCAGTGTGACCTTCATAAAATCCAAACATGGGCACAAGATTGGCTACTTGAATTCAACACATCAAAGTGCAGTGTCCTTCACTTTGGAAGCAGCAACCCCTGTCACCACAACAACATGTCAAATCCTAATTCACTGGCTGACTTAATACTAAAGACAAGTCCTGAAGAAAGAGATCTAGGAGTGCTGATAGATGAACAATTGAAGTTCCATAGCCACTGACAACAAGCAGTTTCAAAAGCAAATTCAAGCCTCGTTCTCCTCAAACGCCCCATAACCAGCTATTCCCGTACAGTCTTTCTAAGGCTCTATAAGGCTATAGTTAGGCCTGTTTTGGATTTTGGTACATGTCTCACCTCCCCGTCCTATAAGAATGATACCAGTCTAATCGAAGGAGTTCAGAGGCGTGCCGCAAAGTCCATAGCTGGCCTACGAGATCTCCCATACAACAAGAGACTGGAACGCATGCAGCTGCCAACACTCGTGTTCAGACGCTGCTGTTGTGATATGATGCTGACCTACAAGTATAACGCACAACTAAATAACCCCCTTTTTACCAAACATTCAAGTCAGCACCATACAAGAGGACACTCACAAAAACTTTCAAAATGTTCTGTCAATACACAAACGTGGCAATACTTCTTCTCCGAGCGTGTTGTCAACGATTTGAATAGCCTTCAAGCTGAAACGGCGACTGCACCCACGGCTGCGTCCTTCAAGTCCTGGACAAGAAATGGAATGACAAGCCATGGAAATATGAGTGGGACTGTCCGTTCCACTCAACTACTGACTGATGCCAACTTCATCATAATATGTGTCTTGTTAGGAGGCTTATGCTGCTTTGGTCTTAAATTGCATCTCTCCTGCAGACCTCTCTTATGGCGTGTCACTGGGCCTTAACACAGTGACAAAATTTTTCCATCATTGATCTGGAGCATGACAGATCCTGTATGGACCTTAATTGCTCCAAAGTGCAAATTAAGGTAAACTGCACAACTTTTAAGGAGATATGGTACCTGTGATTATCTAAGATTAGAAGCTTAGGGCTCTCTTGAGATGTATTTGAAAATATACCTGGAACTAAGGAATAAATTTCAAAAATTGATCTTGGTTGATTCAACCTGATGGCAAGGCTCCACCTGCTGAGTGGCCCAAAGCACCAGTTAGCATATGAGGCTGAAAATTTTTCCTTGGAAAAATGAAGTAAGGTGGGAAATACTGACTGCTTGCAGAAACAGTCCCAACCATGGTCACAGGACAGCTCTCTCTGGGGATGCTGCCTTGCCCACTATCTTCAGACCCCTTGAGAAGAACTACCCAATGTTGACTCTATTACAGCTCATTGCTTGACCCAATTTTGTGGGTTCAGTTTGTGAAGTGACAGTTGTGGTTTTTTAGCTCAAAAGCCTGCCAACCAGTCTATCCCTCTTTGGTATAGCTCCAGTTCTGAGAGATTATCTTGTTGCCTGCTATAGCAAAGTAGTTGATGCAGTCAAAGTTGTATGCACTGGCAATTGCAGTTATAAGTAGTTGGGGTCTCAGTTGCAAGTTGTTGGAGATGCATTCAGTCATAGTCACAAGTATTTACAGTTGCAAGTAGTCACAAATGCAACCATCAAAAGTAGTCACAGGTTGAAAAACTCACAATAAGAGTAGTACTAGTTGCATAAGTAGTAGTTGTTGTAACCCCCAAAGTTTGTTTTCAGCTGTTCCTCATATATTGTTCATATGCCCTTTTCACAACCTGTATGCATAAATTAGAGTACATTTTGTTCAATATGCACAGCAATATCCCCTGATTGTTTCACCTTAATGCCCTTAGCCATCCCAGATACATCGCAGATTGGCCATTTTAACATCCGTGTTCAGTTTTAAATTCCCCTAAACATGTCCTGAAATTTCCATTTAATCTCTTCATCTGTTCCTAAGTGTCAAGCCTTTATGACAAATGGACATAGTTTATTTGATTTATTTCAACATCCCCAATAACATGCTCTAAAAGTTCTAGCATACCACTATCCTCCTTTTTTCTTGAGATATTGCTCATACTCCCTTTTGACAATCTGGATATGTTTTGTACCTTTTTATTTAGTTTTAACTCCTCTTTGAGCTTCTCTGAAAGTTGAAAATTAGTACCTTATTCTGTTCCTAAGATGTTGAATCTATGCTGCTTTGACAACCTGGATGTGCTTAAATCCTTTTGAAGAAAAATGCCTTTAGAAGAAAAATATTATCCTTGATTTTGTGGATGGGTGTCATGTGATACATGGCACAGAGTGTACCATTTTTCGTGTCCCTGTATATACCAGATGACATCTATTTATGAAATCGAGCATTATCTTTTTTCTTCTGAATTTTCTGCCCCTGGATCACTACATAACATGACCAGATATGGCTTAATTTTCTACCACAAGTAGACTAATAAATTTACTGAAGCAAAAAGAAAAAACTAAGGAAATCTAAAGGCAAAATATTTTTGCAAGGCATTTTCCAAACATTGAGGTAGGTTTACTCAGAAAAAAATTGTAACATACAAAAATAATTGGTCTGGATGGTTGAACAGCTATCTAACCATGCTAGATGGCATTACAGATTTTAAGAGAATACTAGATGGCGGAAAGGTGGCCTGGCCCACTCTGTACTGCATCCCAGCATATACCATCTCTACTTCTGGGGGAATTACATTTTGAGCTGTTAATGGGGCCCCAAAAGCTTAAACAGTCCGTAGTAACCAAAAGTTAAAAATATGTTTATAAGAAAGTGTCTAGTGAAAAAAAATGACCATTTGTAGCTAATTCACAAACGGTGATTATTATTTTCCTTAATCTTAATGTAAAAATGTTATTTTGAAAAAGAATTTGTATGGCTTTTTAAAAAGAACCCAAGACTCATTGAAAATGAAATTCTATTTTATTCATTTTAATCAGAAATGGAATAAGCCATAGGCTTGTCTTGTATGACACAAATTACATACTGTGAGCAACACTTATAAAAAAAAATATATATATAAACTTCCTAATAAGAAAAAACGAAGATACCCTACAACAAATATACACTTCACGGTCCTAAGTACTGCCTTCTGTAAAAAGAGGACCCAACTAATTCCGTTTTGAAAGCTGCATCATCACTCACCATAACTAAATTGTCAGGCAACGTGTTCCACGATTTTACTGAGTGATTTACAAAGAAACTCTCCAACTTTCCTTGATACCCTTGGCTGGTACAACTTTAAGGAGTTCTGCCATGTAGATGGATAATGACTAAACTCAAAGAAATCAAGACACATGGCCAATACCCTTTATGATACTGAGTGTTGACAAGGTCTATTCTATCCCTTCTGAATTGCAGAGATGGTAAGCTCAGGCTACTCAATCTCTGCTCATAGGCAGATATTTCAGATAGGGGACGAGTTTGGATACTTGTCTTTGCACTTTTTGAATCAACTGTGTGTCAGATTTTCTAGTTGGATACCACACAGATGAGCATTACTCAACAACAGGGCGCACCATTGTCTTATACAATGTGGTAAAACTTTGCAGATTAAACCTTCTGAATGCTCTTTTGACACAAATCAAACCATAGTTTGCTTTATGTGAAACAGCTGATGCTTGTGTATCAAACCTCAGCTGATCATCAAAAATAATGCCGAGATCCCTGATAGAGTTAACAGGGCATACCAACACATACCAATGAAGCACCAGTGTGCCACATCTTTTGCAAAGCAATGCATTACATGACATTTATTCTGGTTAACAAACATAGAATTTGAATTATACTGCTCAAACAATGTTTCTAAATCTCCCTGTAGACGTGTCACATCAGCCAGGGAGGTGACACCTCTGTATAGCTTTACATGGCTGCGAACATTTTAATGGTGCTGTGTTGGATTACCTGCAGCAAATCATTTATAAATAAACAGAATAAAACTGGTCCCAGGCAGCTACCCTGAGGGACCCCGCTTACAACTCCACACCCTGCAGATAGTGCCCCACCAACCTTTACTCTCTGTGAGTGATTAGTTAGGTAATCTGTTATCCAAGTCAGGCTTCTATATCCAATCCCATACTTTTGTCATTTTTCCACCAGCAAAGATGTCAAAACCTCACAAAACTTATCAACATCACAGCAAAACTGCTGTCATTTTCTGGCTCTTTTTAAAAAAAATCTAGAATTTGTTTGCATTATAATATTTTTCTATTAAGGCTAATGAAAATAATAATTACCATTCCTGAATCAGCTACAAATGGCAATTTTTTCTCGCTACCTGTTTTTTTTTTTTTAAGAAACACATTTTTAAGCTTTTGGTTACTATGGAACGTTTTGAGCCATTTAAGAGCTCAAAATGTAGTTAAAGGGTGTCAAAAGAGGTACTGAATAGCACATTCATCTTTTATACAGTGTATTAAGAGGGAATATAAAAATAAAATATTTTTATTTTAATGTCTAACTAATTTCCTAACGTATTAATGTCCTAACTAATTTTTTTCAATTAGTTATTAAATTCTGTTTTTAAAACTAATTATTAAAAACTGTTTTATTAAATTCTCCTCGGCTTTGTCTTTTTGTGCTCATAGGTCTGTCTACCTAAATGAATACTGGCTCACAGAGCCATACCCAGGGGGAGGGAGGTGTACCATTTTAGCTATAGCTCTACATGGGAACAGGATTACTATGAAGAGGCATTTATTCCCTTCACAGGCTATATTTATCCATTAATTCAACGAAAATTCAAAGAATAATGCCAAAACAAAAATACAAAGAAAATGCAAAATAAAACGAAATACACAGAAAAACAAAGTGGATTTGCACTAAGGCTTTTTTAGGAGAGGGTGGTGTGGAAAACTCCTACAAAACGATTTCAAAGGGGATGCTATTTAAAATTTGAAAGTTACAGCTTTTTAAGCTTGTATTTTTAAAGTTTTAGTACTAATTTACTTCAAGATTGAAATATTTAGAAAACAGAAAACAACTTTTTTCCTTGTAGACTTACAATATTTTATTGGGGACTGCCTTTTGAAAGTTTTTGGTGTTACTATCTTTATTTTAGATTAGTTTAGATCTGCTGTTTTTCTTGTAGTCAGTGATCCAGGGACCGTTATCTTTTAAGGGGTGGCTCACATTCGCTGCAGTTGGTTTGAGGGTGGATTCTAGGGTAATCGGGGGCGCTGATAATGAATATCGGGGTGCACAAGTTTGCAAGCATGTAGAACATGATCATTGTAGCCTACAAAGTCAAATTTGGCCTATAACGACGTCATGCCGCTCTTGATTATATTTACATGGTAAAATAAACTGAAAATTTTATAAACTTGAGTTTTAATTTTTAGTTTTTCCCCACAACCTTTATTATTTTTTTTTTTTTACCCTTGTTTAATTTTGAAAACAAGGTTTTTAAAAATACTTTTTCTTAGTTTTTTCGATTTTTCTGATATTTTGCTTACATAAGTATATTTTTTATGCTTTATTTGAATTCTGCTCGTTATTACGAATCAAACCATACACATCTCTTTTTAAAAATCTTAATCCTTGAGCAACTATTTATTTTTTATAAATGACGTAATAGCTTTCATAAATTAGCCTACAATTACCAGGTTTTTTTTTTTTTTTTTTTTTTTAGCTGTTAAAAAAATGAAAACGAATCAAACTGCACATCATTCGAACCATCAGAATGTCCTTTACACGTTTTTAATAAAAACAAAGTCGAGACTTGAATCTGCAAGAATATACAAGCGTTTCAACAAGAGACCCCCCCCCCCCCAAAAAAAGAAAAGAAAATTTTCTGAATAGTGGCGTTTTACTCGAAATATTTTCAAGACAACCTATGATTATTATTTCACCAAACGACAGATTGCTCTTTTTTTAATCAATTCATGTATTTACATTCTATAGAACTAATATTTTTCACCAGAAAAAAAACAGATGCCTAGTTCTGCGATCGCATGCGCGAATTTGGTATATTTTTTTATGCTTTATTTGAATTCTGCTCGTCATTACGAGTCAAACCAAGTGCCTCTTTTCCCAAAAATCTTAATTCTTTAGCAACTATTTATTTTTTCTGTAGTATTGGATAGAATCTGGCTTACGTAGGCTCATATACGAGCCTCAAGGTGGCGAAGCCGTGTGAACGTGTGTTGCAGAGGTGACTAAGGCTGATTTAAGATACTATTTTCTTTAAATCCCAGCATAGCAGGGGCCAACGATCCAATCGGTTAGATTGGGTCAACAGCCACTGATGTAGTAGACGGTAAATGTCATGATCAGCTGATAGTAAGGTTTAGACGACTGCATTAGCAGTTTAATATCATAACAAATAAAAAATCAAATATTTAAAACTGAACATGAAACGGTGGCTGCAATCTCTTTTTCTTCTTCATCTTCATCTTGCGACTCGTTCTGATTCACATCGGAAAGTAGGCATTTTTGGGGGTCAGCTCCACGCTTGCATGCGCTGTCACAGAAACCTATTTTGGAGCATTTGTAGTGCGAGCTGCACTTCGTCTTGTCACTGTTGCAAAAAGAAAGTAATGCTAACCCATGCAGGATCACAGATATTTAGTCTGGATTCAGTTCATGATCTTCAATTCTCCAGACGATATCGGTAGCACGAGGTAAATTAATACGGGGCTTGTGGCTTTGGATACAAATTAATGAGTGAAAAATGCACCTTTTCAACCGAAGCAGAAACGAGATTTCAGTTGGTGGTAAACGCCGCAAATCCTCCAATCTTGAGTACAAATCTGCTTGAGGGTCATTCAGACTTCTGAAGTTAGTCATACCTCTGCCATACACTGTACCCACAAGCTGCTTCCGGACGTTGATTACACAATTACTTTGCACGGATGATGGCTTCTCTGCAAGGGCTCGACCTTCATCACCTAAAGACTGCAACAAAGTTCTGAAGACTTCACAGCTCAAAAAAAGCGGACCTTTCTAATTCCATACAGAAAGCCTGCAGCGTCACATCCACTCAAGCTGTGGACAAGCGGCAAGGCGTTTCAAAATGTTACTACAAGTTTTTGTGGTGCCGTATGAATAGGTATACAGTAGGACGGAAGCTTAACCCAGAGCTACTTGAGTCTGAGACTAGCAAGATACTAGAAGTAGTATGTAGCTAGTAAGACGATATCAATATTGGTGGCTTATATTATCACAAGTGTGCTCTTTCGACATGCACTAATTGTTGTGTGGTATAACACCCGAGTGTGTGCCTCCTCAAGGCAAGACGAGATATCGTCATCAACAGAGCTTCCATGAGGCGTAACGGTAACAGCTCACTATGTCAACTCTCGAAACCTCCAGCGAGATGAACCATCAGACGGTTCTAAATTTTTTACTCCCAGATCTCGAAAAGAACTTTCAAGAGTCAACTTTCGGTTGAGTAACTACTAAGAATTCTACATCAGGATGTTACAATCTTTCGAAGAAAAGCAACTGAGCTGAAAATATTTCCTTTAGGATCTCATCTTTCGTTGTGACAGCCTGATAATTTTTTGAAGTTAAACGAATATTCATCATGGGTTCTATCATCACTCAGACCATTGTGACTATCACCCAGTAACTGGATAGACTGAAAAGCTTCGGGAATGTTCCTAAGAATCATATTGTAAACTCTTATTCTAAAATCTACAAGTATATCATTTTGTTCTGGTCGATAGCACCTTATGACACTCATGACATCAACTACATAGTCAGATCGAGGAGAGTCTTCAAAAAGCGTATGTGGAATAATTTTCAGCCGTGACTGCAAGCCAGACTTTTACAGAGTGTAGTTCAAGGCTTCTTACTTTGCGCCAGCACGTAGCTGAGGCTCCCTTCAACTTGGAGATGATGCTGCAAGTGAGGCCGGATATGGCTGTAGCTCTTACTTCACCAGCTCACAGAGGGACGAAGTTAATGTTGAATTTGCAAGACGCAGAGCTCGTTTAAGCAGCTCAGTTTCCCCGAAATATTTTTTTTTTTGTGGCTCTTTCTTTTTTCTTTTTTGGCAACAGAGGCGAAAGTTTTTACTATGCCAACATTTACTTTCGTGGATGTCCCGTCGAGATATGAGCTCATGGCTTCGAAGCCAATGTCTCGGAAGTTTAGCAGACTATTTGCTACGGCTTCTGGAGCTCTATCCCTTGTCATAAAGTTGTACATCTCTGTTCTCGTCGTCTTGAATAGGTTTCCGAGCAACTCTACCAAGTCCATAACCCGATTTTTACCTTTTATTGTCAGATTTGTAAACGCAGTGGTATTTTCGTGATGCTTCATTGCCTCGTCATCCATATTCAGGTTTGCTTTCAGCGTTCTGGTGGCTGCTGCGAGAAATGGGAGAGTAGCCAGATATCGATCCCTGGCATTTTCATTCGTTGTCGCACCAAAGACATCAGAAGCTCTTCGATGACCTTTGATGTCCAGATTCACGGTCGACTCTAAAGCTAGATCGCATGCAATGCTGCAAAACGGCATGGTTGTTTTCCTAACAACAAAATTGCCACTTACAAAATCTCTGTGAACTTATGGCGCTTTTTCAGGCAGGCGTAGCATTTCTTCTATGTAGTTAAGCGCAACTGCGGCGTATTTATGGTTTCCGGGTGTGAAGAAAATCGAAATCTTCTCTTTTGTGGCGTTTAAGTGTGATCCCTAGTCCGCAGCTCTTTCAGCATAAAGATAGTCGTTTCCGGTACGGATAAGATCTAAATAGTTGATCCAGAGGCTATGATTCCTTGTGGTAGATCTGGACTCGTTGTGCTTTGACAAAAGCGGAGCAATGCTGTCCAACGCATCTCCTATCTGTTTACATGCTTCAGAACTAGTTGTACCAACATGGTGTGCCTCACGCAAGACAACTGACACCTCCTAAAATCGTTGTTGCCGGAATCCTTACCTTTAGCAAGATCAGATAAATATCCCAAATCCTTTCCTTTTATGTCGTAGTTTTCAGTACTTTATGCAATAGTCCTTTATGCTTTATGCAAAAGAGAGGGAGTGGCTCACATCAGCCGCAGTAGGTTTGAGTATGGATGCCGGGGTAATCTAAGGTGCTTAAAATGAATATCGGGGATGCACATGCTCGCACTTATGTAGAACTTGACGATTTTAGCCTATAAAGGAGAAATTAGCCTTTTATGACTAAGTACTTCTCTTCTTATGCAACTAAGTACTCGTACTTTATGCAACTATAACCCGATATGTAAGATGCTTGGCTTTTTTTTATTGCTGTGGAAACCAAATTCGCTCATGCGATTGTAGAACGAGGCGTCTGTTATTGTTTTTTTCATGGTTAAAAATATTAGTTGTATAGAATCTAAATAAATTATTTGATTCAAAAAAGAGTGATCTATCGTCTTGTGAAATAAAAATTATTATTTGTTTTGAAAATATTTAGAGTAAAACGCCACTATTCAGAAAATTTTCTGTTTTTTTTGGGGGGGGGGGGGATTTTCTTCTTAAAACGTTTATAAATGGTCGTAGATTTAATTATCGACTTTGTTTTATTAACAACTCGTAAAAGACAATCTGATGGTTCGAGTGATAAGCAGTTTGATTCATTTTCATTTTTTTTAACAGCTAAAAAAAAAATTAAAAAAAATTGGTCATTGTAGGCTGATTTCGGAAAGCTATGACGCTATTTAGAAAAAATAAATAGTTGCTCAAGAATAAATATTTTTTGGAAAAAAGGCACAAAGTTTGATTCGTAATGACGAGCAGAATTCAAATAAAGCATAAAAAATATACTTATGTAGGCAAACATTTCAGAAAAACCGAAAAAACTGAGAAAAATATATAAAAAAAACCTTGTTTTCAAAATTAAATAGAGATAAATAAAGAAATAAAAGTTGTGGGGAAAAACTAAAAATACCAGGTGAAAGTAATTTTTCTTAGAATTCAGAATACGTCCACTTTATAAAGTTTTCAGTTTATTTTACCATGTAAATAAATCAAGAGCAGTATGACGTCGTTATAGGCCAAATTTGGCTTTGTATGCTAAAATTACCGTGTTATACACGCGTGCGAACTTATGCACCCCGATATTTGTTGTAAGCGCCCCCGATTACCCTAGAATCCACCCTCAAACCAACTGCAGCTGATATGAGCCACCCCTTCCCTTTTTTGAACGATAGCGAGCCTTGGATCACTGACTATTGTTTAAGTGAATGTTGACAAAAACAGTATTTGTAGCGTTTGCTGACAAGGGAATTTGCTACAACACTTGGAGATGTTATTGCTTTTCTATATACTTTTTTAGTTAAAGCCCTTTATTTTTTGCTGACTACCCAGGCTACTGTCATGCTATATTCTAGAGTTAGTCAAACTAAACCTTTGTAGAATTTGCTAATCACTTTAACATTATAATTACTTGACCCATCTACTATTTCTAAAAATCAAATTTAACAAGTTATTGTTGAGTAAACTCTTGCAAAGGTTTTAAATGTAAAATCCCCCCCCCCCCCAAGGTCATTCTAACCTTTCAAACACTTTTCTTCCTGACTAGAATTAGAGACCCCTGAACAAAAATACTTGCCAGTTGCTTTCATTCACATTTTCTAAATATTAATTATCCAACAATGCCCAACAGGTAAATCAATAATCCTAACTTAATTTTTCAAATACTTTTACATTTAAAATACTACCTTTATTTTACATGCAAGAACATTTCCTAGGGGAATTTTCCGTGTGGGGATATTGTTGGAGGGGATTTGTCATGGAGGAGGATTTTTCTGCAGGGGAACGAATTGTCTGCTGTTTCAACTTCTAAATTTAAAAATACGATTGTTATTAATGCGTGGGGGAATTTTTCTTGGGGGAGGGAGAGTTTTCTGTAAGATCTTTGTTAAATAGTTTACTTTTTAGACATTTAGCCGTGTCAAGTTTTAAGGAGATGTCTGAAATCATGACAAAGTTTTAAATTATGGATATAGAGGAGATAGAAAGATTGCCCTTAGTTTTTGTCCCTTTTGGTTTATTAATTGTAAAACTTATCTAAGGGAGTCCTTGGGTAAATATTAAATGGGAATTAACCTTTCATAATATATTTTTCATTCCAGATTAGCCATGCCTAAAGCCATTGCCCCGGTTTTACCAGATGGGACAAAACCTATGACAATTGAAGGTCCTACCTTTGATGTTCGTGTCAGAGTGGGTGGCAGTGGCATGACAGAACTTGACCGGCAATGGAGGAAGCAATGGGTTAAAGATCAGCAGCTGACTCACAGAGAGCCAGTTATTGATAGAAAAATGATAGCTCAGAGAATGAATCCAATTCGACGGTTTCTACGATTCCCAATGGATTACTTGTTTTACAATGTTTTGGAACCAAAAATTGTAAGTATTGTTAATCATTGGCATGAATTTTAAGACATAAATTGAAATAAATTGGACATAAATTGGCATGAATTTTAAGACAAATTGAAATTGATGGAAGGCTGAAAGGTATGCTGTTTTATTCTTGTCTGGGAACCTTATAAAGGTAATTTATATTTATTGGTAGTTTTATTTAGGTATGAAAAGAGGGTGTTTTAGAGCAAGGTAATTTATATTACCTTGTTACCTTATAATATTACCTATATTACCTTATAAAGGTAATTTATATTTATTGGTAGTTTTATTTAGGTATGAAAAGAGGGTGTTTTAGAGCAAGGTAATTTATATTACCTTGTTACCTTATAATATTACCTTATAATATTATAATATTACCTTATAATATTACCTTATAATATTACCTATATTACCTTATAAAGGTAATTTATATTTATTGGTAGTTTTATTTAGGTATGAAAAGAGGGTGTTTTAGAGCATAGTAATTTATATTACCTTGTTACCTTATAATATTACCTTATAATATTATAATATTACCTTATAATATTACCTATATTACCTTATAAAGGTAATTTATATTTATTAGTAGTTTTATTTAGGTATGAAAAGAGGGTGTTTTAGAGCAAGGTAATTTATATTAGCCTACCTTGTTACCTTATAATATTACCTTATAATATTATAATATTACCTTATAATATTACCTATATTACCTTATAAAGGTAATTTATATTTATTGGTAGTTTTATTTAGGTATGAAAAGAGGGTGTTTTAGAGCAAGGTAATTTATATTACCTTGTTACCTTATAATATTACCTTATAATATTATAATATTACCTTATAATATTACCTTATAATATTACCTATATTACCTTACAAAGGTAATTTATATTTATTGGTAGTTTTATTTAGGTATGAAAAGAGGGTGTTTTAGAGCAAGGTAATTTATATTACCTTGTTACCTTATAATATTACCTTATAATATTATAATATAACCTTATAATATTACCTTATAATATTACCTATATTACCTTATAAAGGTAATTTATATTTATTGGTAGTTTTATTTAGGTATGAAAAGAGGGTGTTTTAGAGCAAGGTAATTTATATTACCTTGTTACCTTATAATATTACCTTATAATATTATAATATTACCTTATAATATTACCTTATAATATTACCTATATTACCTTATAAAGGTAATTTATATTTATTGGTAGTTTTATATAGGTATGAAAAGAGGGTGTTTTAGAGCAAGGTAATTTATATTACCTTGTTACCTTATAATATTACCTTATAATATTATAATATTACCTTATAATATTACCTTATAATATTACCTATATTACCTTATAAAGGTAATTTATATTTATTGGTAGTTTTATTTAGGTATGAAAAGAGGGTGTTTTAGAGCAAAATTGACCCATCAGACCAATATCAGGGTCTCTCCCTTTTGTGCTGATATGTTATAATGGGGTGATATATGGGCATAATTAGGAGTGGCAAATGACAAGGGGAGGGTGATAAAAAACAAGAAAGGGTTGAATAAGAATTAAACACAAAAATTAAAAGCTTTTTTGTGCCCATATGTCAGTTATTGACTAGTGCTTGAGCATTTACAGCTACTATTACAGTTGGAATAGTAGCATTTAGCTGGAGAATTTGTTAGAATTTGCATCAGCATTGCAAAAAGATTAGTGATTTTTAAACAGATTCCATCACCAAGTTGTATTTTCAAATCAAATAAAATTTTATGCTACAGTGATAATAGTGAAATGATTCAACTGAATGAGTCAACCAAATGCAAAAATTTATGATTATGTAGAAAAAAAAGTGCAAAAACACATATTTAAAATGCAATGTAAAAAAAGTGCAAAAACACATATTTAAAATGCCATGTAAAAAAAGTGCAAAAACATAATTTTGCAAAAGTGCAGGTATATTTGCATGTTTGCAAATGATTCATATGTCCTTGAATGCAAAAGTATGAATGCTTCTGCATTCATGTGCTTTGTTGCACAAAAGAAATTAGGATTATTTAAATTGCTTAAAGTACAATGCAAAATGGATAATTTCCATTTGGTTTTAAGACTAATTTATTATTTAAACATACAAGTCTATTTTTATAAAAACGTATATAAAACGCCAGGTCTGTATGCTTACTTTATTTTAGCTAATAATGATGTTATAATATCCCCTAAAAATAGGCAAAACAAACATAAATTACACGGGAAATGAGAACAATATGCTGTAAAACAAAATTCAATTCCCCATTATTCAATTTAATTCCAACACAAGAATGGAACGGAAATAAATCTTAATAACACTATCAGCATAATTCTTTTGTCTTTAATTCTTTTGAAATAGACGTCGATTTTTTACAGAACATAACAGAAACATGATAGCAGACATGTAGCATGTTTATTTAAGGAGGAGGTTAGGTTGACATAACCAAGAAACATAGGCAGATTAAAATGAACATCCTGTATATATATTTGTTATTTTACTCATGTAGAATCTTAACTTTAAGAGGATATGTGGTTACACGAAAAAAATTAAAAAGAATATCAAATTTGTTTAGGCTATATGCGTTTCTGATAACCTTTTATGAGTTGCACAAACATTTTGGGGAGTGGGTCAAACCCCCTAGCCCCCTACCCCCTATGGATACGGTCTTGTTTTCAGTAAAGATCAAATGATACTATAGACTTTAATAGGCTTTAATGAAACCTGGGTATTCCAAGAACAAACCCTTCACTAAACCATTAAATACTCAAAATTAAACCCTTCGATAGATAATATTGATACTTATTCCTACTCTTTGTATGATCTATTCGTATTTAGGACCATACGTTTTGGTTATTCTTGGAATCACAAACATCCAAAATCTATAAAATATTTCTGAAATTGTAATTGAACCAAATAGTCAGACCGTTGTACAGGCTTTGGATGTTTTTAATTTTGGTCTTCAACCAAAGAGAGTTAATCAATTTAATTTAATAATTAGAATTAATTATTTGAATTGAATTGAAAAAGTGTTGGGATTGAATCTTTGAATTGAACGATAGGAAATTTCAAACCTGTGCTTAAACTGATCTTCCTATAGAGAAACATGGGTTTAATTTATATATATATATATATATATATATATATATATATATATATATATATATATATATATATATATATATATATATATATATATATATATATATATATATATATATCAAACAGTTCGTGATAACAAACTGTAAGTAGGGAGCAACCCGGCTCAATGGTAACCAAAACTCTAAAAAACGGAATTTTGATACCAATAGATACATCAAAAGAATCAGATTTTAATTCTGATTTCAAATATATAAGTTTCGTCAAGTTTAATCTTACCCATCAAAAGTTACGCGCCTGAGAAAATTTGGCTGATTTTCGAAAAAAGGGGGAAAGACCCCCTAAAAGTTATAGAACCTTGATGAAAATCGCACCATCATATTGCTTATCAGAGAACGCTACTGTAGAGGTTTCAAGCTCCTATCTACACAAATGTAGAATTTTCCATTTTTTTCCAGAAGAAAGATCAAGGATGCGTGTTTTTTTTGTTTTTGATTTTTTATAAGGGGTAATCGTATTGAACCAGTGGTACTAGAATATCGTAGGAGGGCTAATTAGAACGAAAATTAAAAGTTCTTGTGCCCTTTTTAAGTGACCAAAAAATGGAGGGTAACTAGGCCCCCTCCCACGCTCATTTTTTTATCAAAGTCACCCAATTAAAATTTCGAGATAGTCATTTTGTTCAGCATAGTCGAAAATCTAATAAATATGTCTTTTAGGATGACTTAATCCCCCACAGTTCCCAGGGGAAGGGTTGCAAGTTATGAACTTTGCCCATTGCTTACATATTGTATTGGTTATTGGAAAGTATACAGACATTTTCAGGAAGGAATTTTTTCTGGTGGGGGGGGGCTGGAGGAGGGGATGACTAGGGATAATCTTTCCAGGGTAGATGTTTATTTGGGGTAAGGGACATTACTATGAAGGGGGCGGCAGATATCCAAGCAGTATTTAAAAAACGATCAGAAATTAAATTTTAAAAAACAAGTTTTTTCAACTGAAAGTAAGAAGCAACATTAGAAATGAAAACGAACAGAAATTATTATGTATATGAGGGGGTTCTCCCCCAAGTCAATACCTCGCTCTTTACGCTACAGTTTTTTTAGTGCTTTCAAAAGAGCTATCTATTCTAATTAAACGGCCTTTGTGATTCAGGGGTGTGTGAATTAGAAATGTTTTTAACTTTTAACCTAAAGTGCGTGGTATTGACTACGGGCAGAACCCCCTCATATACGTAATAAAATATATGTAATAAAAAAAACAATAAAAAAACAAGCGATACGGCTCGATAGTAATCGAAACTTTTAAAAACGGAATTTTGATGTCAATAAATGTATCAAAAGAATGGGCTTATAATGCTGATTCTAAATATATAAATTTTATTAAGTTTAGAATTATTCATCAAAGGCTACGAGTCTGAGAAAATTTACCTGATTTTTTAAAGAGGGGGAAACATCCCCTACAAGTGAAACAATTTTAATGAAAATCACACCGTCAGATCCAGCTTATCAAAAAACCCTACTAAATAGGTTTCAAGCTCATATCTGCAAAAATCTGCAACTTTGTATTTTTGCCAGAAGAAAAATATACGAATATAGAAGTTCGTTACGTAAGTTAATTTGTAAATTACGTCAGAACCAAATTTAGAGACAGCCATTTAGAAAAAGAAAAGTGAAATTTTTATGCAAATTTTGTTTTCTTATTCAATGACGGTGAGCCAAAATAAAAGCTGCATTAACTAAAAAACAATCAGAAATTAAATAAAAAACAAGTTTTTTAAACTGAAAGTAAGGAGCGGCATTAAGACTTAAAACGAACGGAAATTATTCCGAATATAAAAGGCGCTGTTCCTTCCTCAATATCTCGCTGTTTACGCTAAAGTTTGATTCTTTGACACAAATTTACTTTTTAAAACGATAAAAAACTTTAGCGTAAAGAGCGAGGCGTTGAGGAGGGGACAGCCCCTTTCATATACGGAATAATTTCTGTTCGTTTTAAGTTTTAATGTCGCTCCTTACTTTCAATTTAAAAAACTTGTTTTTTTTATTTAATATATTTATAGAGGGAGTAGTCAATCCGGACTTGGCCAAGTTAAAGATAGAAATGAGGCCGCAATTAGCGATTTTTGAGAATTTGCTTAACCGAGATAGGGTTGCAGGAAAAGATATAGAGGAAAAGGAAAAAGTTTGTGATACCTTGGATGTGAAGGAAGATTTGTTTTGTGAGGAGGAATTAGCAACAGTACTAAAAGGATTAAATAATGATAAGGCTCCTGGTGCTGATAGGGTGGTAAATGAGTTTCTTAAATATGGTGGCTCTGAGGTTAGAAATAAGTTACTGAGGATTATGAATATGATTTTTGAAAAAGGGGAAGTACCTAAAGATTTTAAGAAAACCTTAATTAAGCCACTTTATCTGTAGGTAGTAAATTACTTAGTAATATGATACTTTCTAGACTGAGAGGTGCCGTAGACAAAGTTTTAAGAGAAGAACAGTGCGGTTTTAGAAAAGGTAGAGGATGTGTCGACCAAATTTTCACTCTTCGGCTCATAATTGAAAAGTGCCTGAGTTTTCAATCACCTTTGGTCCTCAGTTTCATAGATTATGAGCAACCGTTCGATTCTGTTGATAGAAGAACTTTAGTAAAGGTTTTATCCTTGTATGGTATACCAGATAAATATATTAAAGTGATTAGTGCTATGTACGAGAATAACACTGCTGCGGTTAAGGTAGGAAATGAGGTTAGCAGCTGGTTTTGTATTAAATCAGGAGTTAAGCAGGGTTGTGTTCTATCCCCCTTTATATGGATTATTTTGATGGACTTTTATTTTAAGGAGCACAGGAAAGGCAATGGGAGACCACGGAATCAAATGGGGAGGAAAAGTCTCCTGAACTTGGATTATGCTGAATATTTAAGCATCCTAGATGAAAGTGAGCAAAAGGAATGAAGGTCTAGAGGTTATGCGACTTCAGTATGCTAAAATATGTTTAGAAAATATTGTTAGGAGAACTCGGGAGCTAGGGCTAGGGATAAGTAAAAATGAATAGTAGATGTTGGGTACTGAGAGGATTGATCAGGTGGACTTCGTCAATTACCTTGGTTGTGTTATTCGTAAGGACGGTGGGAGCAGTGAAGATGTTAAAAGTAAAATAACCAAAGCTCATGGTGTTTTTTTACAGTTAAAAAAAGTCTGGAAGAATAGGAAGATAAGTCTGCAATCCTAGATTAGAATATTAGAAGCTACAGTGATGACAGTGATCAAATCAGGCTCTGAAGCATGGGCGCTCCGAAAAGCGGATGAAGATTTGCTAGATGTTTTCCAGAGAAATTGCTTAAGGATTGTTCTGGGTTCCCGGCTGACTTACCGTATTTCAAACAATAAGCTATGCGGAAAATGTGGTTCAACACCGCTCTCTAGGGCTACAATGAAAGAAAGGTTGAGGTGGCTAGGGCACGTTGTGTGGATGAAAGATGAGATATTGCCGAAGATTGTTCTTTTCGGCCAACCGTCTAGGGCTAAACGGAAAGCAGGTCGTCCCCGTCTGGGGTGGGAGGACTCATAAAGAAAGATTTAAAGGAAATGGGAACATCGTGGGAAGGTATCAAGTATTTTGCAGTAGGTTGCATTAAGACATGGCTAATTGTAGACAGAGAAAAGCCAAAACAGATAGTCCAAGTAATTGAGAGGCAAATGTTTAAATGGCTGGGGCACGGGTAAATTGCAGGAGTAAACAGGGAGGCTTTGAATAGATTGGGGTGGAGGAGGAGCGTGCGTAGCTGTGTTGGCCTCAGGCGGCTTGGTGCTGCGGTGAGTTGTTAGTAGCAGTAGTAGTAGTAATATATATATATATATATATATATATATATATATGTATATCTTTATATATATATATATACATATATATATGTATACATATAATAGTATTCTTTTTTAATACATAAATGTAACAATTATTAAATAATAAATAAAATTTATGAAAATGAATATTGAAATTCAAAAAAATGTATTACATATATATATATATAATTAATTATATAAATATAACCTTATATCCATAATATAAAAATCAATGCCATTAACAGATGAGTATTTGAATGTATTGAAAGGCATTGTTAGATTTGTTTTCTACTTAGTTCTTTATTCTCAACTGAGATTTGTTTTAGGGCTATAGAAGAGCTTTCATTGGTCGAAATATGTTCACCAAAATCGTGCTTGGCATGGCATTTTTGGAGTTTGCCTATTACTATCTCAAATATGAAAGACAGGTTAGTTCATTCTTTGTTTATTTTTTTCATCTTGAAATTTTACCTGAAATTTAACTGCTGTTCTGGAATTCTTGGTCATCTCTTAGTTTTAAAATGAAAAAAAAAAATCCTGGAAAACGATTAATTGTCATCAAAAAGATCATTTACTGCCGCTATTACTACTACCACTAACAACTCAGTGCAGCACCAAGCCGCCTTGTGACGTCCTAGCACACCATCTAGGGCAACTTGCTTTTCGTTTTTCTTTAGATGGTTGCCCCACAAGGACGATCTTGGGTAATCTGTCACCCTTCATCCGCAAAACGTGTTCTAGCCATCTCAACCTTTCCCTCTTTATGTCCCTAGAAAGCAGGATTAGCCCACATTTTTCGTACAGCTTATTGTTTGAGATACGGTCAGTCAATCGGGTACCAAAACAATCTGCAGACAATTTCCCTGGAAATCATCAAGCAAATCTTCATCCGCTTTTTCGGAGCGCCCATGCTTCAGAATCTTGCCTGGCGACTGTCATAACTGCAGCTTCCAATGTTCTCATCTTGATGCGCAGACTTATCTTTCTTTCTTCCAAATTTAATCCAACTGTGAAAAACACCCTGGGCTTCACTATTCTACTTTTAACATCTTCACTGCACCCACCGTCTTTACTAATAATACTACCCAGGTAAGTAAATC